>NC_133125.1:42484318-42789943 GCF_048418815.1 Hemitrygon akajei
TTTGGTTGTGGACTCATGGCATCAGAGAGAAAATCTGTGGGGAGCAGTCTGTAAAGACCAATCCTTAGTCTTTGGTGAGGACAGAGGTGTCAGGGACGTTGGGTGACCATGAACATCCAGAAACATCAGGGACTTTGAAGGTCATGCCATCAAAAGGGCTTGAAAAGCCCCTTGCTGGAAATAGAGGAAGCTCTGTATGGAGAAATCCTAGATTGGACAGGAGTTAGCATCCTTGAACATTGGAAGGGAGGGGCAATGAGTAGGTGAAAATTAGTTAGTCTGGGGAGCATGAACCTTGGAGAAGGGAGTGGTGAACAGAAGTTCAGGGTGCCAGGGCCTGGACCAAAGGATGTTGAGAGCAAGGTCCATGGGTTGGCCTTGATGCTAGGTGAAGGCAGGATCAAGAGCTAAATAAGGACTTTCTCGCACAAAATTCCTAATCCAATCTTATAGGGTAAGAATTACTCAAGATAGTTGGTCCCAGGACGACAGTGTAATTTTCCTCAAAATATCCCAAAAGGGATTGGCTTCAGAGTATGTAAAATTCATATAGGAATCACACCTGGCAGGCAAGGATCAGGGACTCCAGGTCATTCCTGGTCACGTTTCTGGATTATTACAAAACAAGCTGGAAGTAGTGGCAACACATCTCCTTTCAGATAAACTCAACATTCAATCAATTTACTTTCTTAATTCTCTGTTCATGCAATTGTACTTCCAGGTCTTTGTGCAACCTTCTTTTTCTTGTGTAATGAATACAATGAGACTCAAGCTTAAATGCAACAAACAATCAATTAGCCCCCTCCTGATGTAGAGACTTGGTCAGTTCAATTTTTCCGTAAGCACAAAAAGAAGGATTTGAGTATGATGTTATACCGTGATCTCCAACGACATGAGTCAGGGATGGAAAGGACTCCAATCAGTCACTTAAGCAGAAAGGATCAAATGAGAATGTCTTGCTTATGCAGCCAGCACAATATTGTGCATTGCATTGACCTACTGATCTGTCAAGGGAGTCTGGCATTTGTTACTTTGACGCTGCCCGTCTGAGCATTCGATCACTGTGGATGATTGCCCTCATACCACTGCTGTCAGCTTCTGACACTGATTGAACTGTTACCCATTGATTGGAACTGTTTCTAATTAAGTCAGATTTAAAACCCAAGTTTCAGCTAGAGGCAATCCAGTTTTTCAAACTTGCGTCTACTCATACTAGTCATCAAATCGAGAAAAAAAATCTTTTTTTGAGGGATTAATGTAGTAAGTATAATTAAATAGTAAATTAAATATAAATAGTAAGCAAAATCAAGATGCAGACCAACAAAACTAAGAAGACAAAAATCGCAATTGATTTTTAAAACTGCATTCTAGTATTTTATATTTTAGATAATGCCTGTTAAAAAGGTTAAGGCGAATGTTTAATAGGCATTTGTTATGCTTTTTTATATTTATGTGCATTTACTTCAAATTGAATCTGAAATTGTTTCAGAATCTGTAAATAAGTGTTGGTTGGCTGGCTCACAGATGATAGTTATAACACACAATTGTAGAATTAGATTGAATCTTTGGAGCACTCTGAACATGTGCTTTTCTTGGGTCTGCACCCAGGAAAAGCATTCAAACCTTTGAACCAACTGTGCATTCTTTTATAAACGTGTATTTTAGAGCTCAAGCACAATAACGGAATATTTTGTTTTGAATAGTATCTCAGAGGGAGTGCTTAAACTTTTCGCATAGTGGGCCGGTCAAAATGTGATGTGAAGGGATTTTCAGTGGTGTGTCTTTGCTAGCTGTGTCAATGTAAATGCAACTAAAAGCAGTAAGTTGCATGAGTCGTATGGATTTTAAAGACTGGCACAACCACGTTTAGCCGCCACCTTGATATTTTAATTTATTGCTGAGGGAAGAAGAATGTAGTTAGTGAAAACACATTAGCTGGGATATTTTGTTTATAATGACAGTAGATTATCATCTTTCACCATGATTACACAGTGAAACTGACAGCAAGTCCACAAGCATAAATCTGGAAATCCGAGAGTTGCCGGTTATGATACCTTGTACCTCCATAGGTAGTTATTGCAATTTTATGAAGCCACTGAATTGACAAGAACTTTGACTTCTAAATACTTTCTCTATCATTAAAAAAAATCACAGACACCAAATCCTCAATGAACAAATAACCTTATACTGCTGAACAAGTTCACAAGCCTTGAAAAGTAATTATCCATCTGTAGAATATCAAATTTCATCGTTGCTTGATAAAAATTCCACTGATTTTAAAAAGGACAATTTAAAATGACAATTCAGATTTTACCTGCGCTCATTTTTATGCCCAACCTGTACCTTGTTTTCTGTAAAATTATGTATAGTGCTTGTCATATCGTGGTTCAAAGTTCAAAGTACATTTATTAGCAAAGTCCACGTATCTCACCATATACAACCCAGAGATTCATTTCCATGTGAGCATACCGATAGCTATAATAGAATCGATGGAAGACTGCACAAACAGGGTGGACAGTGTGCAAAAGACAACTACCTGTCCAAACACAAAGGAGGAAAAAAGCAATAAATATTAAGAAAGTGAGACCACAGTGAGTCCATAAGCTATGGGAACAGTTCAGTGATGGGGCAAGTGAAGTTATCCCCTCTGGTTCAAGAGCCTGATCAGAACTTTTCAATACGATTAGTTGAACAGCAGCTTGATGTCATAATTTTGAGAGATTTCTGAGATATCTTAATAATTGTTGTCCAAGGCAAGTCACACTGATATCATTAAAAGCTGTATGACAGTGACTGAATGTTTGTGGACACTTCTTTATATCAGTTTGCTGCAGACTTTCTGAGTTTTATGAATGTTTATGGTGAAACAATTACATCAGCAAGGGTTTGCAGGGGCTTGTTTCTCATGCCAGCAGAGTTGTGGAGCATGCAGCCATGACTCGATATCTGTTCAGGGCTGTGTTCTAAATGCTTCTCCCAAATAGACCAGGCAGCAGAAGTGTGGCCAGAGCACACCATCTCTCTGCTCACTTATGTACCTAATAGCTGCACTCCCTTAATCATAGATCACCACAGCACCTAAGCACATTTCTGAAAGAACTCATGTACTGTTTCTACCGGTTACAGTCCTTGGTGCTTTGTGCCCAGCCTTAGAATGTAGCAGGGCAGCTGGAACAAGCCCGGTGTTGATTGAAAATACCATGACTTGTCAGGAAACCAAATAAAGACGTGCACAAAGTAACTCACTCCTCCAACCAATATGGACAAGCCCAGCAGATGTCAAAACATAGGAAATAGAACTAGGCCATTCAATTTCTTGTTCTTGCTCAACCATTCAATAAGAACGTGGCTGAACTGCCTCAGTGACACTTACGTCCACTAACACTGCATCCCTTGACAGTCTCAATATAGGAAAACTTACCAATCTCCACCTTAACTGTAAGAATTAATGAGCATTGACAAACATCGAGAGATCAATTACTATTTGTGAACTTTGGAAACTCAATTATGATAGGACACTTTATAGTTGTATCTATAATTATGATCGTACTTACAAAATCCTGAAAGTTTGAACTCAAATCTCAATTCACAATAGACATTGATTCATTGACGAATGGGAAGGTGATGAGAAGAATAAAAATTAATGATGCTTTTTGACTTCATAAGCAATTTTTTTAACAAATAGTTTGCAAATGTACAATATGTGGGGCATGTAGAGATGAGAATATCCAGTTCAAATCACAAGAGGGCGCTGTTGCTAAAGTTGTGACAGACATTATCATTATTTATGAAGAATTACAGCACACATGGACATTTTGGTTCCAAGAGTCTGCTTCAGCCTTATTTTTAGAGTACTTTGCTGAAGCCATGGAGAAAATTTCTAATTCTGATCCCCATTACTACAGACGTTATTACTCTCTGGGAATTGTTAAGGATTAAGCCAGAAAGCACGTACCATCAGGCTCAATGATAGGTGGTACAAGAGCCTCAGGACTTGTACCACAAGGTTCAAGAACAGTTACTACTCCTTAACCATCAAGCTCTCGAAGAAAAGGCTAGCTACACTCATTTAAGGACTCTGCTATATTGTTATTTCATGTTTGTTATTTATTGCTATTTATTTATATTGCTTTTGCAGTTTGTTTACAGTTAACAGTTCCTAATGATATGCTAATTATGCCAGCAGAAAAAGAGTCTCAGTGTTGTATGTGGTGACATGTATGTACTCTGATAATAAATTTTACTTTGAACTTTGAACTTTTGAACTGAGGTACCCACCTGCTTCAAACAGGCTTCAATTATATCAGTTCCTAGGAAGAACATGGTAGCCTACCTCAGTGACTATCATCCAGTAGCACTTACATCCACTGTGATGAAGTGCTTTGAGAGGTTGGTGATGAACCATATCAACTCCTGCCTGAGAAGTGACTTGGATCTGCTCCAATTTGTTTACCATCACAACAGGTGCACAGCAGATGCCATTTCATTGGCTCTTCACTCAACCCTGGAACATCTGGTCAGTAAAGATGTATACATCAGGATACTCTTTATCAATGACAGCTCAGCATTCGATACCATCATCCCCTCAAAATTAATCCATAAGCTTCAAGACCTTGGCCTCAATACCTCTTTGTTCAATTGGATCCTCGATCTCCTCTCTTGTAGGCCCCAGTCAGTTCAGATTGACAACATCTCATCCACAATCTCCATCAGCACAGGTGCACCATAAAGCTGTGTGCTTAGTCTGCGGCTCTACTCACTTTATGCTTATGACTGTGAGGCTAAGCACAGCGCTATTGCTATATTTTAGTTTGCTGATGACCCCAGTGTTGTTGGCTGAATCAAAAGTGGTGATGAATCAGCAGATAAGAGGGAGATTGAAAATCAGACTGAGTGGTGCCACAACAACAACCTCTTACTCAATGTCAGCAAGACCGAGGAGCTGATTGTTGATCAGGAGGAAGAAGCTGGTGGTCTATGAATCAGTCCTCATTAGAGGATCAGAGGTGGAGAGGGTAGCAACTTTATAGTGTACTCCTCGGAGTTACCATCTCAGAGGAATTTTCCTGGACCAAGCTCATAAATGCAGTTACAAAGAAAGTGTGGCAGTGTCTCTACTTCCTTAAAAATTTGCGCAAAGGTTCAGCATGATATCTAAAACTTTGACAAACTTCTATATTTGTGTGGTGGAGAGTATATTGACTGGTTGCATCACAGCCTGGCATGGAAACTCCAATGACCTTGAAATGAAAATCCTACAAAAAGTAGTGGATCAGCCCAGTCCATCACAGGTAAAGCCCTCCCCACCACTGAGCACATCTACACAGAGCGTTGTCACAGGAAAGCAGCATCCATTAGCAAGGTCCCCCACCCACTGCTGCTATCAGGAAGAAGGTACAGGACCCTCAGGATTCACACCTTCTGGTTTAGGAACTGTTACAACCCCTCAACCACCAGTGGAGATAATTTCACAAGCCCCATCTCTGAACTGTTCCCACAACCTATGGAGTCACTTTCAAGGATTCTTCATCTTATGTTCTCAATATTTATTGCTTATTTATATTTTTTTTCTTTCAGTTTGTTATCTTTTGCACATTGGATGTTTGTCCATCCTGTTGGGTGTGATCTTTCATTGACTCTACTATGGTTCTTGGATTAACTGAATATGCCTGAAAGAAAGCAAATCTCAGGGCTGTATACAGTGGCATATATGTACTTGGACAATAAACTTACCCTGAACTTTGATATTCAGAATAATTGTCACTAAATACTTTTTAGCAGGTTTAAGTTTGTGAAATACCCATGAGCCAAGAAGAGCAGTAAACGAAGATGAACGTGGAACGATATCTTATAATTAGCAGTTCTGTTCCATTAAACTGCAGGCGAGGCATTAGATTTATTTTGCAGGCTTGTTTATAGCTGTACTAACGCAAATAAAAGTAAAATTGTCATTAAAATAACACAGGGTTTTCTTTCTGAATGAGAGAAAATGGAAAATAACCTTTATATTTTGCACATTATTCCAGAAATAATACTCACAGTCACAAATCACGTACATGATGAATCTTGCTCTTTGCTGGCTGGCTAATAGTAATTCCCATCGGAACAAAAAAATGTTTTAAATATCGCAGATAGTACTGCCATCCTGTGGTCAGTGCCAGCAATAGACACTTAACTGTTTGCACAATTGAAGTTAAAACAGCAAAATCTCTCTCCTTGGTCCTAATAGTGGCTACCATCTAGTCAGCCCAGACTGCTACTGTTCATGCTGAGATGGGCATTTCATAGGTAAAACATGTAGAGCTGGTCAAGGTCATCTGTGGAAAGAAGTCTTTCCTTCTACGCTTGTGGACCCAGTCATTCTGTGCTGTGAGTTGCAGGGCAGCAGGTTACTGGTTGTAACAGAAACTAGGCTAGCATTGAAGGTACGATCGGACAAGGCAGTCAATAGAAAAAGAAAATGAAGGAAAGAGGAGTGGGTAAATGTGACTGGCTGTTGGGGAATGGAAGTGAGGTTAACAGAAGCTGGTCAATATGCACGTTGTATCCACAAATATTTTTGCAGTCAAGCATTACTCATTGTAGGAGTTCAGGAGCGATTAATGGCAGCGGTGTCACAGTATTGTCAGTCCCTTCACTACTCACACTTTATATCCTCTCCACATACCCCTCTGCTTTGTCCTTGAAGCCCTCCATTGTTTGGGGTCAACTATGGATGTTGCCTCCTGGCTGTCCATGTGATACGCAAGCCCGGGCCGAATGTCATGGGGGGAGCAGGCTGCCGTCATTACGGCAAGCTGCCCTTTTCCGTGCAGCTGAATGACAGACACCGAAGCAGTTTGCCACCAGAGTTGCCTGTCAGCACTGCCTTAGGGACACCAGCTCCGGACTTTTCTTCGGGATTTATTCCTGAAGCCTTCCCCATGAGCGGGTATAACTGCAAGGCAGCAGAAGATTGATATCAGAGTTTTCCTTCTCCTAGATGAGCTGCCAACTGCCCATCGATGACAAGCCCCATCTGCCCAAAGCGACTGATTTGGCCATGAGAGTTACCCTGTTTTGATCCTTCTCCTGTCGGTAGAAACAGTTCCAGCAGGCTTAGTAGCTAAGCTACATATGAAGGCCAGCGGCTGGACTTGGATGTCAAAGGCCATTTGAGACTATTTGGGAGCATTTAAGAGGTAATGGAAGCTTAACCTCACTACCACCCACTCTCCCAGCCATAATAACCTTAAGGAATCTATTTTATCATTAAAGGCATCGATTCCTTGCTAATGTATCTTCTTGTAGGCATTAATTGCTGTCTGAAATATCACATTATCAGCACGCTTGGTGGAGATTTCCTTGCTCTATCTGTGAACAATAAGGGATGCAAAAGAGGAATAAACTATGAAAACAGAGCTAGAAGGCTGATTCCTATGCATGTGGGGTTCCCGTCTCCAACTCCTTCATCGAAAGGAAGTTCACCAGCGACTCATTTCTGAAGGTGTTAGTAAAGGTAGGAAATAGGCCTGGTGAATTCCTATGCATTCTACTACTGAAGGGACCTGCCATGGAATGAATTGTCCGTGCTTACTAATGCACTCACATTGTTATCTCTCTTGCTCAGGCCTCAATCCAAGAGCAAGAATTAACATTCCATATAAAAAATATAAAGGACTTACTTGGCTTCTTTAATTTGCTCCCTCTCCTTGTGATCCAGCGGATTGGTTGCATCCCTGTCCTCCTCTGGCCGAAGGGAATAACCCAGACCTCTGTTTCTGGAGTGTAACAGAGCCAAGCTTCATCCAGGCCTCTCCTACTGTCCATATCTGCATACTTTCATTTTAATAATATTATTGAAGATTAACAAAAAAAAGATACATTAAGTCAATATGTCATTTGCATACTTTGCAAGGCATCTTAATAGCAAGTAGGAGCAAGAACTTTAACCACTGGTGGAGATTTAAAACTCAGCCGATACTATACAAACTGCAGATAAATTCTGGGAACTACCTGGTTTGCATGGTGCACGTTCTTCCCTCATACAATCAGTGGAGCTTCATATAACTGTTACACAGTTGCCAAGGCCCATTAAAATGTTCCCATCAATTATATCAATAATTAATGCTTTTATTCCATTGAAATTGCTACATGCAAATAAAATTATTTATTATTTATAAAATACATTATGTCAACAAAACTGTCAATCGGTTAGTTCTAATTAATACATTTCATGTTTTTGAGAACTGTGTTCTTTCCATATTCGTCATTTAGTTTAGCGTCTGTCCCCTCAGGAATTTTATGTGCTTGGTTGAGAGAGGGACAGGAGTGGGTGCCTAACGTCCCAGGGTTTTGATGTCTTAGAAAAGATAGAGAGATGGGGAGAAAGTTGAACAATGAATCAGGGACAATATCACAGCTGCACTCAGACGGGACTTAGTAGAGGGCTCATTCTCTGAGTCCATGTGGGTAGAAATCAAAAATAGGAAGGTTACAATTACTCTGATGGGATTGTACTACAATTCCCTGTCAGGCCTGCATATGCTGGCTCCTCCCAGTCTCCATCCAATGAGCAGGAGTCACCTGCCACTTGTTTCTAAGTCATGATCTGCAGCCTATTTAAACCCACCTCCCATCCACTGAACAAACCAGCCTCAACCAGCTGCTCTTGGGCTTCAGTTACCCCGTTGCGCTGAGTATCTGCTTACTCTTGAATTGTGGACCCTTGCTTTATTTTTGTGGCCTCTGTGTACACATGGCTTCTGCAGATGAGCGTCGGAGAGCAGTGCAAGTCTGTGCAATTCCTCCGGATTGACACACCCAACATTCCTCACATCCTGGCTCTCCATCCATGACCCTCAGTTCACCCAGTCATCTGGTTCACTGCTGAGTTGGGGACAAACCTCAACCTTAGCCTCAAATGACTACACCCTGTAAATGTGTGGAGACTGAGGAAACCCTCGACCTCACTGAGCCCCCAAAGGAATACCGTGACTTAGCCATCAGCTTCAATAAAAGGGAAGCCAGCACACTGCCACCTTCCAGACCGCGTGACTGTGATCAACCCCCTCATGGGCATTACCTCTCCCTGAGGTCACCTGTTCTTCCTCTCCCCTCCTAAGACACATTCACTGAATGACTACATCACCAAAGCACTACCACACGGCTTCATTCAACTGTCCCTCTCCCCAACAAGTGCAGGATTCTCCTTTGTCAAAAAAATAAGATGGGGTTCTCCATCCCTGCATCAAGTACCATCTACTACTCAACAAGATCACCATTAAGAACCATTACCCTTTCCCTTGATGGATAATGCATTTTAAACACTTGGCAGGGCCCCAATCTTCACAAAACTGGGTCTATGGATCCATATCTGCCAGGGGGATGAGTGGAAGACAGTGTTCATAACACCCACTGGCCATGGCAGATACTTGGTGATGCCTTTCAGACTTTCCAACAGTCTATCCATTTTCCAATCCTTCATCAACGAGATCCTCTGAGAGTTGATGCACAGGTATGTGTTTGACTACCTCAACAGCATCCTCATCTTCTCCAAAGACCCCCAAGACTCATCAAAAACCAGCTGTACTGCAAGTCAGAAAAATGTCGTCATTTCCTTCCTGAGTTACATCCTTTCACCCTAAGGTATAGCCATGAAGCCAGAGAAAGTACATGCCATCATTGAATGGCTCAAAGTGCGCTCCCTCAAATAGCTACAGGGTTTCTTAGGCTTCTCCAACTCCTGCCACCGCTTCATCAGAAACTACAGCCACATCACCACTCCTCTCACCTCAGCTACAGTACCTCACAGATAACCTGGTCTGCTGCTGCAGAGTCCTCGAGGAGCTCAAGAGATGCTTCGCCACTGCTCCCGAACCCAAACTGTCACCCGAACCCCTCCGGATCCTTGGTGGTAGAGGTGGACACATCTGACATGGGTGCCTGGGCCATCCTCTCACAGTGAGGACCAGACAGGTATATGCACCCTTGTGAGGCAAGAAATTAAATTGCTGAAACCTTGACCAATATCTTTGTGTCCTGTCTGGCTCAGGCAGGGTCCTGGAGGAACGGCAAGTAGCTAATATTGTTCTATAATTCTGGGAACTATAGACCAGAGAGTTTAATGTCAGTGGTAGGGATGTTACTGAGAGAATTGTTAGGAATGGGATCTGAGCATCTGGAAAATCATGGCCAAGTTAGGTAAAGCAGGCATGGCTTTGTGCAGGGTGAGTCAAGAAATTACGAATGATTGAGTTTTTTGATGAAGTAATGAAGGTGTATGTTGTCTATACGATGTTTGACAAGGTCCCTTGTGGGAGGCTCATCCAGAAGATTCATGAGGAATTGGCCATTTCGATTCAGAACTGGCTTGCCCACAGAAGCCAGGGCCTTACTCCAGCTGGAGGTCTGTGATTAGTGCTGTTCTGCATGCACCTCTGCTGTTTGCGATGTATGTGCTATAAGTGACCTGGATGACAATGTAGAGTGGTGGGTTAGTAAGTTTGCAGATGATATGGAGATCGATGGTGTTGCGGATAGTGTAGAAGAATGACAAAGAAAGCAACAGGGTATAGATTAGTTGCGGATAAGGATGGAGAAATGTCATATGGGGTTTAACCCAGCCAAATGTGAAGCATCACATTTGTATGTCATATGTAAAGAGACAGTACACTGTTAAGTCTTTCAACAGTGTTGATGAGTGGAAGGATTTTAGGGTCCAAGTTCATAACTCCTTGAAAGTGGCTCCACAGAGTGGTTAAGGAGGCATATGGCATGTTTGCCTTTATTAGTCGAGACACTGAGTTCAAAAGTCAGCAAGTTATGTTGCAGCTTTATAAAACTCTAGTTAGGCCACATCTGGAGTATTGCACACAGTCTTGGTTGCCCCATTATAGGACGGGTGCAGAAGAGGTTTATCAGGATTAGAGGGTGTGAGGATGAGAGGTTTGACAAGCTTGGGCTGCTTTTTTCTGGAGCTGAGGGGAGGTCTGATGGAGGTTTATAAGATTATGAGAGACATAGACAGAGAAGACAGGCAATGTCTTTTTCCCAAGGTTGAAATGCCTAATACCAGAGGAGATAAGTTCAAAGGATACGTTAGGGTTAAGTTGTGGATGTCAGGAATGCACTGCCTGGGGTGATGGGAGAGGCAGATACACTGGGGATTTTTAAGAGATGTTTAGATAGGTACATGAATGTGAAGGAATGAAATGGTATGGACTTTGTGTAGACAGAAGGGATTGATATAATTGGCCATTTGATTACTAATTTAATTTGTTCAGCACAGAACTGTGGGCTGAAGAGCCTGTTTCGGTGTTGTGCTGTACTATATCCTAACAACTAGATCCCACTATACCTTGCTTAGCTACAATCTTTCTCCAATTAATCTGCCTTTAGATTCCTTGAATCAAAGTGCATAAACTCATAAGTTTCAATATTAAATCATGGTGATTTGGCTTGAACACATTAAGTTTCTCTAAACTTGAGTTCCATTGATGTGATCAAGTTTCTCTAAACTTGAGTTTCATTGATGTGGAAAGGCTTTTGAATGTCAAGAGGCGAGTCACAAACCACAGGTACCTACCTTCTGACTTCCTCTTGAAACCACAGTGTTTATATAGGCGATTCAGCTAGTGGTGTCAAAATATGAACAGGAAATATTAAAACACTAAACATAACAGGGACAAGAAGAGAAACACTTGTCTGGGATGAACAAGGAGAAAGACACAGATGGAGAACCATCTGGAGAGAGCAGCTGAGTTTTCGTAAGATTGGTATTTATGAGAGAAGTAGAAGTGAATTCAACAGTAATTGAAAATCAAAAAAAATCAGATGCTGGAAATCTAATCTAAAAACAGGAAATGCTGGAAATTCACCGTGGATCAAGCAGTATCTATATGGATGAGGCTATACTGTAGATGCTGTCTGACCTACTGAGTATTTCCAGCTTTTTCTGTTTTCATTTCAGATTTTCAGCATCTCCCGCTTTTTCCCATCCAATATTTTTATTAAATTTCACATAGGAAAGTACAGAATTCATGAGGATACATATTATGAATTGAAAAAAAGATCGAACAGTACAAAATGCACTATATTTAAATCATGCTATTGCAATCACAGTACCCCATATTCGTAATCAAACAAATGAATTAAATTGAATTATAATAGTTTTATTCATTTTATTATAAAAAAAAGAATCTAAATCCACAACCAAGATCGAAGCTGTTTGGTAAAGAAAAGAAAGACCAAAAAACTCCTTATCACATAGTGACTTATGTTATTAGCCAACATCTGTACTTTAATGCCAGATCAAAGGTTTTGGAAACAGTTCAAAAAAGGTCCCCACAGTGTTTGAAAGTCTTGATTAGAATCAGAAATTGAACAACGGATCTTCTCTAAATTTAAGCGTGACATAACATCACGTAACCATTGAGCGTGAGTAGGCAGAGCAACATCCTTTCTTTTAAGCAACACTGCCCGCCTAGCTATAAGAGAAATAAAGGCCAATACATGCAAATCAGATGACACCAAAGTTATGCCTCTTTCTCCAACAATACCAAACATGGCGGTCAAAGGGTTAGGCTTAAAATTTACTTTAAAAAGTACAGAAAAGGTTTGGAATACTTCCCTCCAGTATTTTTCAGGACTCAGTCATGTCCAAAACATATGAATTAGTGAAGCCTCTCCATTGTTACATCTATCACAACAGGGAGATATATCCGCATAAAAACGAGATGGCTTTTCTTTGGACATGTGAGCCCTGTGGACCACTTTAAATTGTAGGAGGGAGTGGCGAGCACATAGTGATGAGGTATTAACCAATTTAAAAATTACATTCCAAGTCTCTTCAGAAATTGAAATCTGTAAATCCTGTTCCCAGGCTTTTTTAATTTTGTCTAAAGGAGCCCCTCTCATTCACAACAGCTTGTCATAAATATTGGATATTGAGCCATTATGAAAAGGATTCAAATTAGAAATTACATCTAATAAGTTCTTGTGAGGACTCATAGGAAATGTATGTAATTGAGATCGCAGAAAGTCTCTAATCTGTAGATATCGAAAAAAAGTGGGTTTTTGGTAGATTATATTCAGCTGACAATTGCTCAAAAGAAGAGAGATTCCCTCCAACAAACAAATCTTGGAAGCACTTAATACCCAATCTATCCTATTCTTTAAAAACCACGTCGGTCATAAAAGGTTTAAAAAAAATAAGAAAAAATGGGACTAGAAAGAGAAAATCTCAATAAACCAAAATATTTTCTAAATTGTAACCAGAACCAGATCCTCAAAGTATGCTTAACTACCAAATTGTCAGTTAATTTATTTAAAGATAAAGGAAGTAAGGATCCAAGAAGAGAGATAATAGAAAATTTCCTAACAGAATTAGCTTCCAAAGAGACCCATACTGGAAAGTCTTCATGATTAATGTAATATGACCAGAACGTAAGATTTTGTATATTGACTGCCCCAGTAATAGAACCTAAAATTTGGTAAAGCTAAACCATTCTTTTTAGCTTTTTGAAAGTGGACTTTGTTTAATCGAAAATGTTTTTTTCTTCCATATATAAGAAGATAGAATTGAATCAGGAGAATCAAAAAAAGACTTAGGAATAAAAACAGGTAAGGCCTGAAAAAGGTATATAAATTTAGACAAGATTTTAATTTTAATAGAATTAATTTGACCAATCAACGATTGAGAGAGTGGAGACCAATTGGATAACGCCCTTTTCACAATTTCATTAGGGTAAGAACATTTTATTTAAATAGGTGTTTATAATTCTTAGTAACTGTTAGACCCAAATAGGTGATTGATTTCTTAGAATTTTAAAAGGAAGGTTGGTATTAATTGGTACCAAATTATTCAAGAGAAAAAGTTCACTCTTACGTAAATTCAATTTATATCCTGAAAACTGGCTGAAGTAGGAGAGTAAAGAAAGCATAGGAGGTAACGAGGTCTCAACATTAAAAATAAAAAGCAATAGGTCATCAGCATAAAGCGAAACGTTGTGGGTAGAACCTTTCCTTAGAATACCAGTGATATCATCAAATTCTCGAAAAGCAATAGCTAAAGGTTCTAAAGCCAGATCAAAAAGTAAAGGGCTTAAAGGGCACCCTTGTCTGGTTCCACATTGGAGTTTAAATGGTTTAGAATTCTGAAAATTAGTAAGAACCCGAGCAGAGGAGGATAAGTAAAGTAATTTGATCCATTGCATAAAATCGGGCCCAAAATTTAATTTTTCTAAGGTTTTAAGTAAATAATCCCATTCAACCCGATCAAAAGCCTTTTCTGCATCCAGAGGTATCACACATTCCGATATCTCCTTAGAAGGAGAATACGTAGCATTGAATAAATGATGTATATTAAAATGGGAATATTGATTTTTAATAAATCCAGCCTGATCATCAGATATGATAGGTGGTAAAATATTTTCAAGTCTACAAGCCAAAACTTTGGGTAGGATTTTAGAATCAATGTTAAGTAAAAAGATTGGTCTATATGAAGAGCATTCAGTTGGGTTCTTATTCTTTTAAGAACAAGTGAGCTAGTAGCTTCATAAAAAGACTGTGGCAGCCTACCCAACATAAAGGAATCCGAAAAGATAGAACATAAATAAGGTATAAGCAATGAGGAAAAAGCCTTGTAAAATTTTCCAGAAAATCCATCAGGACCTGGAGTCTTCCCAGAATGCAAAGAGCATACAGCCTCAGCAATTTCCTCATAAAAAATAGGTTGATCCAACTGCTTTTGATTAGCAGCAGAAAGTACAGGAATATTTAATTGGCCCAAAAAATTATTCATTACAGTATTATCTTTAGAAGAGCCAGCTTTCTGATTTTTATTTTGAGTTTTTGATCAATGTTGGCTTCCAGTGTGTTGATGTTGGGAATCTTGCAATGGTAATGTTAAGGTTAAATGTTTAGAGATTCCCCAGTAACTTCCCTGCTATTTATTGTGGGTTATTTGTGTGGCACGGTCGTAACTTGCTTCTGTCTGAATATTATCTAGGCCTTGCTGTGTGCACCTGTTGAAATTGCACATTGTCTAATCATCATTGAATGTAATTGTCAGCACAGAAATTATGAGTTGAAAGGCTCTATTGTTCTATCTTCTGCAAATGATGAAAGGATGATGAAGTGTTAGGAAATGGGCATTGTCCTGTAAAATTCTTGGAATGATATCCAGAACTGGATTGATTGACTTCAAATAACTACAGACTTCCTCCGTTGTTAAGTAACCGTAAATGTTGGAGAGTTTCCATCGCAACGCCTGCTGGCTTAGTTTTACCAGGGATCCCTATGGCCTATTTGATCAAGTGTTGCCTTGTTGTCAAGTGAAGCTCCTCACTTCTAGAATACAGCTTCTTTGGTGTATGTGTGGATGAAAGCTATAATGAAGTCTTTAGCGGAATAGTACTGGCAAGCTCAGAAAACATCAATGAACAAGTTATTAATGGTATAATTGATGACACTTCCAGCAAACTGTGTTGACGAAAAGTAAACTAATGACTGGAGGATGGGTAGGCAGTTTGGACTTATTCCCCCTTATATGGACATGATGTACTGTACCTTCCTCAATTTTATACTCAAAACTATGGTATAAAACATTGAAAGAAATTTTGATTTTTGGGTAAATGAAGGGACATTCTGCAGCTGGCAATCATTTATTTTGCTTCTCTCTCAGATCCAGGAGATGTACGATTATGGAATGATGAACATATTACATGGAAAGCCATTTGGCCCATCGCATCTCTGTAAGTCATAGAAGAGCCAGCCACCCTAATCCCTCCTTCCCACACTGTGTCCACAGTCCTGCATGCTATGAGTCTTCAAATACACATCCAAGTCATTTTGAAATATCATGATATCATTCTCCACCACCATTTTATGCAGTGAGTTCCAGATTCCTATCCTTCTTTGTGTGAAAAGTTCTTCATTATCTCCTCGCTATTGCATCTACCAATTCACATTTATACCCAGTTTTTGTTCCTGCTACTAAGGGGGTATATCCATTCTATTGAACTGAATTGACTTTATTACTTACATTATGCGTGAGGAATAAAAATCTTCACGTTGCATCTCCATCTAAATGTGCGATGTGCAATTTATAGTAATTTATAATAAATAGTATGTACAATAGGACAGTCAATATAACATAGAAATACAATTGTATCAGCATGAATTAATCAGTCTGATGGCCTGGTGGAAGAAGCTGCCCCAGAGACTATTTATGCTGTGGCACCGTTTCCTGGATGGTAGCAGCTGGAACAGTTTGTGGTTGGGGTGACTCGGGTCCCCAGTGATCTTTTTATGCACCGGTCTCTGTAAATATCCTGACTAGTGGAAAGTTCACATCTACAGATGCGCTGGGCATCTGGGCATACACTCTGCAGAGTCCTGTGATTGAGGGAAGTACGGTTCCCATACCAGGCAGTGATACGGCCAGTCAAAATACTCTCAGTTACTCTCCCCTATGACGTTTCTGTCCACAGAAAACAGTTCTCATTTATCCCAACTTCTTACATAGATAGATAGACATAGAAAATAGGTGCAGGAGTAGGCCATTCGGCCCTTTGAGTCTGCACCGCCATTCAGTATGATCATAGCTGATCATCCAACTCAGAACCCTGTACCTGCTTTCTCTCCATACCCCCTGATCCCTTTAGCCACAAGGGCCATATCTAACTTCCTCTTAAATATAGCCAATGAACCGGCCTCAACTGTTTCCTGTGGCAGAGAATTCCACAGATTCACCACTCTCTGTGTTATAGACTCTCTTATAGCTGTAGCTGCAACATTTCACTTCTGGCAACATTCCTATAAATATTTTCCACACCCACTCCAGTGCATTTACATTTTTCCTTTACTGTGGTGACCGGAATGGAATGTTGTACTACACCTTTGGATTCCTTTATACACTTACAACATAGGCTACCTGTTTTACCTCTGTGTCTAAGGAAAACATCCCATACGTCTGTGTACCCACCTTGTTTGCTACCTTTTAAAACCTCAGTGAAACATCTTCCAAATGCATGACTCACACTTCTCAGAATTAAATTCCATCAGGTTCTTCTGTACCCCAAGTAACCACAGCTTCCTGTGGCTTGCTGTCTATTGTGACTGTGATCTGAGTCACTGAAGCTGAGAGATATAAAGTTCTTTATTCATCAAAGTAAGCAGAGATTCTCAGTAGAGTATCCCAAACTCAAAGTACATCTAGATTTTATACTCTTAAGAACAAAGGTGATAATAGGTGATCACTACAAAGGTTCAAAGTTCATTTATTATCAAAGTATGCAACTCCGAAATTCTTCTTCTCCAGATAGCCACGAAACCAGGAAAGAAAAGAAAGGTAGCACGATCATCAACTCACTGAATCCCTCCTCCCCACACATAACAAAAAACAAAAAAAAATCATTTTCAGTACACAATTTCTTTGTTTACTTCAATATTTTCAGTCTGGTAATATATAATATACACTGACAATAACATTGAGTTACATATGGGAAACATCTCTGAATGTTTAAACACAGTTGCTGGGACAAATAATTCGCAAGCATCTGCCAACAAAGAAACCAGACATCCAAAATTAATGTTGAAAATTAATGGTGCAAAATGAACACAGTGGCCACTTTATTAGGTACATCTATACACCCGCTCTTAATGCAAATATCTAATCAGCCCATCATGTGGCAATAATTCAATGCAGACACGGTCAAGAGCTTCAGTTGTGGAGACCAAACATCAGAATGGAGAAGATAAGTGATCTAAGTGGCTTAGTGCATGATAGTTGATACCAGACTGGGTGGTTTGAGTATCTCAAGCTGTTCATCTAGGGTTGTCATGCACAACAGTCTCTAGAGTTTACAGAGAATGGTGTAAAAATAAAATCATCCAGTTTTGTGGGCCTTGTTAATAAAAGAGGTCAGAGGAGAATGGCCAGAGTGGTTCAAGCTGACAGGAAAGTGACAGTAACTCAGTACAACAGTGGTGTGCAGAAAAGCATCTCTGAATGCACAAAATGTCAAACCTTAGAGTGGTTGGGCCACAGCAGCAGAAGACCACAAACACACACTCAATGGCCACTTTATTAATTACAGGAGGCACCCAACTATCTGGCCAATGAGTGCAACTTAGCTAGTGTTGCCCAGTTTGATGTAGACCTATTAACATACGCCCCTTATGCTACGTCTTGTATACAACATCTGATGTTCACCTCACTTTACAAGATATATTTCTTGAGCAGCCAATCCCCTGGTGTGGCTCAATAATCCATGCTTTGTAGATGTGATGCACCATCAATAACTCTAGGTGACTGGAAGTGAACGATAGGCTTTTATTAACAGCAAAATGGAGCACGACATGTCGAAGACTGAGGGAGGAGCAGTGCCCCAATCACCTTTATACAGGGGTCTGTGGGAGGAGCCACAGGAGCAGTCAGCAGAGGGGCGTGTCCAGACATGTATACCACAAGATGCAATTTGTTTACAATGCTGTCCTTGAAAATATTTATTTATTTAGAGATACAGCACAGTAACCATCTTCCCAAATGAGAATTTTAACTACCACTCACTAACCTATGAAAATTTGGTTCTTCACTTCCTTCTTCTTAATCAACAGCACAGAATTTCCAAAAAAGGAACAAGCTGCTGGAGGATCTCAGCAGTTCGGGCGACATCTGTGGAGGCAAAGGGATAGAGAGTCAACGTTTCAGTTTCAGTTTATGTCCTGACCTTCTATCAGGACATAAGGTGGCATGACACATTCTGAACTGAGCTTCTGCAGTCTCGTCTGTCAGCGCAATGTTAGCAGATCCTCCAACCTTTTGGCAGCATTTCAGTCACAAGGGAGGAGTGGTAAAACTATTTAAAATGTGTCTGAAACTTCCTCCCTCGTTCCTTCTAAAAGCCTGCTTTATATTTATATTTCATCACAGCCTGGTGTTTTATCTATTTCAAAGACATTAAACCATTTTATACTTACTTGCTCATGCACTGACTTTATGCCATGAGTACAGGGCCTGGTTACATTCAAGTCATTGAAAGAGGCAAGACAAGCTGAGAAAAAGGTTAATAGTGCTTACACAGTCTGGGCTTTAGAAACAGAGGTAGAGAGCATAAAAGCAAGAAAATTATGCTAAACCTTCATAAACACTAGTCCAACCTCACTTGTTTATGCTCAAGTGTGTCAGCCAGTTAAAATTTTCTTCTCAGGGCAGACATCTCAGGTACTTATTTATGGGGTGGGGTGGGGGGGCAAGTTTTTTTTTTACACAGAATGGTAGATGCTTTGAACGTGATACAATAGTGGCATTTAAGAGGCTTTTAGATAGGTACATGTATATGCAGAGCATAGAGGGATGTGGATCATCTGCTATCAGGAAAGATTTAGTTTAATTTGGCATTGTCTTCTGCACAAACATAGTTGGCCATGTGTTCTATGCTTTCTATGTATTCAAGAAGAACATGAAGACAGTGGACAAGGTTTATGAGACTAGTTCCTGGTATAAAGTACTTGCAGTCACAAAATAGATTGGTGAGACTTTTTTTTGGAGAAGAAAAGGCTGAGGGAAAATCCAATGATGGACCCAGCAGAGAGAGAGCAGCTGACCTTGGCCGTGAGATTCACTGGTCAGGTAGGAGACAAGCTACAGGCAATGGAATCTGTTCTCAGTGAAGTTATGGAGGCAATGAGGCAGATAACCCAGTCTCACTTAGAGGAACAGGTATCATCCTTAGCCACAACTGTTCAACAGCTCACCACAGACAATCGGACTCAGGTGTCTGCGATTTCCACACTCAGGGTCCCCATCCACGAACTTACTGTGAACAGCCAGCATCAGCTGACAGCCATTAACGTCTCGCCAGCTCATTTCAGCAGCCTCAGGCCGCCTCAGTCCCACTCCCAGCATCTCACAGGTCTTCCTTTTCTGTTGCCCCGACAATCCCTGCTACTAATGCTCCCACTCCCATGCCCGGACCAGAGCCGACTCCCACAACCATACAGGAACTGAGTATTCCATCAACAGGCAGATATTCTGGTGATCCTGATGGCTGCAGGAATTTTATTACCCAATGCGAGCTGAGATTCCAAGCCCAGCCTAGTCGTTTTGGTGATGATGCACTAAAACTGGCGTACATGGTCAATCTTCTTGACAGACCTCCACTCACCCTGTTCAACACTTTACGGGAGTAAGGATACCCCGCAGCCCAGTTGTTCCGACATTTCATGGCGGAGTTAAGGAGAGTTTTTCATCTTCAGTACGGGGTCAGGAGGCTGCCCACTGACTCTTGGACCTGCGCCAACGCAGAGGAACGGTGAGAGCCTATGCAGTCAAATTTCATACCCTTGCAGTAGAGACGGGATGGAATGAGTGATCTCTCATCACTGCCTTCCTGCTTGGATTGAACACAAGGATCCAGCATGAGATCACTGTCTGGGACGAGCAGGACAGTCTGGATGACCTGATTAATCTGGCTATTCGAGTTGCCAACCGGGTAACTGAGTGGCGCAGGGAAAGAATGTTTCAAACTTCCTACACGCTGCCAGATCACCATCTTCCCTTGCCCTCTCCCTCTCCCTCACCTGATCATCATCTTTCCTCGCCCTCTTCCACTCCCTCACCACCCAGCACCCAGCCCACGGACACGGAGGAGCCTATGCAAGTGGGGTGCATGCACCCGCCTCAGGAGATATGAGAGCAGCGCCAGAGAACAGGTTCCTGCCTCTATTGCGGTGATCCAGGACACTTCCGGGCAGCATGTTCCGGGCGTCCAGTGAAAGAGAATACCCGTCAGCAGGGAGGGGAATCCTGACGGGTCGGTTCTCTCTTCAGTCAGCTTCCCCTCATTCTGTAATGCTCGCAGCTTCCTTGTCCTGGAGGTCTTGGACCCATGAACTTAAGCCAGTTATTGACTCTGGTGCAGCCGGGAATCTCATGGACATCTCTCTCATTCAAAGATAGGGAATTCCAACTCAGGAATTGAGAGAAAAGATCAACGTCAAGGCGCTGGACGGTCAACCTTTCCACCCAACCCCTCCAACCGGTGTTCAAAGGCAACCATCATGAAGAAATATCTTTCTATCTGGTTAATTCACCTGAACTGCCACTGGTACTTGGTCTCCCCTGGTTATCCGGACATAACCCACCGATCGATTGGTCTCTGAAGGTCCAGGAGTGGGGACCGGCATGCCTGTCTGGGTCCAACTCAAGCTCCATTCCATGAATCCCTCCTGTGTCAGCTAACGATGTGGACCTGTCTGGGATTCCGGCTGAATATAAGGGTCTCATTTAAGTTTTTAGTAAAAGAAAGGCCAGCACCCCGCCCCCACACTGGCCATACGACCGTGCCATAAACTTCCTACCTGGCACTAGTCCTCCCCGGGGCCGGCTCTTTTCCATCTCTCGTCCTGAAATGGTGGCCATGGAGGAATACATTAAGGAGGCATTGGTCATGGGGTTTATCCGTCTGTCACCCTCGCCGGGAGGAGCGGGCTTCTTTTTTGTGAGCAAGAAAGATAGCAAGCTCCATCCCTGCATCGATTATCAGCCCCTGAACAACATCACTGTGAAGAACTGCTGCTCTCTTCCTTTGCTGGTGTCTGCATTTGAACTTCTCCAGGGAGTAACCATATTTTCCTAAATTGACCTGCGCAATGCTTACAATATGATACACGTAGGAGAAGGGGATGAGTGGAAAGTGGCTTTCCACACCTCTAATGGCCACTATGAATACCTGGTGATGCCTTTTGGTCTGGCCAAGCCTTATTCCTTATCCGCTGTATTCCAAGCCTTGGTTAACGATGTGCTCAGGGACATGTTGAACCAGTTTGTGTTTGTGTATTTAGATGACATCCTTATCTTTCCCCACTCTCATCAGGAGTATGTCCAGCATGTCCGAAGAGTACTAAGATCCCTTCTTGAAAATGACCTGTACGCCAAGCCTGAGAAATGTGAATTCCATAAAGACCAGGTGTCGTTTTTGGGCTCTATACTTACCCCATCCAGTGTTCAAGTGGACCCTAGTAAAGCTCAGGCAGTTGCAGAGTGGCCCAAACCGTCTACAGAAGAATGTACTTGAATCCCGGAGAAGGACATCTTGGACAAGTTGCTGATCCAGGACTTCAAGTGGACACAGGTCTGTGGAGCCTCAGGGGCTGCGCCTAGAGAGGGGGCCCTGTCACATCCACGGATTTAGCAGCGCAGTAGATACGGCAATTGCGCTTGTGAATACGCAAGTGTCAGCTAATTATTATTCAATCGTGATAGTATTTAACTCCATACTTGATGTTGTAGTGTTTGTCGAGACTTGAACAGAGCACAGCAATGCTTTGTTGCCTGTTTGCTTCCAGCCTTCCCTGAGAAATTGGACTTCCGAGTCAACTGACTCTGAAGACTAGCGGTATTGGTTTAATGTTTAGATTTTCTTTTCAGCTGCAGTGTATTTTTTTTATTTTCCCTTTAACACTGTTTGCATTAAAGTTAGTGAACTATTGACTTGCTTCTGTGTCTCTCACTCCGCACTTGGGCCATATCTGAACCTGGTAAAAGCAAGTCTTGACCACACAAAGATGGACCCAGCAGAGAGACAGCAGCTGACCTTGGCCGTGAGAACAAGAGCTATGTTCTACATAGAGTAGCAATAACAAGGTGCATGAAATTCAAATAAGAGAGTGGACTGCATTCTAATAAAAGTAAGGAACACCCCTCTCATGTTCTATTATCTTCTGATCACATGATGTACAGTATTTTCATTGCTATCTATACATACTTTGTAAACATCAATAGATATGTGTGTTTTTAATTGAAAAAAGTACTTCTTGTTGATCCAGGAAAGGAACAGGCAGGTAACTATCTTCATCGTGAAAATGGTACAATATGAGCTATGCTTCTACATGTGATAGCTGCCCCATTTGTTTCTGTTCACATAGTACTTACTTCAATATGGTCTTTTCATTCTAGAACTTTATACAACTGAAAAAGCATTATTAAGGTTCTTCCAATTCTACTCTTTTGAATCAGGTCTCAATTGTGATTTCGCTATCAATAAGAGTCACGAGAAGCACAGCAACCAACAAAATCTTGTCATCCACCACCTACAGCTGGACTAGAAATACTCCTAATTTAACATCAATTGTAAAGCAGTAACAATCAAATGACGTTAGAATACCCTAAGACTGCACTGCAAAGCCTCAACAATTTATAAAATCCAGCACAGAATTGTAACAACATATGTGACCACAAAAGGGGAATAAATTAGAATTTAAAATAATGAAATGCACAGCAGAAGAATTAATTTCAAAATCTAAAAGTACTAACATCTTTATACTAAACTGCAAATCAACTAAAGTGAGAAATGTCATTTTTAATGTACATTTAATTATCAATAAACAAAACTGACAAGTCAGATTTAACATTTGTCCCCTTCCTGGTCAATGTTCATGCTTGAATGATGAAGTTTTGCTGCTGTACTCTATATAATATGTGACATAATAACAAGAGACAAGCTCATCATCTCCTATGTCTGATATGAGTAGTACGCAGATGAATCCCATATCAGTGAAAACTGAGGGTAAATTATCAACTTGGATGTACCTGCTACATGAAACAACATCAAGCAATCTTTAATCATGAGCTGAGTATTGAAGGAAGCATGAAATTCAAATTGGATGTTGGATTCCAATTAAATAAACACATTGTGTCAGCTGTGAACTCAGCAGCAGAAAGGCATTTAACAATGGCTGAGCCTTCTCAGCATTTGACATTAATCTGAAAAAGGACTGTGTACTTTAGAATGGTACTAATGCATGTAAAATCCACCGTTCATTGAATTATTTCAATTCTCACATTTCGGTAACATCACCACATGAACATTTACTTTAATGGCAACATTTTCCATGACATCACCTACTCCAGGCTGAACTGACAACCTACTTTCTCACTGGAAGATGTATTTTTCTCTTTATTTCTTTGATGTTTTTTCTTTATTTCTTGAGTCATGCTATCCATGGATCTGCTGCAGCCAATCCATGTATTTATCCTTTAAAATCAGATACCATTCAATTTTCTGCAGTGAAATATTCAATGAGCACCAAGTTTAATTTTTTGCACGGAATAAGCATCTCCTGCATGGATGATGAATTTTGGATGTCTCCAGAATTCCCCTGTTGCAGTTTGCATTTAGCGACAGAAGTGGAATAGGCCTCATGCAAGAGGTGCCTTCAAAATAACCTTTTATGGAGCATTCTTATCTTCAGCAAGCGTAGGCGTAAGGGCGTACTGTAAAATCTCCAATAGATATACTGTAAAGAGCATTCCAAATATTCGCATCACTACCTCACATGGCGTCTCCAATGCACAGGAACGAAAGAGGCTGCAAGCATTTGAAGACTCAGCCTCTCCATCATGAGCACAAGCCTTCCCGCTATCAAGGACATCTTCCAAAAGCAGTGCCTCAAGAAGGTGACATCCATCATTAAGGACCCTCGCACTACCTGGGACATGCCATCATCTCATTTCAACTATCAGGGAGAAGATACAGGACTCACACTCAATTTTTAGGAGCAGTTTCTTCCTCTCTGCCATCAGATTTATGAATGGTCCATGAACCATGAACACTTTCTCACTATTCCTCTTTTGCAATATCTATTTTTTTTAATTGTAACTTATAATAATTTTTATGTCTTGCACTGTACTACTATCACAAAACCACAAATTACACAACATTTACCAGAGATAATGAACTTGATTCTGATTCAGGGATAGGCATTGAGGAGCACGATTGCCAGGGTTGAAACAATGAAGGGCCTTTTTCTATGCTGGATCCCTCTATGACCCAAGTCCCACTCACAGACTCCAGCTTTGTTTCACACTTGATATGAAGCTTTGCTTTTACTCTCCACATACCCACCTCCCCCTCCCCCCGAACAATTGGCCGCACACTTTTTTGGGGGGTATTTGCTGATCAGTCTTCCTTCACATAAGACCATTATACCATAAGCTATAGGAGCAGAAATAGGCCATTCGGCCCATCATATCTGCTTTGCCATTCAATCATGGGCTGATCCAATTCTTCCAGTCATCCCCATTCCCCTGCCTTCTCCCCATACCCTTTGATGCCCTGGCTAATCAAGAATCTATCCATCTCTGCCTTAAATGCACCCAGTGACTTTGCATCCATAGCCACTCATAGCAACAAATTCCACAGACTTACCACCCTCTGACTAAAGTAATTTCTCCGCATCTCAGTTCTAAAAGGACATCCTTCAGTCCTGAAGTCATGCCCTCTTGTTCTGGACTCCCCTACCATGTGAAATAACTTTGCCATATCCAAACTGTTCAGGCCTTTTAACATTCGGAGTGTTTCTATGAGATTTCCCCCTCATTCTCCTGAACTCCAGGGAATACAGCCCAAGAGCTGCCGAACGTTCCTCATACGGTAACCCTTTCATTCCTGAAATCATTCTTGTGAATCTTCTCTGAAACCTCTCCAATGTCAGTATTTCCTTTCTAAAATAAGGAGCCCAAAACTGCACACAATACTCCAAGTGTGGTCTCACAAGTGTCTTATAGAGCCTCAACATCACATCCCTGCTCCTATATGCTATACGTCTAGAAATGAATGCCAACATTGCATTCGCCTGCTTCGCCACCGACTCAACCTGGAGGTTAACCTTTAGGGTATCCTGCAGAAGGACTCCCTAGTCCCTTTGCATCTCTGCATTTTGAATTATCTCCCCATCTAACTGATAGTCTTCCCCTTTATTTCTTTCACCAAAGTGCATGACCATACACTTTCCAACATTGTATTTCATTTGCCACTTCTTTGCTCATTCCCCTAAACTATCTAAGTCTCTCTGCAGGTTCTCTGTTTCCTCAACACTACCCACTCCTCCACCTATATTTGTATCATTGGCAAACTTAGCCACAAATCTATTAATCCCATAGTCCAAATCATTGAATACATCACAAAAAGCAGCAGTTCCAACACCGACCCCATGGAACTCCACTGGTAACTGGCAGGCAGCCAGAATAGGATCCCTTTATTCCCACTTTCTGTTTTCTTCCGATCAGCCAATGCTCCACCCACGCTAGTAACTCCCCTATAATTCCATAGGCTCTTATCTTGCTAAGCAGCCTCATGTGTGGCACCTTGTCAAAGGCCTTCTGAAAATCCAAGTACACCACATCTACTACATCTCCTTTGTCTACCCTGCTAGTAATTTCCTCAAAATATTGCAGTAGTTTAGTCAGGCAGGATTTTTCTCTGAGGAAAGCATGCTGGCTTTGGCCTATCTTGTCATGTGCCTTCAGGTAGTCCGTAATCTCATCCCTAACAACCGATTCCAACAACTTCCCAACCACTGATGTCAGGCTAACAGGTCTATAGTTTCCTTCCTGCTGCCTCCCACCCTTCTTAAATAGCGGAGTAACATTTGCAATTTTCCATTCATCTGGTACAATGCTAGAATCTATCGATTCCTGAAAGATCATTGTTAATGACTCTACAATCTCTCCAGCTACTTCCTTCAGAGCCTGTGGGTGCATTCTATCAGGTCCAGAAGATTTATCCACCTTCAGACCATTAAGCTTCCCGAGCACCTTCTCAGTCATAATTTTCACTACACATACTTCACTTCCCTCACACTCTTGAATATCCGGTACACTGCAAATGTCTTCCACTGTGAAGACTGAAGCAAACTACGCATTCAGTTCCTCTGCCATCTCTGTGTCTCTCATTACAATATCTCCAGCATCATTTTCTACTGGTCTTATATCTACTCTCAACTCTCTTTTACCCTTTTTATACTTAAAAAAAGCTTTTAGTATCTTCTTTGATATTAGTTGCCAGCTTCCTTTCATAATTCATTTTTTCCTTCCTAATGACCTTCTTAGTTTCCTTCTCAAGTTTTTGAAAGCTCCCCAATCCTCTATTTTCCCACTGGCTTTGGCTTCCTTGTATGTCCTCTCTTTTGCTTTTACTTTGGTTCTGACTTCACTGTATGTCACAGTAGTGTCCTTCTTCCACTCGAAAATTTCTTCTTATTTGGAATATATCTGTCCTGCACTTCCCTCATTTTTCACAGAAACTCCAGCCATTGCTGCTCTGCTGTCCTTCCTGCTAGTGTCCCTTTCCAGTCAACTTTGGCGAGTTCCCCTCTCATGCCATTGTAATTTCCTTTATTCCACTGAAATATTGACACATTGGAACTAGTTTCTTCTTCTCAAATTTCAAACTGAACTCGATCATATTGTGCTCACTGTTCCCTAAGGGTTCCTTAACCTTAAGCTCTCTTATCCCCTCCACATTATTGTACAACACCCAATTTAGCACAGCCAATCCCCTAGTGGGCTTCACAACAAGCTGTTCTAAAAAGCCATCCCTTAAACATCCTACAAATTCTCTCTCTTGAGGTCCTGTACTGGCCTGGTTTTCCCAATCCACTTTCATGTTAAAATCCCCAATGATTACCATGACCTTACCCTTCTAACAAGCCTTTTCTATCTCCTGCTGTAATTTGTAATCCACATCCCGACTGTTGTTTGGAGGCCTGTATACAACTGCCATTAGGGTCCTTTTACCCTTGCTATTTCTTAACTCAACCCATAGAGACTCTACACCTTCTGATCCTATGTCGTTCCTTTCATGACATAAGACCATAAGACATAGGAGCAGAATTAGGCCATTTGTTGCACCGAGTCTGCTCCGCCATTCAATCATGGTTGATCCTTTTTTTCCCCTCCTCAACCCCAGTTCCCGGCCTTCTCACTGTAACCTTTGATGCCATGTCCAATCAAGAGCCCATCAATCTCTGCCTTAAATATATCCACGACCTGGCCTCCACAGCTGCATGTGGCAAAATATTCCACATCCTCTGGCTCTCCCACCATGGGAAACATCCTTTCCACATCTACTCTGTTTAGGTCTTTCAACATTCAAAAGCTTTCAATGAGATCCCCCCTCATCCTTCTAAATTCCAGTGAGCACAGACCTAGAGCCATCAAATGTTCCTTGTATGTTAACCCTTTCATTCCTGGAATCATTCTTGTGAACCTCTTCTGGACCCTCTCCAATGCCAGCATATCTTTTCTTAGATGAAGAGCCCAAAACTGTTCACAATATTCAAGGTGAGGCCTCACCAGGGTCTTATAAAGCCTCAGCATCAGATCTTTGCTCTCGTAATCTAGACCTCTTGAAATGAATACTAACATTGCATTTACTTTCCTCATTACCAACTCAATCTGCAAGTTAACCTTTAGGGTGTTCTACACAAGGACTCCCAAGTCCTTCTGCATCTCAGATTCCGAGATTTTCTTCCCATTTAGAAAATAGTCAGCACATTTATTTCTTCTACCAAAGTGCATGGCCATTCTCCTAATCTGTCCAAGTCCTTCTGAAGTCTTTCTGTTTCCCCAACATTACCTGTTCCTCCACCAATCTTCATAACATCCGCAAACTTGGCAACAAAGCCATCTATTCCATCATCTAAATCATTGATATACAGCATAAAAAGAAGTGGTCCCAACAATGACCCCTGCGGAACACCACTACTCACTGGCAGCCAACCAGACAAAGATCCTTTTATTCCCACTTGCTGCCTGCTCCCTATCAGCCAATGCTCTAACCTTGTTTGTAACTTTCTTGTAATACCATGAGTTCTTAACTTGGGAAGTAGCCTCATGTGTGACACCTTGTCAAAGGCCTTCTGAAAGTTCAAATATACCACATCCACTGCATCCCCTTTTATCTATTCCACTCGTAATCTCCTTAAAGAATTCCAACAGGTTCGTCTGGCAAGATTTTCCCTTAAGGAAACCATGCTGACTTTGTCCTATCTTGTCCTGTGACACCAAGTACAGCATCAGTTCATCCTTAACATCTTCCTAACGATTGAGGTCGGGCTAACTGGTCTATAATTTATTTTCTGCTGCCTTCCTCCTTTCTTAAAAAGTGGAATGATATTTGCAATTTTCCAGTCCTCGGGCATCATGCCAGAGTCCAATGATTTTTGAAAGATCATTACTAATGCCTCCACAATCTCTAACACTATCTCTTTCAGAACCCTAGGGTGTAGTTCATCTGGTCCAGGTGACTTATGTACCCTTAGATCTTTCAGCATTTTGAGCACCTTCTCCCTTATAATAGTAACTGCACTCACTTCTCTTCCTTCACACACTACAACATCTGGCACACTGCTAGTGTCTTCCACAGTGAAGGCTGATGCAAAATATTCATTTAGTTCATCCGCCGTCTCCTTGTCCCACGTTATTATTTCTCCAGCCTCATTTTCTAGCAGTCCTATATCCACTCTCATCTTTCTTTTATATTTTACATACTTGTAAAAGCTTTTACTATCCACTTTGATATTGTTTGCTAGCTTGCTTTCATATTTCATCTTTACCCTTCTAATGTTTCTTTTCGTTGCTCTCTGTAGGTTTTTTAAAGCTTCCCAATCCTCTATCTTCCTGCTAATTTTTGCTTTGTTGTATGCCCTCTCTTTTGTTTTTTTTTACATTAGCTTTAACTTCCCTTGTCAGCCACATAGTCATGAATCAGTAATCGGTGCATCATTGCTTGGGATGTCAGGAAATCCAATGTTGGTGATTTTCACCTCTAGTAGCCCCTGAAAACAGCTCTGAATTGTTATGGTGTCATGGTATTATTATGCGGCAGGCAAACTTTGTCCAAGTTTTACTGCAATAAAGTCGGCTTGAGTTACATCAGCTCCTTGTATTTGGAGCTTGGAGCTTGATACTTACCTAATTTCTCTGACAGCCACCATCCAGTTTTCCAAAAGCTGAGTCAATTGTTCCTTGGGGCTGCTGTATTGATCTAGACTTCTTCAAGGAGAAAAATTTTCAAGAACTTCAAACTGTTTAGAACACAGAAAATAGCCATTCAGCCCAATATGTGCATGTTACAATTAAATATCAAACAAACCGCTTTCCACTGCACTTCACAAAATCCCATCAATGTGCCATTCTATTTTCTTCTCTCTCATGTTTATTTATGTATCTTAATTGCATCTATGCTATCAGAATAGCTCACTCTTACTGAAGTGAGTTTCACACTGTAACCACACTCTGGATAACAAATCTCCCGACTTCCCTCATGAGTTTTATACCTGACTTCTAATTCTAGTCAAATCCATATTCATTCTATTTTTTTAAAAAACCCTTTTGTAACCTTAACAGCCTCAGTCAGGTCAACTATAAACTCCCCCTGAAATGTCAATTGTTTATTGACTTCGAGGCCAATGATCCTAGGTTCAAATCCAGCTGGCTCCTTGCACACTTTCCATCTGTACTGGGTTGGGCGTCGAGTTAGCCTTGTAAAAAAAACAGACAAATGCAAATGAAGTGTCAAAGAATGCCGCCTAATGTGACAAGAGGCATGAAAAGGAGCAACAACAATAATAATAGATGCTAACTGACTTGCTGAGTTCATAAGACCATGAGACAGGAGCAGAATTAGGCCATTTGGCCCATCACACCTGCTCTGTCATTCCATCATGGCTGATTTATTATCCCTTTCAACTCCATTCTCTTGTCTTCTCCTTGTAACCTTTGACTCCCTGGTTAATCAAGAACCTATCAAGCTCTGCCTTAAATATAATTAATGACTTGGCCTACATTGCCATCTGTGGCAATGAATTATACAGATTCACAACCCACTGGCTAAATAAATTTTTCCTCATCTCCTTTCAAAATGGACATCCCTCAATTTTGAGGCTGTGCCCTTTGGTCCTGGACTCCCCACTATGGGAAGCATCCTCTCCGTACCCACTTCGTCCAGATCTTTCAATATTTGATAGGTTTCAATGAGATCCCCTTTCATTTTCCTTAACTGCAGCAAGTACAGGCCCACAGCCATCAAACAGTTTTTATATGTTAACCCTTTCATTCTCATGAACCTCTTCTGGAACCTATTCAATATCAGCACATTTTCTCAGATAAGAGGCCCAAAACTACTCACAATACTCCAAGTGCAATCTGACCAACACTTTATAAAACCTCAGCATTACATCCTTGCTCTTATATTCCAGTCATCTCGAAATGAATGCCAACATTGCATTTGCCTTCCTTAGCACCAACTCAAGCTGCAAGTTAACCTTTAGGGAACTCTGTATGAGGACTCCCAAGTCCTTCTGCACCTGTTTTTTTTTTAAATTTTCTCCCCATTTAGAAAATAATCCATGCCTTTATTTCTTCCGCCAAAGTGCATGACCATGCTCTTCCCTACATTATATTCCATCTGCTGCTTCTTTGCCCATTCCCTAATGCTATCCAAGTCTGTCTGCAGACACCCTACTTCCTGAACAATATCTGCCGCGCCACCTACATTCATGTCATCCATAAACTTGGCCATAAAGCCATCAATTCCTTCATCAAAATTATTGACATGCACGTGAAAAGAAGCAGTCCCAACACCAAACCTGGTGACACACTGGCAGCCAACCAGAAAAGTTTCCCTTTATTCCCACTCTTTGTCTCCTGCCATTCAGTCAATCTTCTATTCAAGCCAGTACCTTTCCTGTAATACAATGGGCTGTTATTGTGTTAAGCAACATATGTGGCATCTTGTCAAAGGCTTTCTGGAAATCAAAATAAGCAACAGCTACTGAGTCTCTTTTGTTATTCCCTGAAAGAGTTCCAACAGATTTGTCAGGCAAGATTCCCTCTTTAGGAAACCATTGCTGACTTTGGCCTATCTTATCATGTGTCTCCAAGTACCCCGAAAGTTCATCCTTAATAATAGAATCCAACACTGAAATCAGGCTAACTGGCCTATAGTTTCCTTTCTTCTGCCTCCCTCCTTTCTTAAAGTGTGGAATGACATTTGCAATTTCCCATTTCTCAGGAACCATTCCAGAATCTAGTGACTCTTGAAAAGTCATTACTAATGCCTCCAGAATCTCTTCAGATACCTCTTTCCTCCAGCATTTTGTGTGTGTTGCTGAATTATCAGTCTTCTCTTTCACAGAGTGATCACATAGGTCCAAAAGTCCAATTCCTTCTTAAAAAAAAATCCTCAGGTCTGAATGTGATCACTGACAGAATTATTTGGCAGAGCACAATCCTTATCTGGGTTGAGATGAACAAGTAATTGCTGTGTTTTTAAGGCTGATGGACACAGCAAATTCAGGCCAGCTGTTACTCAGTGAGTCATGAGTTTTACATGCCAACCTAGGAAATGGCAGTCTGGCCAACAACATAAAGGAGCCCACTAACAAGTTCTTCCAAATCATCTGTTTTAGCTTCAACCTAACATAGAATCCAGTCCTGAGTCCAGTTTTGCTCTTAGTAAAAGTTAAGAGAAGCATAACTTCTTTTATTTAAGAACCCTTCCTTTCCTTACGCTGGTTTTAATTAGAAGGTAAATTGAATTGACCTCACTTTCCACCAATTTGGCTTTTCTGCCCCTGTGACGTTTTTACCTAAACACCTAATTTTTTTCAGTGTCTTTGTCTAGCTACTGTGCCGCATATCTTCGTCAAATCAATAAAAATAAAGATCTGCAATGTATTTTTCTTGAATTGAATCTCTCTCTTTCAACAAGTTATTTCAGTTACTGCTTTCCAACTGACGAGACTTTTCTGAAATACATTGATTAAAGTAATCGATCGTTACTCTTCCCAATATCTTTCCGCCAACTACAAGACAATTTTAACAGATGAAACAATTTCTCTTTTCCTTTGTGAGATAGATAATTGAATAATTTTAAATGTTTAAGTGTTCTTTTCTGGCTGCCATATTGATTAAAATTATTTGTTTGATCGAGTTGTATTTGTCCGGACAGCTGTTAGTCATCAGTTATTACTGAGTACACCACTAGAAGTATTTAAACCTCATGTAACAATGCTTAAGATTTCAGAAGGTCTAACAAGAAATAGTCAGTTTGACAGACTTCCTTTCATTGTAATATGGGAGACTGTTAGTGGCAAAGCCTGTGGAACAAGCAATTTTGGAATTTCCGCCAATGTTTCTGCATTTGTGATGACCATCACTTTCAAGTAAATTTGTTGCAGGTCTTCTCTGAAGAATGAAGTAACGTATTCGTCTGAGCACTAAAGGAGGAGCCAGGATATATATCACAGAACAGCCTGTTAATGACATGTAAGTATGAACAGATGCTTGTTAATAAATCATTTTATGAATGGGTTAGCAGATGCAACAGCATGGGGCTGATGAGAAGACTTTGGGGGCTTCAGAGCAGCAACAGAAACTGCGCTGGAGAGCTTTATTTAGAGGAATGAATTGATGAGATATCAGGGTCATCTGGGGGAGGAGCTGCAAAATAAGGGAGTTCTAGAACATTAGAGTCATAAAAAGTACAGCATAGAATCAGGCCCTTCGGCCCTCTAGTCCATACTGAACCATTTAAACCACCTATTGCCAATGACTTGCACCAGGATCATATCCCTCCATAACCCTACCAACCATGTACCAATCGAAACTTTACTTAAATGTTGAAATTGAGCTCACGTGCACTATTTGTGCTGGCAGCTCGTTCACACTCTCACGATCCTCTGAGAGAAAGGTCCCCTCACACACCTCTTAAACGTTTCACCTTTCACCTTTAACTTATGACCTCTAGTTGTCCCATCCAACCTTAGTGGAAAAAAGCTCCTTGTAAATTTACTCTATCTCAGTGATTCCCAACGGGGGCAGTTACGAGCCCTAAGGGGGGATGTTAGGGGAAATAGAGGTTGTTGGGGGGGATACGGTAAGTGGCACCCTAACTCGAGACACGAGACCTGACTAACTGTGTCAACTCGCTGCTGTCATCAACATCCGATAAGTACCATATGCCCTGTTTATGTTAATTTTTCATTTTAATTTAGCCCCGTCAATGATGGATAAATACGTGCGATGTGATCCCCATGAGTCAGAAGGCAGCGAAGCCTTGAATTCTAATCCTACTAAGAGTCAGAAACTACAGCAAGTGTGTCAATACAATGTTACATATCTGGAGTATGGTTTTATTCCATTCACCTCAGATCAATGATGCCCCATGTGTCTTATTTGTAATACTGTACTGTCTAATGAAGCCATGAAACCATCAAGATTGCAGGATCACTTCTGTAAGAGACACCCTGAAAAGACTACTTACGGCAGTACTCAGTTCCAGAAGATGAAAGAAGCATTTGAAAAGTGTTGCACACTGGAGTCATTTTCCAAGAAAGCTAAAAATGACTTTGACAGTGGTCTCATTATTTCTTATAACATTTCCAAAATGATAGCAAAGTGTGGAAAATCTGATACATTTGGTGAAGGATTAATAATGCCTGCTGTATCAGAAGTGCTCACCACTGTTCTCAAAATGGATACCAGTATTTTAAAATCAATTGCTCAGAGTAAATTACTCTGTAGCTCATCGTATTGACGAAATGAGTGAAAACATTGAGTATCAACTATGCACAGGGCTACAAAAACCAGAATTTGGGATGCAACTGGATGAGCCAACTGTGCAGAACAATGAAGTAGTGCTAATGGCATATGTACAGTTCATCAAAAATTGACAGTGATGAAATGCTTTGAGAGGTTGGTCATGACTAGACTGAACTCTTGCCTCATCGAGGACCTGGGCCCATTGCAATTTGCCTATCGCCACAATAGGCCAATGGCAGACTCAATCTCAATGGCTGTTCATGCGGCTTTAGACCACCTGGACAACACAAACACCTATGTCAGGATGTTGTTCATCGACTATAACTCAGCATTTAATACCATCATTCCCACAATCCTGATTGAGAAGTTGCAGAACCTGGGCCTTTGTACCTACCTCTGCATTTGGATCCTTGACTTCCTAACCAAAAGACCACAATCTGTGCAGATTGGAGATAACATATCCTTCTCGCTGACGATCAACACTGGTGCACCTCAGGGGATTGTCCTTAGCCCACTGTTCTATTCTCTATATACACATGATCACATGTCTAGGCTTAGCTCAAATACCATCTATAAATTTGCTGACAATAGAACCATTGTTGGTAGAATCTCAGGTGGTGATGAGAGGGCCTACAGGAGTGAGATATGCCAACTGGTGGAGTGGTTTCGCAGCAACAACCTGGCACTCAACATCAGTAACATGAAAAAGCTGATTGTGGACTTCAGGAAGGGTAAGGCAAAGAAACACACACCAATCCTCATAGAGGGTTCAGAAGTGGAGATAGTGAGCAGTTTCAAGTTCCTGGGTGTCAAGATCTCTGAGGATTTAACCTGGTCCCAACATATAGATGCAGTTATAAACAAAGCAAGACATTGGCTGTACTTCATTGAGAGTTTAGAGAGATTTGGCATGTCAACAAATACACTCAAAAACTTCTATAGTTGTACCGTGGAGAGCATTCTGACAGGCTGCATCACTGTCTGGTATGGGGGTGGGGGGGGGGGGCTACTGCACAGAACCAAAAGAAGCTGCAGAGGGTTGTAAATCTAGTGAGCTCCATTTTGGGTACTAGCCTATAAAATACCCAGGACATCTTCAGGGAGCGGTGTCTCAGAAAGGCAGTATCCATTATTAAGGACCTCCAGCACCCAGGGCATGCATTTTTCTCACTGTTACCATCAGATAGGAGGTACAGAAGCCTGAAGGCACACACTCAGCAATTCAAGAACAGCTTCTCATCTTCTGCCATCCGATTCTGATTCCTAAATGGACATTGAACCCTTGAACACTACCTCACTTTTTTTAATATACAGTATTTCTGTTTTTTTGCACTTTTTAAAATCTATTCAATGTACATATACTGTAATTGATTTACTTGCTTATTTATTATTATTTTATTTTATTTATTATTTTTTCTCTCTGCTAGATATGTGTTGCATTGAACTGCTGCTGCTAAGTTAACAAATTTCATGTCACATGCCGGTGATAGTAAACCTGATTCTGATTCTGATTCGGATTCTGAAAATGGAGAAGATCATGAAGAGATTCTCTTTTGTAAAAAGTTAAAAACAAATATCAATAGAGAATCAATCTATGACAAGCTCAAAATGTATATTGAGGATAAAAGTATTCTGATTAGGAACATGACTTCTTGTGCAACAGTTGGAGCACCACATATGACAGGTCACCATGCTGGTTTAGTGGTATTTATGAAAAATGAAATTTCAAGTCTTTTTGCAATCCACTGTGTAATTCATCATCAACATCTCACAGCCAAAAACCTCACCCAACGACTTTTTTCAAGCATAACTCTTGCAATATCTACTATCAACAAAATTAAAGCTCAACCATTAAATAGCAGAATATTTTGCCAGTTTTGCCAAGATAACAGTGAAGAGTTTGACCACTTGCATCTTCACACTGAAGTGCTTTTGCTGTCATAAAGTTGCTGATTAAAACATTCCTTTGATCTTTTTGACACTGTGGTTGAATTTTTGCTTGAAGTCAACAAGAGCTTGGGAAACGAGCTTGAACTTCTACATGGAGGTGTGGCATAGCTAGCTGATCTGTATGACAAAATGAGCATTCTAAATATGAAACTGCGGGGTGAGAATTTGAACTTAATCCAGGCAAAATGTGCAGTGTCCACTTTTATCGGAAGATTGGAAATATATAAGCAAAACATTTGGGAGAAGAATGTTCTCATAGTTTTCCTGCATGGAAAGTGTCTTTCACAGATGATGATTTGCAAGAGTACTGCTTACACCTGCAGTCACTGAAGAAGGATTTTTTTAGAATCAATTCAAGGACTGGGTAAATAACACATTTATTTGCAAGGTACAGGAAGAAGCTTATAAGAAGAAATTATCGAAATTCAGGCTGATAAAGAAGCAAAAATGCTTTTCAAAAATGTCAGCTTTTGTGGTATGTAGCTGCACAGTCATACAAAGTTTCCTGGTCTTTGGAGAAGAGCTTTTCGTTATATTTTCATCCTCCTACCTTGTATAAAGAGGCTTCAGTGAACCATATACTCACAAAAAACAGAAACCACTTGGACATTTGTTACACATGGGGACTTAAGGTTTTTGCTGTCACAACTTGAACCAGATATTTCAACTCTTGCTAAAAACCATCAAGCTCAAAGATCACATTGATATCAAAGCTGCTGTACAGCACACAGGTACTGTGTAGTCTAGGTTTAAAGACAAATAAAAATTTAAAGCAGAATTATTTTTCTCATGTTAGCATATGGTAGACATGTGTCTACATAATTGGGGCACTGGCAAGTATATTGTGCCTAAGAGAGGCATTGGCAAGTATAAAGATGCTTTGGGGGGGGGGGGCGTTGGGCTAAAAAAGGCTGGGAAACACTGCTCTATCTATACCTCTCATAATTTTGTTTCTCGATCAAATTTCCTGTCAATTTTCTACATTCCAAAGAATAAAGTCTCAGGCTATTGAATCTTTCCTTATAATTCAGGTCTTCCAGACACAGAAACATCCTTGTAAATTTTCTCTGCATTCTTTCAACTTTATTTCCATCTTTCCCATAGGTGGGTGACCAAAACTGCACCAATTACTCCCAATTAGGCCTCACCAATGTCTTCTACAACTCCAACACAACATCCCATCTCCTGTACTCAATACTTCAATTTATGGAGGCCAATGTGCCAAAATCTTTCTTTATGAACCTATCTACCTGTGATGCCACCTTGGTAGAATTATGGACCAATATTCCCAGATCCCTGGTCATTGAGAAAGAGGGACAATGGTAGGAAATGAGTGAAAGAAAGAAGAATGTATAGAAGGCTGTTTTTGCTTCAACCTAAAATTGAATCCAGGCTTGACTCCAGTTTTGCTGTTAGTAAAAGGCATGAGAAGCAGAGGATCCAACAAGATGCTGACAAGTGAAGGTGCAAGAACCCTTCCTTTCCTTAAACTGTTGTTAATTGGGGAGTAAATGGTATCAGGAAGTAAATGAACTGAAGTGGAATTGAGAAGAGAAAAGAAAATTGCACAACTAAAACAGAAAATGCTTCACAACTCAAATGCACATATTTCTGGTTTGTGACCCTTCATTAAAAACTGTTACAGACCTAAAATATTGACTCTCTTTTCACAGATTCCGCCTGATTGGGTGATTTTTTTTTTTCTGCCATTTCTGATTTGTTATAGATTTACAGCTTCTAGTTTTAAAAAAATCAGTAAGTTGTGGCATTTATATAGCATGTTTCATATCTATTTTCAAATGCTCCTAAGTTCCATATAAGCCATGAAGTGTTTTTGAGGTGCCGGCATGTAAGAAATGCAGCAACTACTTTGAACTGCTGAAAAGATAAATGTGACGATAACAGGTTAATCTGTTCAAATCTTCATGTGAGGGTGAATAATTGAAATGTCAGAGATAACTCCATTGCTCTTCTTAACATGGGTTCTTCTAGATAGGACAGAAAGTAATAATGACAGCACACCAGTCCCTTGGTAACCACCTACATTGTTTATACCCAGTCTCTGAAGAGCATGTTCAAACCAAACTCTCCTGATTCAAACAGAAAGATGCTACTTTCAATCACAGCAGATGCCCTGGATTTAGGTGTAAGAGAGATCTATAAGCAGCAAGCATTTTGTGGCAGAAGTGATAAACACGTCTGTCGTGATGAGAACTAAATTCAAAAATTGAAGGAAGATTTGAAATGAAGACAAAACAATTAAGTTTATCCTCATTTGGAGAAGAAAAATAGGTCAGTATTTGAACAAAGTACCGACTGATGGTTTCTGAAAAAAATGCCAAAATCCTTCACAAATGCCTCTAGATCCATAGTGAATTTCCAGCATTTTCTGTTTTGATTCCTGGTTTGTAATTTCTGTAAACAATTTCAACTGAAATAGTTAGAATAAGCAAGTGTACTTTCTTTTTGTGTGTTTGAATTGTGACATAACATTCTGATGAAATTAAGAAAGTAAGGGGCAGTAAGAACTTGAAATTTCTAAGCTTCGTTCTAACAAATCAAGGCTAATTTTAATCAAGAAGCAACAAATACTTCATTTCCAAACAAGAAACAACATCAAAAAATCCAGATAGCAACGTATAAGGCATGACTCCAATTATTGGAGCATTTTCTCTTTGATATACATTGTCTTCAATTTTACCAGGGCTCCACAAGTGAATCTGGCTTTCATTCTACTGGGATGTTCAGAAAGATGTTGAGATAGATCGCTCACACAACATGTTTGGATTTATTCAGCCACCCTTGTTTTTATTATCTTGTTATGCATGGCTCACACGATAATGGCCTCTGGGGGAGGTTATATTCCATCCTTCTCTATTCTATCCTTGAGAATTGCACATTTTAAATAACAACAAATGAGACAATAAATGTATCAAAGTATGAGTGTTGGCAATGCTGTACCTCAGATAAACAAAAAAACTTCAATATTAGCATTATAAATCATACCAAATTGAATTTGTACTATGCATAATTGTTAATATGAAATTCTGCTGACCAAATATATGTTTGAGTGCACAATACATTATACATCTGGGATTATATTGCAACCTTTTAATAACCATAAATTACTGCTCACAAGTGTCCACGATTTATTTTGTTTTTAAAGTGGTCATTACAGAAGAAGGATGCATTTAAATATACCTTTAATGCAGAAGGATGTGCCATTGCTCGCTACAGATTGCTGTCCACTGTGAGTGAGGGAAGAAATTTCTGTAATGGACAGAATGTGACAGATGAAATTTAACTCATGAAAGATGAGTTGTCACCATATATTTTGTAAGTTCCCTCAGTTTATCTTCATCTATTTCATTAGATCTGATGTTGCCTATTGACTGATGATTGCAGAGTGTGCAGTTCCATAGTCACTTTCTTACAAAGTGCAAACCATGCCCACATGTAACAAGACCTGGGCTACACCTGTATTGTTGAAGGTAAAATTCATGCCATACAATGCCAGCCATTGATCAGGTCCAGTAACGTCCTGCCTTTAAAATTCAAAGCTAAAACCTTTGTCAATTTTTTCATGATCTGTATCCTTCATCATGAAGGTAATGGTTACAAGAGCAGATGGAGGCTATGTGGTTAAGGCATTCGTCTAGTGATCTGAAGGTCACTAGTTCGAGCCTTGGCTGAGGCTGCATGTGTGTCCTTGAGCAAGGCACTTAACCACACATTGCACTGCGACAACACCGGTGCCAAGCTGTATGGGTCCCTAATGCCCTTCCCTTGGACAACATTGGTGGCATGGAGAGGGGAGACTTGCAGCTTGGGCAACTGCTGGTTTTCCATACAACTTTGCCCAGGATTGCGCCCTGGAAACTTTCCAAGGCACAAATCCATGGTCTCACGAGACTAACGGAGGCCTACAGTGCCTCTCCACCATAATACTTTATTCAAACATGAATTTTTCAAGACGCAAACATCATATTCAAGATCAACATCCCTAATTGCCCCCGAAGAAGTGGAGGTGGGCTACTTTTTTGAATAGCCACAGTGGCTCTGGTAAAGGTAGTCCCACATTGGTTATGGTCAGGGGGTCTTGATGCAGTAATGACTAAGGGACAGTGATTTGATTTCCAACTTGGAGTGGAACCCACAGGTCATCATGTTCCGAAGTGCTCCTTGCTGATAGAGGCCTCTGTTTTAATAGATCCTGCCAGAGTAGTTCAGGCCAGTAGCTTCCGTGCAATTCATAGACAGCACACACAAGCAAGGTGTACTGATGGAGGACGGATCAAGGTTTAGGGTTCAGGTATTCAGTGCTCAATGGATCACCTGATTTATTGGCCACTGAATACCTGTCAATCAAGCATGAAGCTTTGTCCTGTTTCTTGAAAGTTTTAGAATTCTAATATTCATATTGTTGACTTGTAGATGGTGGAATAACTTTGTACTATCCGGTGATTCATTGAGCACTGAGTTTGACACAATTTTGTAGCCATAATATGAATCGGCTAGATCAGTCGAATTCCTGAACAGTGGAGACTTAGCCTCATCCTCCCCCAGCCACCACTCTTAAGTGTCAAAGGTGGGTTTTTGGCGATGATAATGCTATCAGATTTTGCAGTAGGTAATCAGACTGTCTATTGTCATTGGTTCTCAATTTGCACTGCTAATGGTGTTTGCCATTTATCAGCCCATAGCTCGAACTTGCTGCATTCCAGCTTGAACTACTTCACTTTTTTTTCTATTTTTATTTAAAAAATTTAGATGCCACTAAGTAGATGGCAATGCCTTAACCATTTGTGTGTTGTAAGGCCACTAGGGCCCCTTCCATCCTTATCAAGGGGAGTGCTAACCTTCTCTCCTTTCATACAACACTGAACTACTTCACTTCTGAGGAACTATAAATATTATTGAACATGTTGTAATGAACTGGATGTTCACATTGCTTTGATTCTTCCTGACATTTGAGCGTGACTAGATGGGAGTAGATATGCAAATCATTCATGGGTATTCAGAAATGCAATTCCTTCACGGGCAATTAGAGACACAATTGTAAACTATGTGTCAAAATCATCAGTGAATTTACTTTTGATTCTCCAAACGTAAGAGATGTTATTTTTAAAGATGTCACTTCTGGATCTTTTCTCATCCTTCTGCCCTTCCCCAGGTTTTGTTACAAGACCAGATTTAAAACTGAATAATCCATTGTTTATTTATAGTCAGAGTTATACTCATAAATGTTATTAGTACTACAGGAACTGAATTTATCAGCTGACATGAATAATGCAATTTAGGATTTTAGTACCTTTCATGGAAACAATGTCAAATACATGCCATTGTTGAAAATAAAAATATATACATTTGTAATACCAAATTATTTTTTCAGTTTACTGTTACCAACAGGATTTTTCATAATAAAATAAATGACATAGAATTTTGTTTAAAAAATAGCAACCATTTCAAATTACACTCACAATTTACTCTTCAAAAATTTGCTAAATATTAAATGCTTAATCACAAACCTAAAAGTGGCCGTGTTTCAGAGCCATGAGTCAAAGTATAGAACATTATTGCTTCCTTTTGGTTTCCCAATTTAAAAATATTATTTGGTATCCAAGAGTGCAACAGAAAATGCAGCTTTCTTCAAGTAGGCCAGTTACCCGGTTATCCAGAGATAGAAATTGGCATACTTCGTCAATTTGTTAGTAATAATACTTTTGACATAACAATGTCAAGTATATAATTCTGCATGTGCCCATGATCCAAGAAAATTAGTACAATTTAAAGAGTTAATACAATCAATGGAATCCCAGCATTTTAATTTGGGTTTTTTACTCAGGCAGATACATTCCTGAAATAGCAATAAAAACATGCTTTTAGTGTAATATTTCAGATAGTTCAGATAAGCTTCATAATCTGAAACACTGAAAATATATAAAACTGCACATCAACCGAATCACAGTGAATATCCCTTGTATAAAAGAAAACTGACATTTAGGAGAAGAGCTATTTGAATACCTACGGTACTTCTGATTTAGTTTGACCTTCATAGAAATTTTAATAAATAAAAAGAATACAGAAAATAGCATTAATTTCATTGTACTAAAATGAGAAGATGGTGCAACTCAAACTACCTGCGTCTCAATGTCACCAAGACCAAGGAGATGGTGGTGGACTTTAGGAGATCTAGGCCTCATATGGAGCCAGTGATCATTAATGGAGAATGTGTGGAGCAGGTTAAGACCTACAAGTATCTGGGAGTACAGTTGGACGAGAAGCTAGACTGGACTGCCAACACAGATGCCTTGTGCAGGAAGGCACAGAGTCGACTGTACTTCCTTAGAAGGTTGGCGTCATTCAATGTCTGCAGTGAGATGCTGATGATGTTCTATAGGTCAGTTGTTGAGAGCGCCCTCTTCTTTGTGGTGGCGTGTTGGGGAGGAAGCATTAAGAAGAAGGACGCCTCACGTCTTAATAAGCTGATAAGGAAGGCGGGCTCTGTCGTGGGCAAAGTACTGGAGAGTTTATCATCGGTAGCTGAGCGAAGGGCGCTGAGTAGGCTACGGTCAATTATGGAAAACCCTGAACATCCTCTACATAGCACCATCCAGAGACAGAGAAGCAGTTTCAGCGACAGGTTACTGTCGATGCAATGCTCCTCAGACAGGATGAAGAGGTCAATACTCCCCAATGCCATTAGGCTTTACAATTCAACTGCCAGGACTTAAGAACTTTTTTTAAAGCTATTATTAATGCTTTTTGAGTTAGTGATTTAGATGCATATCATATTATTACTGAGTTAAGTATTGTATGTAATGAGTTTTTGCTACAACAAGTGTATGGGACATTGGAAAAAATGTTGAATTTCCCCATGGGGATGAATAAAGTATCTATCTATCTATCTATCTATCTAAAGATTAATACACATTTGTTTTAGTCCCTCTTGTGATGCAATGATAAAGCCCATCTATAGATGGGGCTATTGCCCCATGGACAGGAGGTGCTCAAACGATAAATAATTAGCATAGAATTAAATTGAAGGGGATAAATGGGTCTAAATAAAGGGGTTATCATACGAGGAACGTTTGATAGCTCTGGGTCTGTACTCGCTGGAATTTAGAAGGATTGGGGGGGGGGGGGTGGATCTTATTGAAACCTTTCAAATGGTGAAAGGCCTAGACAGAGTAGATGTGGAAATGATGTTTCCCGTGGTGGGAGAGTCTAGAACAAGAGGGCACAGCTTCAGAATAGAGGGGCGCCCTTTCAAAACAGAGAGGTGGAGAAATTTCTTTAGCCAAAGGGTGGTGAATTTTTGAAATTTGTTGCCACACGTAGCAGTGGAGGCCGGGTCGCTGGGTGTACTTAAGGCAGAGATTAATAGGTTCTTGAGTGGACATGGCTTCAAAGGTTACAGGGAGAAGGGCGGGAACTGGGGTTGAAGAAGAGATTTTAAAAAAGGATCAGTCATAGTTGAATAGCAGAGAGACTCGATGGGCCAGATGGCCTAATTCTGCTCCTTTGTCTTATGGTCTTATGGTCTAAAGCATATATGTCAAACTCAAGGCCCGCGGGCCAAAACCGTCCCGCGGTGGAATTATCTTTGGCCCGCGAGATAATATCTAACTACTATTAAAGCTGGCCCCAGTAATCGAAGCGCCTATGGCGTATGATTTGGCTAATGCTGAGTTTATTCAGGTACCAGGTTTTCAGGGTTTTTAGTGTTTATTCGGCAGTCTTCTTCATAAGAAACGGAATTTGTAAAGTGAAACACTTTGTAGTTATAGCAGAGACTGAGACACATGAGAGCAGGCTGAAAAAACGGAGGCAACGAAAGCTGCGTTCGCACGCGTCCGACTGATCCGGCCCGCATGAAGCTGCATTTTGCTCAATCCGGCCCGTGACCTAAAATGAGTTTGACACCCCTGGTCTAAAGAATCAGCACCTTTATATCCTAGTAATTCTTTTTGAAATATCTATGGCATATTGGATATTAATTTCCTTTCTTAATATTTTCAGTCATGGTTTACACTCTTACAACACCTGGTTAAATCCCTTCCAGTTTTATGGCAAACATTACAGTCCAACCCATCAGAAAACCAAGGAGCATATTCTGTGACTTTATTACCAAACTACCTCTGCTTACTATTGGTGAATCTAAAGCAGTGCTTTCCCTCCATTTTGCCTTGAACACAAGCCAACTATTTTCTTATTCAGTTATAATTCAGTTATGGGAGGTTGGTGGGGGAGGGGAGTTATTTTTCTGATCAGCCATCTTATTATGCTGTTAATAAATACAGCTTGGCCATGCGATAAACTTAGGCTATTAGCTGGCTAGGATGCCTCAGGGCACATCTCCACGTACATTGTCTTACTGTTTAAAGAAGCACTGTAGTTTGGTCAACTAAAGTTGGCCATAAGACTCATAACAATGAAAACACAACTTGGGCTTCCATTAGGTTTCTTCTGTAATATGTGCCATGAGACAAGAAAGACATTTAATAATTTCATGAGATTCACCAGCTCCTCCAGCAATACTGCAGAACTCTGGAGGGAGTCATTCACATGTACAGAGCTCTTTGTAAAACTGCAAGAATCTCGGAGTTTGCCTTTACTTACTGAGATCAGCTCATTGCCAGAGGGTGAAGGTGAAATGTCATTTGGATTTGGCAGAATTAGCTTTTGATATGGTCTATCAAATTGGAACCAAAAGTACATTGAACTATCTCAGGATCAGAATCAGATTTAACATCACTGACCTACGTCATAAAATTTGCTCTCGGTGCAGAGCAACATATAAAACAAACTACAAAAAAAAATTTTAAATGTGCAAAAAAAGGAACAATGGGACAGTGTTCATGGGATCAGAATGCTGATGGCTAAGTAGAAGAACCTGTTCTTTAAGTGTTGAGTATGGGGCCTCAGGCTCCTGTACCTCCTTCCTGATGGTAGTAATGAGAAGAGGGCATATCCCAGATGGTGTCAGTCCTTCCTGAGGCACTGCCTTTTAAGGATGCCTTTAGTGGTGGGGAGGGTTGTGCCCGTGATTGATTTGGCTGAACCTACACCCATCTGCAGCCTCGTACAATCCTGCACATTGGAGACTCCATATACCAAGTGGAGATACAGCCAGTCAGAGTGCTCTTCTCTGTATTTCTGTAGGAATTTGCTAGAGTCTCCAGTAACATACCAAATCTTCTCAAACTCCTAAAAGAATAAAGCCACTGGCATGCCTTCTTCATTTGTGCATCAATATGTTGGGCCCGAGATGGACCCTCTGAGATGTAGATGCCAAGGAACTTGAAACTGCTCACATATTTCACCTTTCCCCCTCAATGGGGACTAGTGTGTGTTCTCCTTCCTGAAGTCCACAATCAACTCCTTGGCCTTGCTAACAAGTTTTTTGTAACAACAGCACTACAACACTCCATCATGTGTAAAGCCCTCTCCACCATTGAGCACATCACCCAGGTTATGTTCTTTTATCACTGCTGTCATCAGATAGAAGGTACAGGTAGGACCAACACTACCAGGTTCAGGAACAGTTATTACCGCTCAAACATTAGGCTCTTGAACCAGGGGAATAACTTCACTTGCCCCCATCACTGAACTCTTCCCACAACCTATAGACTCACTTCCAAGGGCTCTTCATCTCATGTTCTCAATATTTAATGTTTTTTTAATCTTTTTTGTATTTGTGGTTTGTTGTCTTTTGCACATTGATTATATGACTGTCATGTTGGCTGTAGTGCTTCATTGATGCTATAGCCTTTCTTGGATTTATTGTATCTGCCAGCAAGATAACAAATCTCAGGGTTGTATATGATGACATATATGTAATTTGATAATAAATTTACTTTGAACTTTGAACTCAAACAGCCAATCGATGCTGCTCCTGTACTCATCACCATCTAGGATTCTGCCAACAACAGTTTTGTCATTGGTGAATTTATAGATGGCGTTTGAGTTGTGCCCCGGCATTCATGAGTGTAGAGAGAGTTGAGCAGTGGGTTAAGCACGCATCACTGAGGTGTGCCAGTGTTGATTGTCAGCAAGGAGGAGATGTTATTCCCAATGAGGCAGTCCAGTTGCAGAGGGAGGTACAGAGAGCTAGGTTTTGAAGCTTGTAGATTATCACTGACATTGAGCTGTAATTAATAAATCCTGAGGATAAGTGTAGATTATAAGTCAGAAGTCTCAATGGAACTATTCTAACACTCTAGTCAGACTACACTTTGAATACTTGGACTGTGTCTGATCAACAAGTCATATAGATAGGCGATTCCCTAACACGGGAGGCATGCAAAAGCAGCAATGACATAGATTCTGACAAATATAAATCTGAGTTATGAATAATGCTGGAGGAACACCTTTCGACATGGAAATGAAGCATCGGAAGTGAAATTATATCGAGCTGAAGGGAATGAAAATATTCAGAATATTATTTTAAATTAAATCACATGGTCAGGCTTGAACTAACTGAAAATGAATGAAGATATCAGGACGCTCCTCTTCACAAAGTAGTAAGTGAATGAATAAATTAGAATACTTGACAGATGGAGAAATAAGTGAATGCTTTAACAGGAGTATTTAAGATTTTCCCAGATGGATGAACTTGGTTTGATCAAATGGCCTTCCTTGTCTACAACAATCTTCTCTCGTTTTGTAGCCTAAGGTAGGTTTCTGCCTTTTTATATTATTTGACTTGCAAATAAATAAGAAACCCTTTATTTAATCTGTCCATATTTGGAACAATTTATGGTGGGATTTGCATATATTCTGCAAGTAAAAACTGTAAGTAACTATTGATTATTTACTAAATTATAGGCACAGTGTATAAACCACTGATCATGGTGGGTAAATAATTTCCATTCATAAAATACTTTGTCTGTATATTAATTTTCCTGACTGAATGTAGAAACTAGTGCTAGAAAAAAAGCCCAAGTTTTGCAATTGAATTAACAAGTCTGACTCCAATACACTCCCATTTTTGTTCCAGCCTCCCTAAAAGAATTTCAATAATTTGACTTACTTGATTCTGAGAAAGAACAGATCTACTAGAGTAATCGGTGCATGTTTAATGTATAAATTGTCTGATTCAGCATATACTGGGGGCATGAAAAGTACAAAATAGATGGTGGTAACTGATTGAGTAACAGCAGAAGGAGACAGACTGGATTTGAATATAAAATACAACCTTCACAATTTAAAAGCCTCATTCTGAATGGCCTCAATGGAAATATGAAGCAATAAGTAGTTCCATATCCATGGGGGCTGAATCTCCTCGAGGAGATCCGTGAAAATGACCTCTTGCTTTCTTGAAAGACCCTGCCCAATCCCCATCCCCATCTACACTCTTGCACTTTCATTTCAGTGCCAGGATATTAGTTAAATCATCAGTACAAAGTGCACAATGATTACTCGTCATTCCAAATAAATATGCTAGTTTTTAAGCCACTACCTTTGGCAAAATTTTAATATTGTTTGGCCATGGCTTGACAATGCCAGTCAAGTATTTCCATTGTATTTGTCTATCAAAGATTTTTCTGTTGATGAATAACAAATATTGAATAAATAAATTCGTCTAAACTGTTAAGGTAGTGGAGGAAGGTTCTTGGCTTTGGTGAAGCTGAGATTGTAAGCCATTGACAAGATGCCTAACAGGAAATGAGTGAAAATGGAAATTTTAATTCAGCGTTGTTGTGCTCAATCTGAAAATGGCCATGGGGAAATTGATTTCACAAAACCAAAAGAATAACCATTTATTTGATGAAGGTCTTAAAGATTTCATTCAAAAAGCAATGGCTTGTCTGAAGATTGTTGAATGTATTGGTTCAATTTAAAATAAAGTGAATAATCAAAAACTTCATTGAAGAACAGCTACAGGAACACAATGGTTTGTATCATTTAATGAAGAGGAAAACTAAAATATCTTCTGTAGCTTGGGGATGGATTGTGAACATTCTTTACTCATGTAATGTTAATTCTAATGCTCACCTTGGCCTGTCGGATCCATGTTAATAATTACATTAGCAGTACAAAGTTTAAATCAAACAAATACAAGTGTAAAATTCATGAAAAATTTATACACTTGCCATCTGAAAATAACTTAATGACAGGGACTCTCTGATATAAATCTACTTCAATATGGTCTCATCAAAGTCACAAACATAAAAACATCATCAAAGTATCTGATGATTTGGTTTCATTTACCAATCATTTTCATTGTTTTTTACTCATGACACTCTGACATTAGAACCAGTTGATTTTCCGAAATTCTTATTTATTCTTGACTGATCTACATTCCTTTACATTAACCTTTGTACCATGAATGGAAAATATAATAATTATGTATTACAGTTCCTAATTTTACAAAGTACTGTATATAATTCATTTTTCAAACCATTTACTTTGTCTATAAAGGGATGTAAAATGTTCCAGTTATGGAGATATTATGGTAAATTTCCCTGTTAACAGCTCTCCTAAGCTCAACTGACATATGCATTAAGAAGCAGATACATTTGATTTTTCCTGTCTTCCACAATCTCTGCCATGGTTTGCAGGAACTTCAGGCACAGTGCTCTCCTTGAACAGGTCTTGCAAGTAAAATTCAAGAAATAGGCATGAATACAGATTGCCGCCTTTTCTGAGGAGCCCCTTGCAAAGGAGAACCTTGTCTCCAAGATCAACATGGCTTGGAGTGTGTAAGTAATAGCTGATAGTAATAGCCCAAATTGTCTAGAATGTTTCATAAAACAAACTTCTGTTTGGACATTTCAAGTGAAGTATTAAATTGGTCGCTGAAACTGTCACTGCTTCTCTACCCCTACAGAACTTCCAGTGCTTTGGAGATCATTGGTATACCTGTGTGCGAACACCCAATCGCAAAAAAATTACAGCATGGAATTAGGCCATTCAATCCTCCGAGCCCGTGCCGGCTCCATGCTGGAGAAACCCTTCTAGTTCATGCTCCCTACCTTTCCACATAGCCCTGCAACACTCCTTTACCTTTTGAATGTCATAATTGACTCTGCCTGCCCTACTCAACCAACCATAGCGGAGTTGTGCAGAGTCCTAACTACTCCAGACCTTAACCACATACTGTGCGTAGAACCACTATTTCAAATCAATTTGGTTTCATTTACCAATCATTTTCGTTGTTCTTTACTCATGACACTCTGACATTAGAACCAGTTTCTACATTAGAACGCTGTCTGGACCATGATTTTAAATATAAGAATTTTACTTGCAAAACTTGATCAATGGGAGGACTGTGCCTGAAGTTCCTAAAAAGCAAGAAAGAGATTGACGGAGGGAAGACAAAAAAATACTCTATCTATTTCTTCCTTGTCAGTTGACCTGAGGACTCCCACTGATCCTCTCACAACCATCCTGTTTCATGGAAAACAGTTTTAGCCTGTCATATAACTAAAATCTCTTCTCCCGGATTCTTTTCTGCACATTCAGTGGACGGGGCCACATTCAAGGACTCATCAGAGGACCTGAATGAACACGCACGGTTGTCGCGGTATTTATCAAGACACTGGTGGACAAGTGTGTTCCCACAAAACCTTTCAGAGACTCTTCTTCAGCCAGAATCCCGTGATGAACTAAGAGATCTGAAATCTGCTGAAGGCTAGGGTGGTGGTGTTCAAAGTCCATGGAAGTACAAGAGGTCAGGGTATAATCTCTGGGAGGCTATCTCACGTGCAAAGGGGCAATTCTGGACCAAAAAAATACTGAGAACATGTTTTTTTGTAAATTCTATTGTATTTCTTTATTTTCCTGTAAATGCCTACAAGAAAATGTATCTCAAGGTAGTATATGATAACATATATACTCCATAAGACCATAAGATATAGGAGCAGAGGTAGGCCATTCCACCCATCAAGTCTGCTCTACTATTCAATCATGGACAATCCAATTCTTCCAGTCATCCCCATTCCCCTGCCTTCACCCCATACCCTTTGATGCCCTGGCTAATCAAGAACCTATCTATCTCTGCCTTAAATACACCCAATGACTTGGCCTCCACAGCCGCTCGTGGCAACAAATTCCATAGATTTACCACCCTCTGACTAAAGTAATTTCTCCACATCTCTGTTCAAAATGAACGTCCTTCAATCCTGAAGTCATGCCCTCTTGTCCTAGACTCCCTTACCGTGGGAAATAACTTTGCCATATCTAATCTGTTCAGGCCTTTTAACATTTGGAATGTTTCTATGAGATCCCCCTCATTCTCCTGAACTCCAGGGAATACAGCCCAAGAGCTAGGAGACATTCCTCATACGGTTACCCTTTCATTCCTGGAATCATTCTCGTGAATCTTCTCTGAACCCTCTCCAACGTCAGTATACCATTTCTAAAATAAGGAGGACATCATAGGAGGGAGGAAATGCCACCTGGAACAAACCTCTGCCCAACTTTTTCCAAATGTGGAGGAAAGAAATATCTTCCTACTGGCAATTTCCTTGTCTAACTGATGAAAGTTAGTTTAACAGTTAAAAAGTAGCTATCTGTTTGACAATTAGTAATATGCTTGAATTCCATAAATTGTTGTGATGGATGTATCCTAACCTCAAGCATAACCCTACCCTAAGTTGTGAGCAAGTATCTGAGAGGTTTCCACACCTGAACTATGAGTGTTAATAAATTATAGACTGATTACATTTGACCCTTCTCATCTACATGATGATTTTCCTCCGAGGCCATGTAATCAGTTACTATCTTGGCTCATTCCCTTTATCCTTTCATACATACTTCTTGTTTCAATTTGCTTTTTCAATATTTATATGCTCCGATCTAATGATGGCACGTAACAAAGCCTTACATTTTAATCGTCATCAGAATAATGACATCTTTCAGATCTCACAAACTATTCTTGTAATTATTTTAAGGTTATCTCCTGCTATCGTCATTCAGCCATCCAATAAAAACAGCGCATCTCTCCTTACTGCTCTGTAACTACAGATGTTGATACCATCCGACATCCCCTTCAATCTTCTCGGTTACACTGAAAAACACCTGACTATATCAAACCTTTTCTCACAACAGTAATCCTATTAACCTGGTGAACCTACCCTTCAGTTTTTCCATGCCTTTCATATTACATCCTGCCAAGAGGTGTTCAAAATTATGCATAGTATTCAAATGAAGCCAGAGTCACATAGAGCTTGTGCAATTTCAAAATTATCTGTTTGCCACCTAGCCTTGTTAAATCAAAAGTTAACCACATAGACATTCCATTTTAGTCTCACTCCACTCCCAAAGTGCTCCTCAATCATCCACAGTGAGTTGAGTCTGTCCGATGTGATGGTTTATCTCGTGGCTTTCAAGTGCTAGAAAATCAACTGCTGTCTAAGCAAGGACCCACTGCAATTTGCCTATCACCACTATAGGTCTACAGTGGATGCAATCTCACTGGTTCTCCACTCAGCCTTGGATCACCTGAACAATAGGCTGCTGTGTATTGACTACAGCTCTGCGTTCAATACAATCATTCCCTCAGTGCTAATCAACCTGGGCCTCTGTAACTCCCTCTGCATCTAGATCCTGTGGTGTGGTGATTCGAAATAACATTCTCCTCACTGACAATCAACATTGGTGCTCCTCAAGAAGGCATATGCTTAGCCCACTGGTCTACTCTATACCCATGAACGTGTGTCTGAGCACAGCTCAAAAGCCGTCTACAAATTTGCTGATGGCGCAACTATTGTTGGCAGAATTTCAGATAGTGACAAGGGGCAAGATAGACCATCTAGTTGAGTGATGTTGCAGCAACAACCTTGCACTCAGCATCAGTAAGACCAAGGAATTGATTGTGGACTTTAGGAAGGGAAAGTCGAGGGAACATACAGCAGACCTCATCGAGGGATCAGAAGTGGAAAGGGTGAGCAGTTTCAAGTTCCTGGGTGTCAACATCTCTGTGGATCTAACCTGGTCCCAACATATTGATGCAATTACAAAGCAGTTATATTTCATTAGGAGTCTGATGAGATTTGGTATATCATAAAAGACACTTGCAAATTTCTACCTATGTATTCAGGAGAGCATTCTAACTGGTTGCATCAGCATCTGGTATGGAGGGGCTACTGCACAGGATAGAAAAAGCTGCAGAAAGTTGTAAACTCATCCAGCTCCATCAAGGGCATTAGCCTCCCCAGTGTTCAAGACATCATCAAAAGGTGATGCCTCAAAAAAGCAGCATCCATCGTTATAGACCCCCATCACCCAGGACATGCCCTCATCTCATTGCTGCCATCAAAGAGGAGGGACAGGAGCCTGAATACAGGAGCCACACACTCAGGAACAGGTTCTTCCCTTCCTGCATCAGATTTCTGAATGGACAATGAAACCATGAATACTACCTCAGTTTTTTCCCATCTCTTTTTGCACTACCTATTAATTTATTTTTTTATATATGCTTACCGTAATTTATAGTTTTTATGATGATACATTGCAATGTACTGCTGCTGCAAAACAAGAAGTTCCATGACATATTCCAGTGATATTAAACCCGATCCTGAATCTGAAATGAAAACAGAAAATGCTGAAAATACACAGCAGTTTTCCATTCCTGCTATTTGATGCCATAACCGTATTTCAGCCCTAAAGCTACAAGATGTATGCATAGAGTATGGACAGCAACTTCAACACAAAGCAATGCGGAATACTAGTCACCATTATCTTTCTAGTTCACAAACTTCCTTTTAGTCCAGTGATAATCCAACCATCCTCTGCCCTCGTGACAATATTGCCTCTTGGTTCTATGTGACGGGATCTCTGCCTTATGCTTGTTATTTTGTCATATACTTCCTGAAAATTCATTGAATTACATCCATTACACTTACCACAAAATACCTGGATAAAAATGGCATTAGGGGATACGGTGAGCGAGCAGGTAAGTGGACATGAGGCTAGGTTTAGATCAGCCATGTGATCTCCCGGACCAGTTTTCGATAGCCTGGATGGGTCGGAGAGGAATTTTCCAGATTTTTTCTCCTCAATTGGCAACTTGGTTTTTTTTCCCCGGGTGATCACATGGGTTTGGGCGGGATGAATAATAAAATAAAATGGGTGGCATGGTGCCCTGTTGGTTGGCACTGTTGCCTTGTGGGATTCGGTGAAAACTAGAGTTAAGATTGGATCAGCCATGATCTTGTTGAATGGCAGAGCAGGCTTGAGGGGCCGATTGGCCTACTCCTGCTCCTATCTCTTATGTTCTTATGTTCTAAAATGGATTAAGTAAAAAGTATGATTAGATTTATTGAAAGTAACATAATTGAAAATTGTTTGTCAAACCACAGATTCATTTATTGTCGAGGCCTGAACATCACTGGCAAGGCCAGCTTTTCTTGTCCATTTTCAATTGCCCATGAGGTGGTGACTGGAATTACTAGTGAAAGTAGTCTCACTGGAATGTAGGAAAGGAGTGTTGGGATTTAAAACCAGCACGATTTGCCGAGTTAGGGCGATGTGAGGCTTGGAGGGTGATCAGCAGATGGTGGTATTCCAGTCCGTACGCTGCCCTTTTCCTGTTTAGTGAGTTTGGACAGTGCTATCCAAGTAGTCTTGGTGAATAGAGTCATAGAGCACTACAGCAAGGGAAATGTCCCTTCGGCCCATTTAGTCAATGCCAAACTATTATTCTGCCTAGTTCCATTGACCCCCACTGGACCATTGCCCTTCATACCCTCCCACCCATGTACTTAGCCAAACTTCTCTGAAAAGTTGCAGTCGAACCCACATCCTCCACTTCAACTGGGAGCTCATTCCACACTCTCACCTCCTTCTGAGTGAAGTGGCTCCCCTTAAATATTTCACCTTTCACCCTTAACCAATGACCTGTAGTCCTAGTTTCACCCAAGCTCAGTGGAATAAGCCTGCTTGCATTAACCCTATCTATACTCCTGAGGAAACTGACACGAGGATTGGCGTGAAGATGTAATCTCACTTGATCCTAGTCTGCACTGGCACCCTGTCTGTGGTGGTCCTATGAGCATTGCCCAACATCACCCGTTGGATGTAGGATGGTATCGAAGTTCGGAGGAGTGCTGAATTAGAACCCTTGGAAGTTGTAAAATTGCTTTTATAATGCAAAGTAATGAATAATGCAGTGTATTATAGACCTCGCTGTATTATAGAGTCCTTGAAATGGTCCTTCCCTGAGGTTTTGTCTTTGAAAGACTGAATTCACTGACTTGTTCTGTTTGTTAAATAGCCAAGAGCGTGTTTGCTTATCAAATGTGCAGTGTAAGCAAGAATCACCGTGCCATAATATGTTGTTATAGTTCCTTATCCATATTTCCTTCCATTGTTCAGACAGAATTTCCTGAAAGAAGATTCAAGACTGGATTATTGTTTCCACAAGTATTTTACTTCTGTGGTAATGCAGACAAAATGCTGAAGGAACTCAACAGGTCTAACAGCACCTGTGGAAAGGTTGAAGTTTCAGGCCGGGACCCTTCATCAGGACTCGACTGTTTATTCCTTTCCATAGATGCTGCCTGACCTGCTGAGTTCATCCAGCATTTTGTGTGTGTTGCCTTGAATTTCCAGAAACTGCAAATTTTCTCATGTTTTTGTTACTTCAGTGGTGTTCTTTTAGCCTGTACGGGTACTGCACTAATGTAATGTAAGCCTCTGGATGGCTGTTGTTTCTGTGCCTTTGGTGTCCCAACCATGACAATTAGGATATAAGCATGGAGCACTGTTCCCTCCAAGATGTGAAGGTACGTGCTGCACAGTAGCTGAAATGCTTCCACACACATAGCCTTTGTTGCCGTGCAGCTGAAATCTTCTTTTATATAACGTGAATAGAAAGTGCCACACAGCTTTCAGTCTGTCTAAAAATTTCAAGCTCAGAGCAATGGTTGGTCTGCGGAGCTGTAAAAAAATTAGAGGGGACGTTGGCCTGGAGGCTGCCGTGACATCAACATTTAAGTCAATTCCTGGCAAGCCATGTTTAGGAATACATCCAGAGGTTAAAAATACATAAATAATCCATCCCCACCCAGTTTATCTCTCCCTAGCATATAAGTAATATGGGAACATGGTTTCACTGGAAACTGACAGGTTTGTGGCACCATGCCCAAGCCATTGTCCAACCTATTTGAACTTTGGCAGTAATGTCATATTATTCCACCATGGAGAGAGAGATAGCAGACTGTATTTTATCCTGCCTTCAGTTAGCATAATTACATAGACACCATCTGGCACAGATCAGTGAACTGAGAGGAAGAGCATGATGTACTCCTTCATTTTCCTGCATCCTCCCACTCCCTGACATGGTCACATGTAGCACAGGTGCTGTGAGAAACCACTCCAAATCCTCTTCTTCCTATCCCCTGCTGCTTCCCCACTGTGTCAACACAGGCTGAAGGTGCACGGCGTTCACAAGAGTTATTTAAAACTGGATTACTTAATACGGCGTAACCAACTGTGGCATGACCAATTGAAGAGGAAACCTGAGTTTGCTTTATGATTGCCTTTGCCAAAAGTTAATGCTTCCACAGCAACAGTGTGTTCTTAGTGTTTACGCTTGCCTTATGTAAATTTACTAAAGATTTCAATCCTCCTAAGTAGTGGCCTACCCAGGAATTATGAAGTTTGTCAGCAAATAGTGCCTGAAGTTTAGACTCTTCACTGGAGCTCAGAGCATGAGGCAGTTATTTACATGTGGAAGTAACAATCATTATCCTAGTTCCCATTTATAATCTATACTAAATTGGAATTGATGAGGTGCCAACTCAGTGAAGCTGTAACACCGGGCTATAAAGCAGAACAGGTATGCCCATTCATAGAAATCAGGCTGACCACATGATCAGCACTCTCTCAGTCTTCATCATTTTGGAAGTTGTCATCAAAGGTAGTATTGCTTACTGTTCACAAATGTCCAGTTTGCACTTTGCCATGAACACCTTGCTGCACACTTCACTACTGTTTTTAACTTCAGAGATAATGTAGACTTTACTCATTTATAAAAAGATACAAAAGATGGAACAGTGCAAAATGTCGACAGTTTCCAAGTTTGATTCATCTTCTGATGAGAAGAGGTTGCTGGTGCCTGTCCATTGCAATGCTCTTTTTCTTCCCATTACTTCTAGTCTCCGAAGCCCACTGTTCCTGGAATGGTGTCTTCCAAGTCTTCCTTTCCACCACTTGCCATTCCCCTTCTTGTCCATCTGCCATCCTCTCTTCTATTGATTCCTCTTCTTGGGGAAGAGCTTGGCACTTGGGAGCTCAAGATGATGGTCTTTCCTCAGTCCTGCTCTCAGACTCAGTTTCAGTCTCTGCTTGGGCCTCTGTAAGGGTTGGGGATGCGTCAGCACTTCTCTGAGCGTTATTATTGTCAGCGACCTCTGTTGTTGCCTGAGCGTGGGTACAGGCACATTTTGAGTAGGCCTTGTAGCAAATTTTGTTTTATCTCCAGTCCTTGGGCTGGTGGCCTTCCTGCTTGCAATTCTTGCAGATGACTGTAATGTATCGGGCAGCCACACATCCAGGTCTGTTGCAGTTACAAGACAATGTGGATTGTCCTGCACATACTCCATCATATAACCATAGTTCCTTCCAGGGGCAAACACTGAGGGTGGCAGGATAATCCTCCACTGGTATGCACTCTTAGCTTGATTTCACCGGGAACTTGCTAGTCTTGACCCAAAGAGGTAATTGATATCCGCACAGCTTCCTGCTCCCTCAATGTAATGGGGCAGGAAGGGGAGGACATTCTCAGCGGGCAAATGTGGGCTGAGCATGTGCATTGTTGTCACATGCTACTGGGAGGGGAAGGTGAAGAGTGGATGCACCTTTAGAAGTGACGAGGGACATCATACCCCTTCTCTCAAAAGTCCTGTAGCATCTTCTGTCATCCTATCAGGCAGTTGAAGACAACATCAAAGTACCCATTACCTGGGAAGTTCTGGAGGCAGTAGATGTTTTTCATCTCACCACAGCCTTGGTTGAAACATGTGTCAACGAGGTGCACTGCAGAGATGAGGTGAGAGTGACGGCCCTTCACATCAAGTCAGCATTTGACAGAGGGTGGTATGAAGGATAAAATGGAAGAAAATGAGCATCAAAATTAAAATACTGCAACATCTGGAGTCACGCTTCTCACAAAGGAAAATGGATATGGTGGTTGGAGATCATGGCAGTTCCAGAACATCATGGCAAAAAATCCTGCAGGCAGTGTCCTTGGCCCAGCCATCTTCAGTTGCTTCACCCATGAATTTTCTCCCATCATGAGGTCAGATATTTGCATAATGTTCAACTTCTCATCACATTTCTTTCATAGAAGTATCAGGCAGTGGCCAACTATGACATCTACCAAATTGCCATTGCTGTGTCCCTTCCATCAACATCCTGAGCTCACCACTAACCAGAAACTCAACTAGATCAGCACATTAATACCCAGGCTACAAGAGCAGGTCAGATGCTTGACATTGTCCGCATGTGACTAACCTCCACATACACCAAGGCTTTTCGGGGATCTAAAAGGCACATGCCAGGAGATAAGAGAATACTCTCTCAATCAGTGGTTCCCAAACTTTATTGCATTATCAGCACCTTGGCTCCCTGACCACATCTCCATTTCCGGCCATTACATTAAAACTAAAAAAAAATTGATTTACAATATACGGTGAAAGAAAAACAGGAACTGCAAATTCAAAGCAGTGACAAATAATTGCAGCAGTTACTCAAATCTATTTGAAGATACAAATAAAATTGCTTCTTTAGTTACAAGGAAAGCAATTTTAATCAATAATTTTAGAATGTACATTAGTAGTTCAAATATTCACAACTTCATTGCTTTTTCACCTTTCAATGGGATGGATGGTCTTGGTGCAATATCAGTTTCTCAACATCAGGCTGAATGTCACTTCGAAGCAGTTTCAGATCACCATGTTCAGTAATTTACAGTCTATTTAAAATGCTTTGAAAGAAGTTGGGCGACTGCACGGAAACAGTACTCCACCAGATATGATGTTGGAAAGGAAATGAATAACATCTTGACCTTTTTCCAAAGTGCAGGATAGGGTTCAGAGATTTCCTTCTGCAACCAGAAGTCCTGATGTGATATTTTGAACCTTGGCTTCCGCTCAGTCATTTTGGAGTGAGATCAGTTCTTCCTCTATCCTTCCTGTTTCCTCATTACAAGTGTTCGGGAATGGATTTATTACCCAATCTAGAATTCAGATTAGAGAAGATCCTGAAGATGCTCAGACATGTTTTTATGCAGCTCACTAGATGGGCACACTATACCTGAAGATCATTATCTAGTATTCTCTTCAAACTCAGAGAGGGTCAAAAATTGGAAAAGTTCATAATAGCCAATGTTGCACTTAAATAGGGTTACTGGACAGAAATGTGAAGACAACTGACTTCACTTTGATAAGATTCACATCATTTCCTTCCAATTGAAGGCTGATTTCATTAAATTTTGCAAATAACTCTGACAAATACAGTGCCTATAAAAAGCATTCACTCCCTTGGAAGTTTTGGTGTTTTATTGTTTTACAACATTGAATCATAGTGGGTTTAATTTGGATTTTTGGTGCTGATCAACAGAAAAAGATTTTTTCATATCAAAGTGAAAACAAATCTCTACAAAGTGATCTAATTACTAAACTAAAACACAAAATAATTGATTGCATAAGTATTCACTCCCTTCAAGTCAGTATTTAGTAGAGGTACCTTTGGCAGCAATTACAGCCTTGAGTCTGTGTGGTGATGTCTCTACCAACTTTGCACATCTGGACACTGCAATCTTTCCCCATTCTTCTTTACAAAACTGCTCAAACTCTGCCAGATTGCATGGGGAGTCTGAATGAACAGCTCTTTTCAAGTCCAGCCCCAAATTTTCAAATGGATTGAGGTCTGGACTCTTAATTTGGCCACTCCAGGACATTAACTGTGTTGTTTTTAAGCCATTCCTGTGTCGCTTTGACTTTATGTTTGGGGTCATTGTCTTACTGGGAACCAAATCTTCCACCAAGTCGCAGCTCTCTTGCAGACTGCATTAGGCTTTTCTCCAGGATTTCCCTGTATTTGGCTGCATTAATTTTACCCTCTACATTCCAGAGCCCGCTGCAATGAAGCATCCCCACAGCTTGATGTAGCCACCACCAAGGTAGGGATGATGTGCTTTCAATGATGTGCAGTGTTTGGCTGGTGCCAAATATAGCATTTAGTCTGATGACCAAAAAGCTCAATATTGGTTTCTTCAGACCATAGAACTTTCTTCCAGCTGACTTCAGAGACTCACAAATGCCTTCTGGCAAACTCTAGCCGAGATTTCATGTGAGCTTTTTTGCGACAGTGGCTTCCTCTTTCCCACTCTCCCACAAAGCTGCGACTGGTGAAGCTCCTGGGCAACAGTTGTATGCGCCACTCAGCCTGTAACTCCTCCACAGTTCTCATGGGTCTCTTGGTGGCTCCCTCACTAGTCCCCTTCTTGCACAGTCACTCTGTTTTTGAGGATGGTCTGCCCCAGGCCGGTTTACAGCTGTGCCATATTCTTTCCATTTCCCGATGATTGATTTAACTGTACTCCGGGGATATCCAGTAACTTGGAAATGTTCTTGTATCCCTCTCCTGACTTGTTCTTTCCAATAACCTTTTCAGGGAGTTGCTTAGAGTGTTCTTTTGTCTTCGTGGTGTAGTTTTTGCCAGGACAATAACTCAACAACTGTTGGACCTTCCAGATACAGGTGTATTTTTACTACAATCAATTGAAACATCTTGACTGCACATAGGTCTCCTAAAACAGATCTCCATTTAACTAATTATGTTCCTTCAAAAACCAATTGGCTGCACCAGTGATGATTTGCTTAGTCATATTAAAGGGGGTGAAGACTTATACAAACAATTATCTTGTGTTTTATTTTTGTAATTAATTTTGATCACTTTGTAGCAATCTGTTTTCACTTTGACACAGAAGTGTCTTTCTCTGTTGATCAGTATCAAAAAAAGCCAAACTAAATCTGTCGTGATTCAATGTTGTAAGACTATAAATCATGAATACTTCCGGGGGTGGGGTGAATATTTTTTATAGGTACTGTACTATACCTGATATTCTTGAGCTGATTACTAAATGAAACATTTAAGTCATCAAAGAATTTTATTACAGTTTCAAAAAATGCATGAAAGTATTTCAGGCAGTTTCCTTCTTTAAGCCATCTAACCTCTATGTGTAAGAGCAAGCGTTCAAACTGTTCATCATGCTCAATATAAAGCTCTCAAAATAGTTGAGAATTGAGAGCATGAGACTTGATCTTATTTACCACTATAACAGTATTTAGTGATTTGTGCAGCCGATCACTTGGGTTTTTTGTGACAAGACGTTTTCAGTGAATTACACAGTTAAGGTTAGAGAAAGTTTTTTTTCAAAGAAGTAAAAACCCCACTTCAGCATCCTGTCATTGGAGGTGCCCCATCTGTCACACAAGCAAGAATATTGGTGAACAGAATATCTTTCTCTTTGAAAAATCACTCAACAACCTGAAACACACTGACTCCCCCTTCATATCTGTTTCAAGTCCCCTTGCAAATAACAACTGATGAACTATGCTTTCATCTTTTATGAAGTGAACATAACCAAGAAGTGAAGATTCATTGCTTGTCAAAGTTGACTCATCCAACTGCAGAACAAATTCTGTTGTCTTCATTATGTTGCACTAAGTGCCTTCCACATTCTCAGACATTTCATCTGTTCGTCTTTGAACAGAGTTGTCGCTGAGCAGAATGACATTAATTATTTGTTATGCAAAACTGTAATCAGAACCTTCCTTACTGGTGGCAGAATCAGTTCTCCAGATTTAGTAATGAACAATGAAATGTTGTATGAAGCAGGCAAACCATCACTGTTTTGTTGTGAAATGCTGGCAAACATGTTTTAAAGTGTTTTCCTTTTCTGAAAGTTGTCACAAATCACATTACGACTGAAAATAAACCAAGTTCTTACTTGCTTTATTCGAGTGTATTCTCCTCAAAAGTTCAAGGTGCCTGGACAGTTTCATTGTCACTATAAGCACAGCAGACACATTGTCAGCTGTTGGTTGCTTGTTACTGGCATAAATCCATATTTCAGATACTCCACACTACACTGTCTGCTCTTCTTTTTCGTTTGGTCTGTTTCTGCCATTCTTGTCATAGATTAACGACCACAGTAAATTGCCAATTGTTTAAGTCAAAACTCAAGCACTGTGATCAATAAAGGGGAAAGTTATGTTATCATCATAGCTCAGGTAATACCTGACTCTCTGCCTGAAGGTACATAAAGTAGGGTAGCGATATCTCGGTTGGGCCATGGGCTATAAATATGCAGATATGAGCTTTTGGTAGGGCAGATTCGGTACTTTCCCCCTTTGAACAGGAAATGCGTCACTGCATGACGTGAGTATGGGAATCATATTAACACTGTAATACAGTAGTGAACAGCAATAATTCACGGACTGTACCCGAAACGAACATGATTCCCTTAGTTCAGATTTCTCATGATATTCCAAATACAGAAATGACTCATTCCTTTTCAACAACAATAATGCACTCGAGCAAAGTCTAACAGAATGGTGGGCTAACAAGAGATGGGGTGATTACGTGATCATTGTAATCAATAATGAGGCACTGAGGATCCAGTGCTATAATAAGTAATTCATTTCTTAAGTTAAGCTTGTAATCCTTCAGCTGCCTCCTTTGCTACCGAGCATCCAACCCCCCCGCCACTGCCCCTTTCATCTTTATACCCCCTTAGAAACTCCTACAGCCCACAGGGAGAATGATATCCCCCTCTTTTGAAACCACTGATCTACACTCATCCCATTTGTGTAGAAGGAAATGTATCCTTCTATAGCTTCAAAATTCAAAGTTCAAAGTAAATTTATGATCAAAGGGCTGTGCAAAAGACTTATGCACACTGTATATGTAGCTGGGATGCCTAAGACTTCTGCACAGGACTATGGTAATTTTATCATGTGCACTGTACCGCTGTCACAAAAAAACACAAATTTCATGACATGTGTGAGTGATGATAAATCTGATTCTGATACAGGTCTCTATTGTGGACAGAGTGGGAAGGGAGAGGGTAATTACAGATGGGAATATGGGAAGGGAGAGGGAGGGAGTGGGAAGCACCAGAGAGACATTCTGTAATGATCAATGAACCAAATGCTTGAAATCAAATGAGCTTGCCTGGTGTCTCCGGGCTGGGTGTGTCTGTACCCGACCCACACATACCCTGCCCCAGCACTCCTTCTCCGCCACCTGTCCCACACCCCTGCTGCGGTGCTTCACTCTTGCCGTTCCCAACATGAAACGGAGAGCGGGATTGTAAATCTGGCGGGAGCAAAGGATGTGCTTAAGAATTTTGCACAGTTCTGTACATGTGACAAATAAAGCTAATCTCTAATCTTCAAATCATATAATTCCAAGACAGGGATCTTTGTGGGGAATTTGATGGACCTGTGTGCTATCTGCCCTTGACTTCGAGATGCACAAGGGCCTTGGGTTTGGGAGATGCGGTCAAAGGAGACACACAAAGCAACTGCAGTACTCTGCAAATGGTACACACAACAGCCGCCATGTGGCTGTGATGGAGAGAGGGAATGTTCAACGTGGTGCCTAGGAAAACTACAAATTACAAAAAACTAAAAAGATAATGCAAAAGAGGAATGGGGAGGTGGTGTTCATGGGGTCATGCACCATTTTCGGATGTTGGCAAAGGGGAAGAAGTTGTTCCTAAATCAGTGAGTGTGGATCTTCGGGCTCCTGAACCTCTTCCTGATGGTAGTAATGAGAAGAGGGCATGTCACAGATGGTGAAGATCCCCAGTGATGGATTACGCCTTCTTGAGGCACGGCCATTTTAAGATGTCTTTGATAGTGGGGAGGCTCCTGTCAGCCATCTTTTATACAGAGACACTTGTGCCTAGCATTAATTCATGGACGTATAATCAATCTATGTATATAGGCTATCTTACATCTTTTTACTTACTGTGTTTTGTTTTATTATTATTGTGTTCTTTACCTTGTGTTTTTTATGCTGCATCAGGTCCAGAGTAACAATTATTGTGTTACCCTTTACACTTGTGTACTGCAAATAGCATTAATCTCTCTTTTTCTCTCTCTTGAATGATGGAACTGGCTGAGATTACAACCTTCTTCAGCTTATTCTGATCTTGTGCATTGCCACCTCCACACCAGACAGTGATGCAAACAGTCAGAATGCTCCTGAGGGACAGGGACAAACTTCCATTTGCACCCCTTCCAGACAGAACATTCCAGTAAGGAACTGTATAATCCAAGGCAAGATCCTCTCAGGAATGTCCTGGGACCTGTACGAAACCATACTCAGAACCTCCCTGACTGCTGGCAGAATCAGTTCTCCTACAATTGCGTGGGACTTTCTGGGTTTAGCAAGGAGCAACAAAATATTGTATGGCCTGCTTCTTCCATTTTTGTTGTTACTGAGCTCTCCCCCCACTGCCCCCTTTATTTTTATCACTCCCTTAGAAACTCTCACCGCCCCCGGGGGGAGGGGGAGGAGGCGATGTTGCTCACTTTGGGAATCACTGCTTTAGATGCCTGCATTAGTGCAGCTTTGACAAATTTCAAGATGTTTGGAGCCGCTTAGTTAATACTTCATCCATCTGAAATATTCATTCTCTCCAAAACAGTGGTGTCTGTATGCATAATCACCAAGATTTACTGTCTTTATTCCCTGTAACACAGGAGACTGGAGAATGAGAGGAGATTTGATAGAGGTATATAAAATTATGAGGCATAGATAGGGTAAGTGCAAGAATCCTCCCTGGAAAATATGGATCACTTCCCAATTCTTGGCAGACAGCTCTCACCGAAGGCAGATGCACTGGTAGAATTCATTATACTTTCAACTGACTGAGGGAAAAGTGCACAAAAGTTCAGAATCTCAGACAAAAGCCAAAGCCGATTTATTGCCATATTCACGTGCACAGATGCAATGAGAAAATTACTTGCGGCAGCATCACAGGGACATGACATCAGAGACTGTACATTCACACGAAAAACGACCTAAGTATAAATTATACAAAATTATACAAGAGAGAACACAATTAGAACAGAAATGTTCACTGTAATGCAAAGTTGTCATAGTCTGGCTATACTGAAGTAGTGATCAGGGTGGTGCAGGTTGGTCAAGAACTGATTGCTTGAAGGGAAGTAGCTGTTCTTGAATATAGTGGTGTGGGACATCCGACTTCAGTACATCCTACTCATTGGAAGATGCAAGAAAATGGTATGGCCAAGATGGCGAGGATCTTTGATAATAGATGTTGCCTCCAGAGGCAATGCCTCATGTAGTTACATCCAATGGTGAGGAGGGATGTGCCAGTGATTTATTCTACTAAGACCCCTACCCAATGCAGCTTCTTATGTTCAAGCACATTTAAATTACCAAGCCAGTAAAAGGTACATGGTCTACCAGGAAACAGTGATCCTCAGCTTCCTGTAGACTGAACAGCAATGAGTGATCTTTGGAGGCAACTCAAAGCATTGAATAAATATTATCAATGCTGTTTCTGTAAAATTCTCTGCATTCATTGTTGGGAAAGACAAATCAACATTGGCATCCTCTCCTCCCAGACTTTCCTAGCTTCGGGGTTTCAACCACATTCCAGTGGGCGGGCCATATTGTCTGCATGCCTATCGCCAGTCTTCCAAATGAAGCACTTTACTCTAGAGAGAAGAACCATCCGAGGAGGAACTGAGCAATCCAAGTGCAAGTAGTGAAAGGGATGGACAAGGTCACAAATGGCCTGCTCGACTGCTGGAAAAAACACCATCTTCCTCACCCTTAACCGAGTTTGCAGATCCCACTTTGGATTCTTCACAGAACAGAATTAGAATGAACCAAGTCATCCCAAGAGACACCCCAGGAGAAACTCTGAGGTTTTTATTCACTACATACTATGAAATATTGCTTTGTTTTTAAAAAAATTTAATCATTGCAATAAAGCGACATTACATGCTGACAAATAAACAGAGATAAAGGCATATCCATCAGGATGGAATGCACTGTCAGTAACTCACAAATCAAACCTGTGAATGTCAACAAAGTTTTAATGGTTTATGACAGTGGAATATTCCTGTCTAGATCCTCTGCAGTGGCAGCCTGCCAATGTACAAATTACACATTCAGATTATGGATGTGAGTCTAAGCTTACCCAGGTGAGAGAAATTAAACAAAATTCACTTCTCCAAACAAAAAGATGTAAAGTGATCTTGTGGCTGGACTACTGGGTGTGGTCAGGGGCATATTGTAATGGTCTGAAATCATAGCGTTCTAAAGACATGAACATTGACCTACAATTCTATCAATAATGATTCTTAAACCAGATGCTTTCAGCTTCTCAGTGGAGGTGTCTCAAGAAAGCATCAAGGATACAAATGATTAGTTTGAAGCTTCAACTAACAATTTTGCAATTGGAAGAAAGAGACCCAAAAAGCAGACATTACATTAGATACATAAAGTAGCTAGCTAAAACAAGCATGAGGAAGTCTGAAAACGCTGGGAATTCAGAGCAACACACACAAAATGCCGGAGAAGCTCAGCAGATCAGGCAGCAACTATAGAAAAGAGTTCATCGTTGACATTTCGAGCGGAAACGTTTCATTGGCTCTCGACCTGAAACATCCACTGTTCATTCTTTTCCATAGATACTGCCTGGCTTGCTGAGTTCCACCAGCATTTAGTGTGTGTTGTTTAAATCAAGCTTCTATTAATTTTTATGATTATCGGAATGAAAAGGTCTTCAATCTTTCTTCTTCCATGATGACAAAGCTTAGATGTTAACTTGCTCTTAACCTCCCATAAAAAATTATATTTTAAATGAATACAAACTTAGTTGATTGCTTGACTTCCTCGAACATTCTGCTTCAAATCTATAAAATAGAGAACTTAGAGCAACTCATGGAATCTCCACCAAATCCAAACACAGCCTTCATTCATGCATGATTATTCTTCCATTCTAAGATTTAAGTACAACGCCTTTAGAAGCAACACACATAAGTTTTCATGTCATGAAATCATTGACTGAGGCAGAAGTAAAGGAATAATTTCAACTATTTGTAAATGTGCCAGATCTTTGAAACAGCTATATAATTATCTTCATCCTCCTGTTCTTTAGGCATCAACCTAAAAGTTAATTATTTGATTCACTTTTTACATTTGGAATCTGCAGTCCCCTGGCACCAGTGTCTTATCTAAAAAAAATAGGAATGATATAACCAAAACATCTAGAATTTCCACTGTCATGAATGAATATTTTCACTACCATATCAAGTCATGAATTCTCAGACATAATAAATCAATATGTAAAACATATTTTCTTCATGTCTAGGTGCCTTATTTAAATTCTGGCATGATGAAAATTGCCGACCCTTTAAGTCACATCGTTACTGCAACGGACTGAGCAGCTGACCCTGCACTTTAAAAACTCCCTGGTTATGCTTCCAGTCATCGTCAATGTCTCTGGGCTCACTCTGGCTGCACGTGAGGTCTATGGCTTTCTTTTCTGCTGAGTATTATAAATTACCACAAGTAAAAGAAACCAAATACTAATTTTCTACATGCAATTTCTATCTCTTGTGTGCAAATTGGCAACAATTTTTTGACATTCCTACAATTTGGGTAGATTCTTGCTCATGTTGCTTCATGATCTACTGTTAATTACCTTCAATCTGTTTCCTTTCATTCCATGAGAATATCTATCCATATAACCTTTCATAACTTTACACACCCCTAATGAATCTTTGCTGAGTTTTATGGCTTTAAGGTGAACAACCCTTCTATTCCAAGTCATAAAACTAGAATTTATTTTCTGATCTTGTAACAGAAGGTTTTTAATCATTGGTTAATTTCAGTTAAACTATTTCTGCACTTTTCTAAGATGTGGATCATATCATGTGATATCGGAGAGCCCTGATATTTTGCAGCCAGTTCCCAAGATGACAATAAGCTTAAATTTGAAACCTTTCTTGAAAAGTGTGTCTACTATAGGCCACAATATGCTAATTACTGGCTAAATAGTGTTTCATAAAGATTTAGAATAATTTTCCTGTAATCTATGTATATCTCTATACTGTCTGGGTAGTCTCCAGCCCCTTGGCATGAACATCGAATTCTCCAACTTCTGGTAATTCCCTCCCTCTCCCTTCCCCCATCCCAGTTTCACTCTGCCTCCTCTTCTAGCTGCCTATCACCTCTCTCATGATTCTGCCTTCTTCTACTACCCATAGTGCTTTCCCCTTACATTCCTTCTTCACCTTTCCTGCCTATCCCCTCCCTGCTTCCCCTCCCCCACCCCTTGATCTTTCCTCTGATTGGTTTTTCACCCTCCCCCCACCTTCTTTTTAGGGCCCCTCCCCCTCCTTCTTCAGTCCTGACGAAGGGTCTAGGCCCGAAACATTGATCGTTTGTTTCCACGGATGCTGCCTGACCTGCTGAGTTCCTCCAGTGTGTTTGTACGTGTTGATCTGACCACAGCATCTGCAGTGTACTTTGTGTTCTCTATTTCTCTTATTTCTTTTCATTAGTCTTCTCAACCTCTCCAGTGACCTTCACAGACTGCAGAACATATCATCCAATCTCAACACTCCACTTATCAAACAAACTCTGCTTATCCTTGCACATTTTAAACCATTCTAACAATGAATAAGTATTGCCTCCTTTTGTTCTTTCTAAATAAAGAATTGCTACAAACATCCCTGTATTAAATTCAGACCACTGTGTGCCATCTATTATAACAGCAGGTCTTCTTCCATTACCTCTTTCTGTCGTTCGTGTTGTTTAATTTTGTGTCTGTTTCAGGTTGACTGTAATCTTTGAAATTATGCTAACTCCAAGTCATTTATACTGTATATATCAAAAAGGCTGACAGTTTCATTCGAGGGTCATCACTGCACACAACATGCTTCAGACGAAAACACAATTTATCAACACGACATACGGAGAAATGTATATTCACACAGTCAGTGTCCCTTTAATCTGCCTGGGAATTCTCTTATTTGGTGCTTTATCAAATGCTTTTTGAAACTGTGTGCACAACAACAATTACATAGCAATTACCTATCCTCTCCATCACTCTTCCAAAAATTTAATCAAATAAAGTATAATTAATTATCTTTAACAAATTCTTGTTGGCTTTCATTTAGTGACCCATTTTTTCAAATGGAATATTAATTAAGTTTTAGATTAATACCTCTAAAGAATCCCCAACTCCACTGTTGAACTAACAGGCTGGCTTATCCTTCTGTCCTTTATGAACCGGTGCATGAACTTGCAAAACTCTAATCTTCTGATATCTTTACCATATCTAAACATGTAGTTAGAGCATCTATAATTTTCGCTTTCATTCCCCTAGAGACCCAGGATGCATCACAACTATGCAAATTGAGCTTCATTCTTTTCCCAAGTAGACACAAAACAAATTTCCTCTGAATATTTTCTTTACCTGTCATGTCTTATTCCTATCATTATATCTTTTATCCTATGGTGTCTTTGTACCTCTACCTACATCCACAGCTCCCCCCAGTCACTTTATAATTCTCACCTATACACTACTTTTAGGAAACAATAAACATAGCTTTGTTTTCAAACAGCCAGTTAGTTGTATCTCATAACCATGTTTCTTGACTCATCACTGTCTTACTCAAAGTGCTTGTCCATATCCAATGTTAGATGACCAGATATTTTCTCCAGCTGTGAAGGCTGAAACCATTGTCTTCAAAACCAACAGTGGCTCCATTCCCTGGTCAACATTATCTATCTTCCTGCGAATATTTGAAAATGAATCAGACTGTTTGTGACATTGATGTCATAGCTGAGACAAGATTTTTGAAGACTATGCTGTACCTCCCCGCCATCCTGATTTAAAGGTGTAAGGGTTCAGGCAAGCAAAGGATGGAATCACGACAACACCCATTGCTACATTGGGTGGTTTATAGGAGCCACAGTAAATCTAACTGTAGGATGAATGCTAAGAGTGTAAAAGTCTGAAAAGGCCAAACAATCCCCTATAGCAATGGACATTTATGACATGCAATTAAATAACTGAAAGTGAGAGAATGAAAACAGAACACGGGATCTGCCAGTTGCCCGTTTTTGAAATCTGATTTTATTTTGAAAGCACGACTGTCATTAAAGTGTGGGCTATTGTATACAGAGGTAAACAGGAAAGGCGGGCCATAAAGTTGGACACATTTCCTCACTACTGAGTGTCAATAAAACACAGTGCATGACCAAGTTTACATTTTGTCCATAACAGGTGTAAAGTTTTGCTGCAATGTTGTGGCAAGGATGGCAATTCCAAGAATCTTCCAAACTGCTATGTATGCCCATACCAGCTCCTGAAACAATCCTTTGAAACCGCACCTAGGGCCAGCAAGTGCTCTCTATCCCTATCTTATCCAATGACAAACTTGTGCCCATAACGATTCCACCTCAGCATTACAATGACAGACCTCATCAGTGCTGTGCGTATGTTACAGGGGGACAGGAGCACCAGTGTTACATCCCAGTGTTAAGCAATGACAGACATACGTGCCAGTGCTGAACTTCAATGTTGTAGTGCAAAACCTACACTACCATTATATCCCTGAGGACTCGAGATTGCAGATGCTGGAATCTGGAGAAACAAATAATCTCTAAAGGAAGTCAGCAGGTTGAGCAGCTTCTGACAAGTGGAAAAGAACTGACAACACTTTGGACTGAGGCCCTGCACCAAGGACTGCGAGTGGACAGGGAAGATAACCAATATGAGAAGGAGAGAGGGAGGAATGAGGCAGAGTCTCAGCAGGTGATTGAAAGATAAACCAGGTGGATTAGGTGGGTCAAGGGGATTTCACAGTTGGGAGAGAGAGCCAGGTGGATAACAAAGGGAAACAGACAAAAATAATGGAGCCAGTTGAGGGGAAGAGCGGGGAGGGTAAAGGTGAATGTAAAGGTGAGGACCCAAAGGATACCATTGTTGGAATGTGGTAAGTAAGGGAGGTGATACTGGGAACCATTAGGGGAGAGGTGAAGGGTAGACAGGGGTCTACAGCCAGACAGGGGAGGGGACCTGGTGAGTGAAACTTGTGGGTAGTAGGTGGATGAAACAAAGTTGGGGAGGGGAATAAAAATGGATGATAGGGGCTGGAGGGTCAAAGAGCATCAGAAAAGGAAGATTTGGAGGTGGATGAAAGGAAAGAGGAAACAGGAGGCAAGTGATACCTGAAATTAGAAAATTCACTGTTCATACAAACTCCACAGACAGAATGCAAAATATTGTTCCTCTCATTTGTGCTGGGCTTCACCCTGGAAGTGCAGAAGGTGAATCTGGATAAGTCAGTGTAGGAATAGGAAGGGGAATTGAAGTGACATGCATCTGGGAGATCAGGATGACCATCACGGACAGAATACAGCAGGTCTACAGCCGGGATATACTTCTGAGTCTAGAACTGGAAGGGACAGGCCCTGAAAATTAAAATGGAGTTAACACGGCTGTTTTTTGATTCCTGACCCATGCTGTTCTTCACTGACATCTTTCCATGTTGGCACACATGTACTATCTAGCCCTGCATCAGTCGTTGTGATATTCCACCAGTCTCCTACCACGTCCTGTCTCTTTATTCCACCCCTGCTTTTTGACTGGCTGCGTTCTCTCTCCACCCGCTAACCTCTTGCTGTCTCTGGCCTGTTCCACATATCTCTGACTGGCCCCTCTCACTCTTTCCTGCATAAACGTGAAATCATGCAAATCTCAGTTGCTAACCTATATCATGCATACAAAAATCACCCACCAATCTGATCTGGTGATCTACACTACATGCTTCTGGTTAAGAATAATTTGCTTTCACATTAATTTTCTTATTTCTCAATGATCTTTCCTTTGTTCCCTCCCCTGCAACTCCCTAAGGAATCTTCAGTCTCCAAATTGTAGTCTTTTAATCAAAGAATTTCATCACAGGGCCACTACCAGAGGTGTATTCAGAACCAAAAGGGCTCTTCACTTCTCCCTGAGTAAAATACCTTGTCTCTCAATATGAGAGACTCCATAAAATGGAGTCTTGATGAAGGGTCTCAGCCTGAAACATCGATTATTATTCCCCTCCATAGATGCTGCCTGACTTGCTGACTTCCTCCAGCTCTTTGTGTGTGTGTGTGTGTGTGTGTGTGTGTGTGTGACACCATAAAACCTACCTCTTCAACTACTTTCAGTCACCTGCCCTAATAATTTCTTAGGTGTGTTATCAATATCAAATTTTATTTATAACACTCCAATTAAATCCTTGGTACAATTTATTATTTTAAAGCAGCTGTCACTGAAAGCTGAAAGTCATAAAATGTCTAATTTCTCCTTAATTGGGACTGCAAACATTTGCACATAACATTAAAATCAAGAAGTGCACATTCTGTAAATCTGAAATAACAACATAAATCACACTCGATGGGCAGGCGATATCTGTGGCAGAAGAAACAGAATTAACGTTTCTCTTGGACCGAAAACATTTAACTCTGTTTCTCTCTCCACTGATGTTACCTGACCTGCTAAGTGTCGGCAAGCTCTTAGTATATTTGCACATAACATCAGTGTTGGTAACTCCATCCCTCAAATTCTAAGATTTCAACTGCAGTAAACAGAATTCTACCTCCCAGCTGACAGGATTATTTTACATAAATTTGCCCCCCCTCCCGCGAATGTACGACTTATGATGGGTTTGATAATATTCACCGCAGACCAACTCAAAGATACACCCCTAGGCTGTGAAGCAGGGGCAGAAACTAAGGGTATAAACGATACTGAAAGATCCCATCTTGAGGAGGGAAGCGTGTAGACGCCACAGAGATAGGGAAGTAGCGAGCTCTCTGCTTTAACTTCCATTCCGTCGCTGGCACCTAGGGGAGAGCACACCTTTTCTTATTTTCCCACCGGTTGCTAATTTGCAGAAGCAACTGTGAGTTGAAGGAAGAGGAGGCCGCCTGGTGAACGCGGAGTGGTTTTATGCACGGAAATAAACACAAAGCCGGGCGTGGGAGCTGGATATTTTTCCCCAGACGCCAGAGAGCGAGCGGAGTGAGTATGCAGCAGCCTGCTGTCATTGGCTGGGCTCCGGGAGCTTGGGGCAGCTGACGCCCGGCCCGGGCTGGCTCGGGGACCAGCGCAGCGGGGGCACTGCTCGGGGTAATGGGCACGCCGCATTTCTTCGCTCTTGGTCCAAGTGGTCCAGCAGCTTCTGCGAGTGGGCCGGTATTGCCTCCTTTAATCGCTCTTTATTTCGGGATGGGTTGCTTCGGGCACAAGGCCGAGGCTGGCGCTGTGCACACGGTGGTTCCCCGGCCACGAATCCTTCCAGCAATCTGCCGAGAACCACTGAAAGTCGCATCTGATATGCAACTCCTGTGTTTTTAAGGTTTTAATTGACCAAGTGCGAAATGTCGATAATTTAAAATGCGGCTCGATTTCGAGAGTGTTCGTACAAGGAATTGGAATGATTGGTGGCTGGAAGACAGTTAATGTTCTTCTGTATTTTTGTGTTACTTGAACATTATGTAGGCTGAGAGCTCTCTTTGGTTTCTAGCCCCGTGTAGCTGAACTACAGGGACCAGCTAACGCCATCCAGCCCCTTTGAAAGACTGGGTGTCGCTGACTTTACGTTGGGGTTCCAATAAGCGTGATATTTTAAATTTTGTTTTTTACATAACGATATATTCGTTGGGCACTATGAGCAAAGCTGACGTTTGCTTTATTTGTACGTAGCGCAGCTGAAACAACGAAATTCAATTTTTTTTACATGTCGAGGAACGCCCATCGAGTTCATTGTTATTTCCTAACGAAAACAATTTAGTGCAGGAGTATCATTTTTTTTTAACTTCTTTTACACAGGCAGAATGCGCTTAAAACTGAAGACGCATGTGAGGGAGGGTCGCCCTACTGGATGCTAAAATCGGTTACCTTTGTACGGTTGGTTGTACAGCGGGATGAAGTAACCAGTTACCATGAGCGTGTTTAAGCAAGAAAATGTGGAAGATTATTACCAGATCGGCGAAGAACTAGGCAGGTGAGTACTTCAGAATTTCAGAAGCCGAGTGTTCCGATAAAGATGTTCGTAAATGTGGAACAATGGATGAGAAGCTTTCAGACAGGTAAATTTTGGCAGGAGGGGCTGGACAGAGATCATGCCTGGTTCTAATTTCACCCACCCTCCACCGTTTCCCTTCATTGACAGCTGTGCTCGTGAAATCCATTTGCATAGTTTTCAATTTAATTGTCAATAATCTACCTGTCCAGAATTTATTATAGGTAGTATTCCATTAACTGGAAGATGTCAACAGTTTGAGATTGGGCCTATACGGTGTGTTGTGTATGTTTTTTTTTGCTGTCTTCAATCCTCACTCAGTTCACTTTTTTTTTGTTTATCGCGATAATCCGGTGGAGCTGATGTTTTACTGTGGTCTAATTTAGTTGTAGTTAAGTTTCCCTGGGAAGGAACCGGTTAATTTTTGGCAAAATTTAAGGTAAACTGTTGTGGAAGGTTGCATTAATTTGAGAACTGTATTAGTGTTCGGAAGCCTTATTGTATTTGCCGATATCTTGGTTACCAAGGAAGTACTAATAAACTGAAAATTAGCACTTGCATGGATGTGCGATAGCGAGTAAATTGCACTTGTGAACAATGAAGCTGTACCACATGTTGTTAAATAGGAAACTGTCAAGGGATTCGCTGGTTTGAAATGGACAGCAAAATGCAACATTGTAGCCTGTTATATAGGTTAGAAAATGGGTTGTAGCAGGCTGTGGTACAGGTTCACTGGAATAGCACTCTGTTTAAAATCATCTGTTTGTACACCTGGCAGTATTATATTTAAATTAGATGTAGGTGCACCTGATAAATTAAACAGAATGTTGTCAACATATTTACTTGGGCTGATAGTCACATTACTTCTGATGCATTTGGTGTTTTGTATTGGTTTCACTTCATAATGATGACTCTGGTTATTGTTCTGGTCATTTTAGCTAATAGAGAATGACTGCAATTAGAAGAATACCTTTGTAAAATGTAATAATCTCAGTCCTTTGAGGAACCAGCAAATGTTTCGTGTAATATATCTACCTTATTAGACCGCCATGCCTTCTTTTGCACTGTGCCCAATTACTTCAAATTGAAATCTATTGAAATGATTGGATCGTGAAACTGCTGTGATTACGGGGTTTTTTTTCTGTAAAAGGAATTTTAAGGGTTTTCAGGCAAATTATTTTGTTTCTAATGGTTTGATTTCTAAAATGTTTGTGGCATAGGAGGCAGTCATTTGGCCTGCAAAGTCACTTCCAGCTCTGTAGAGAAATCTAGACAATTCTGTTTCCCCCAACTAATTCCCTCCTGAATCCATGAAATCGTTTTGCCTTTTGACTGTCCAATTCCCTTTGACAATTCCCAGTTGACAATGTGGACTGTGGCATCAGGATTATAACCAAAATGTTGATGGTTTCTCTGAAGTACCCAGGCATCATTTTCCATCACTTGGAATGCGACCCCTAATCCCTAAACTATCTGTAAATGGGTGCAGTTTCTCTGTATTTTCATCAAGAATCCTATCAACAGTCTCTAATCCTTCGTGGCTTCCTCACCTTCTCCGGTCTAACCTAGCAGGCAGGAGAGTTCCTCCAGTATTTAGTGCGTGTTGCATACATTTCCACGGAGTCACTTGGTGAAATCTTTTCCGTGCTCTTGCTAGCACCCTAACATTCTTTCTAAGAAGTGCAGATCAGAATTGGGTGCAGTATAGTTGTGTTCCTTTTAAAAGAAAAATTGAACTGCAGTATTAAATTTAATATGTACCTAACATTTTCTGTGTTTATTAGTTTTAGACCTTCTGTCTATATGTAGATGTGCTATTTATGTTTGCCCTTGCAAAATTTTCCTTCCTGTTCTCTGTTCATAAAACGTAGAAAATTACAGTACAAACCCTTCAGACGATCTTGTGTCAACATTTAATCTACTCTAACATCATAATCTAACCCTTCCTTCCCACACTGCTCTCCATTGCTGTCTTTGTTTTCACTGTACAGTATGTGCAATCAAAGGTACAGTTATTTTATGAGAATAATTGGTTGCCAAAGCATTACCTCTATAATCGCAAGTCAGCTATTAATCATCAATAAACAAGCAGAAGAAATAAATCTTTGTCTGGCTTTCTACACCTGTTTTTTCACATTCATTTTGACAATACTTAGAGAAAAGGTTTTACACATGCTCACTTAATGCATAACAAATTTCCAGAGACTGAACTAGAAAGAGCTGGTACAGCAGCTGGAGTTTGAATTGAAAAAAAGTAGCATTTAGAGAAATACACTAATAATCGGGAGATGGTTCGAGGAGCATAATAACCCACACGTTCCTAGATGGTCACCACGGCGCAGTCTGCTGTTCAGCTCCACAGCAAGCTTTTTGGAAATACTACACAGAGAAAAAATTATTATGCAACAACATTAACATTAAGTTTACATAATCTCCCTCCATGATTTCCTTATTAATTTGCCCCTCCCCACTACTCTCCCTCCTAGCACATATCTCTGTAAACAACAGAAATACTACACCTGCCCATTCACCTCCTCCCTCCCCTCCATTCAGGGCCCCAGGCAGTCCTTCCAGGTGCAGTGACACTTCACCTGCGAACCTGTTGGGGTTGCCTACTGCATCTGGTGATCCTGAAGCAGCTCTCTCTACATTGGTGAGATCCAACATAAGCCTGGGGGGCTTCTTTGTCAAGCACTTCTGCTCCGAGGACAAAAAGAGGACCTTCCCCGGTGGCCAACCATTTTAATTCCCATCCCCATACCAGTTCCGCCATGTCGAGGCCACTCTCGGGATGGAGGAGCAACACCTCATAGTTTGTCTAGGTAACCTCCAATCTGATGGCATAAACATTGATTTCTTCTTCTGTTTTTTTTCATTTTTTTCTTTTCCCCTTACCCTCCCCTCTTCTAATCCTCACCCAAAGGTTTCAGAGGTACATTTAATGTCAGAGAAATGTATACAATATACATCCTGAAATGCTTTTTCTTCGCAACCATCCACAAAAACAGAGGAGTGCCCCAAAGAATGAACGACAGTTAAATGTTAGATCACCAAAGACCCCCCCCCCCCACCAACTTCCTCCTCCCTCCCACGTGTAAGCGGCAGCAAGCAATGATCCCCCCTCCCCCCACCGGCAAAAAAAAAGCATTGGCACCCACCACTGAACACTCAAGCGTGCAGCAAAGACCCAGTCTTGCAGTACTCCAAAGACATCGCGTTCACCCAGTATTCATCATACCACAGGCTCTCTCTCCCTAATAAGGGAGAAAGAGATGTCTCTGTTTCACAGTGGGAGGGGAGACCTAACAAACAACTCACTGGTTTATGACGTTAAAAGTCCATTGCGTCACTTTTTCTGAGCTCTGTGCCCAGAGATCTCAGGTCTCTCGCCACGCAGCCAAAGATCTTCCAGCTCCCACGACATGCCGGTCCGGGACACCGACGTTCGATCCGCCCGTCTCCAGAGCCCTGAGATTCTAGGCCTCCAAAGGTGAGCCAACTCTTAGGCCGCGCTCTTGGCATGTCGGATAGCGGCTAGTCGTGACACCCCAAGAGCGGGTCCCATTCCCGCAAAGAACCAAAGTCAGCATGTAAATCCAGGTCAGGGTCTTCAAAAGAACCCCAAAAGGGAAAAATAGAGATATTAAAGATGGAAATAGAGCTGCTTCCAAAGACTCAAATAAAGGAGTCACTGTTTAGCGCCATCTTGACTAAGCTCCACCTCACTTACCTCCTCTTCTCACCTGCTTATCACCTCCCCCTGTTGCCCCCCTCCTCTTTCTCCCATGGTCTGCTCTTCCCTCCTATAAGATTCCTTCTTCTCCAGCCCTTTGCCTTTCCCACCAATCACTTCCCAGCTTTTTGCTTCATCCTCCTCCCCCACCTACCTGGCTTAACCTATCACCTTCTAGATTATCCTCCTTTCCCTCCCCCACCCCCACCATTTCCCCCTTCATTTCCAGTCCTAATGAAGGCTCTCAGCCCGAAATGTCCTTTGCTTATTAATATCCATAGATGCTACCTGACCTGCTGAGTTCCTCCAGCATTTTGTGTGTGTTGTTAATGCAACAAATCTGCTTCTTACAGTTTTCACAAATCCCCAAACTGTGACTTTAAAAGCAACAGGCACAAAATGCTGGAGGAACTCTGCAGGCCAGGTAGCATCCATGGAAAAGAATATCGTGGATGTTGCAGGCCGAGACCCTTCATCAGGACTGGGAAAAAAGATGAAGAGTCAGAGTAAGAAGGTGGGGAGAGGGGTGAGAGAACCACAAGGAGATAGGTGAAACTGGGGGGAGGGGAGGGGTGAAGTAGAACTGAGAGGTTATATTGGTGAAAGAGATCCTCCATTCCCATTTCCCTCTCCCACCTCATCTCCTTACCTGCCTGTCACCCCCTCTGATGCTCCTCCCCTTTTTTTCTTCCATGGTCTTCTTTCCTCTCCTATGGATTCCCTCTTCTCCTGCCTTTATCTCTTTCGCCAATCAACTTCCCAGCTTTTTACTTCACCCCTGCCCCCTCCCAGTTTCACCCATCACCTTGTGCTTCTTCCCCCCCCCCCCACCCTCTTACTCTGACTCCTCATCTTTTTTTCCTCCAGTCCTGATGAAGGGTCTCGGCCTGAAACCTCAACTGTACTCTTTTCCATAGACGCTGCCTGGCCTGCTGAGTTCCTCCAGCATTTTGTGTGTTACTTGGATTTCCAGCATCTGTAGATTTTCTCTTGTTTTGTGATATAACTTTAAAAGTATCTTTTCAAAATATTACTGCAGACTTGAAAGGTCATTTTAAGATTATGTGCGAGTTCGTAATAATTTGTCAGGTACTTTGCCGTGATGTTAATTAAAAATTTGGCGCACGTTGCAAGTACCTCATTCCGTCCGTATTCATTAATACTTTTCTAGAGTGAAAGATCAGTCCTTCCTTTTAAGGAGGGAGAGCTGTGTGTGCTATGGAGCAGGTAACACAACAATTGAAACTTGGAAATCAGTTATCTCCTTCCCTTTGCCAGGGAAGATGTAGAAGCAGATACAGAGCAAAACTGGAAAACGAATGTAAAAGAATACTGATGCTGGAAGCCTGAAACAAATGTCAGAAAATCATCGTAGTGTGTGAAAAAACAAAATCCAGCAGAGACTGGGAGACAAATGAGGGCAAAATACAAGTCTCTAGTTATTATAAATAGGAGAGGTATTGTCACCTGAAATTACCAAACGCAAAAACATTGATTACTGGAAATTTGATTTTTAAAATGCTGATCATATAACATACAGGTTTTCTCTTGGCTGCAAATGCCCAAGGTGGTTACAGAACGTACATACGAGCAAATGTTTGAGAGACTAGAGGGATGGATTTGCCAGTTTCAGGCGTCATCTGCTGTGTGGAAATTTGGTTTGTGGCAATATCATCGCATCTTGCAGAGAAATCTGGTTGAGTTTTATGCCCTCATTTAAGTGCACATTATCCTTGGTTGGCCTATGCTTTTACTGAAATATTTTGATGGATGGCAATGTTTCTGCCTTGTGAACTGTTCAGCTGATGAACAGTTCATCACAACAGAACCCTACCGTAACCTGCAGGGAATCTGTAGTGGAATGACACAGAGTTTGTAAGCTTGTTTTTTGTTTAGGAAGAAGAAAAGTTGCTTTTCCATGAGCTTGTGATGAACTATTTGAAGGCCTTCTGTTCATTGAGGTCAACCATGAATGTTGCACCCTAGCTGTCTGTGATAAGCAAGCCAGGGCAGTAGGATATGGAGAGCATATTGTTGTCCATGCAACAGGCTCCCCCTCTCCAAGCAGCTGGTGAACCTAAAGGAACGGCAGAGACCAACACTGATGCCAAACTGCAATGTCGCAGGAGCTGCCAATCAGCATTGAAGTCAATGTAGGACTGCCTTAGAGACTCACAACTCTGGAATTTTTGTTGGTGTTTTCTCCTGAAGCCTTTCCCAAGAGTGGGTATAGTCGCAAGGCAGCAGAGATTTGAGATCAGTTTTTCCCTCTCCTAAGTGAGCTGCCAGTCACTGCTAATGAGTCCTGTGGTAACTTCTACTTTACAAAAACACCACTCAACAACTTGATGGCCAAAAGAGCATCTTTGTCTGGGACGGCAAATGATACTTACAATACAGGGGCTTCCAGGTACCTTGTGCGGCCTGGGTGGTGGAACAATGTACAGTGCATACTGGGAGAAAAAAGAGCGGAAGTAAAGACCCCGCCAACCCCAGATCCCGCCTCTTGCTACCAATAGCTCCCCGATTAGTATTAACTTACTTTTAATAATACTCACATTACAACACTTCTCCCCCTTTAAAATCCAGCATTCCCCAAATATCGAAGAACTGGGAAATAAAAACAGTGGTATCATTAGCAATAAGTTACCAATATAAAAACACCTTTTAAAAAAAAAAGTGGCAAGTTCAACATTCAATCTAACAACAAAAGAAACTATCCGATCAAAGATTCAGTCTGTCAGGAGGTTTACGAGGGTGCTGTGATCTACACACTACCCCCGATGACCCAGCAGGCACAGCTGGTGAGGATGTTTTGGGTGGATCTACTGTTGGGGACACGAGAGGGGTCTGTGTGTCTGCGTGAGAATGTCCATCCTCTTCAGGGGACTCTGCCCCCTCTGCCAGTGTCTCTCCCTCTAGCAAAGTCACTGCTGGACATGCTTTTCTGGTATGCATTAAGTGGTCATTGCTCCTTAACTGTTTGGGACTACTGAGCTTCTTTGAAATCGGTGGCAAGCTATTCTCAGCATTATTGGGATAAATGACATCTGCAGGTTTGCCACCTGGCTTGGAACGCACTGAAGAAGGAACTTTGGTTTTTGAACCATCGTCATGAGCATGGCTCAGAATAGACCCAATTGCAAATTTTTCATAGTTCCAAGTTATAACAAGGAACTCTATCTGGAGTTCAACAGCAGGAAATCGCAGTGCATTTCGGAATACCTCTTGTGCTTGAACAAAGGTCTTGTCTGTTAAATCACAGTCATTGATTTTGATGATACATTCATTCTCCTGGAGCAGGTTCTCTTTTCTTGAACAGCTGTTCGCTTCAATACCACGAATACTCAGGCCAAGGAATCTTCCACTCAGCGTAGAGTTAAAAGGCACCACATGGATCCACGGGGCCACCGCCTCCAGAAAATACTACTTTCTTTGTCAAATCACTTAAAGTGCTTTCTGAATACTTGTCTGGTGGTCCTGGAGGCTCTTCTTACATCGTCTGCGGGTCCCCTGTTTGCTACTGTTACGATTGGCTTCAAATGCAGGTTCCTGTTAGCGAGATCATCAGGCTGAGATGTACCTTGCTGTAACTGGGCAGGTGGTACAAGAGGCAACAGTAACCCACCTTTGCCTCTTCTCCTGTCAGTTGAAATGGTTCTGCTAGGCTTAGCTAAGCCACATATGAAGGCCAGGAGGTGGACTTGGTTGTGAGAGGCTATTTGAGGTGCATACTATTGGGAACATTTCAAAGTATTTAAAGTACATTTATTATTAAAAAATGTACAAATTATACAAACTTGAGATTTGTTTGGTGACAGGCAGTCGCAAAGCGAGGAACCCAAAACAACCCAATTTTTAAAAAAAGACCAATCCCCAATGCACACAGAGAAAGAGAGAAGAAACAAATCATGCTAACAATAGTGGTGAGCAACAGCAATAGCATTCTGAACCAAATTGAGTACTTAGACCCAAATCCCCAGAGTAGGCCCAAAGCCTCAGTATTTAGTTCATCATATAAGTGGAGCAAATCGCCACAAAGTTCGTAGACACGAAGCACAGCAGTCAGGTTTAATCTCACAGCCCTAGCATCATGGAGAGAGGACCCTCAGTCTGTCTGAGCCGGCAATTAAATTGTTCGAATAGCAGATTGCTCCTCACACTAGGACCCAGCCCCAGGCCCACCACAGCGAATCATTCCAGGCCTAGATTTCGCTGCCAAATCTTCTCGACTTCTCCAAATCGGCTTGGCGCCCAAAGTAATCCAGCCTCACCCGACTCTCGACACCCTGCCCTTCTATTCTACGTGGGCAGGCGTTTAGATTAATCAAACAGCAGATTGTACCTTGCATTATGATTCGGGCTCCACCGGGCGGGCCTAGAATATGCTCCCCAGCAATTCACTTCAGACTTGGATTTCCTCATTTCCCCCCCTCCCCCAACCAGCTATAACAACCTTAAAGAATCTTTTGAAGTATACTAGAAATGATTGAGGCAGAAGTCAGAATGAAAGTAGGAATGAGATGGAGATGTAAAATGACAGGTGGATGAAACTTTAGAGTCCTCGCTGCAGACTGAATGGAGGTCCTCTACAAAGCTACTGTTTGATCTGTTTCCAACATTGGAGTGAATATTCTATCCAAAATACAAGGAAAGTGCAACTACATCTGGAAGCTGCATTTGGGTCCTTGGGTTACGGGAGACAGGGTATGTAAAAGAGCAGGTCTTGCACAGGAAGATGCCATTAGAAGGGTAGTGGAGGCTGAACCAGAGCAAACTAAAGGAACCTGGTTTGCTCTTGGATGGTGGGAGTCATGTTGCAAAGAGAGGCATAGGGAGTTAGTCAGAATTGTCATTCAGCTTGTAAGTATTGGAGTTGGCATGCGATGTTAGAAAGGTAGAGCTCAGTTTAATAAACAGCTGTGCTGTCCTTACTTTGAAAAATTAGAGAAGCACGTGTGGTTTTATGCTGCAGTGACCAAATTCGTGACATATTTTTCTGTGGCAAAATACTTGATTTCACTTCCCCAATAAAGAAAATCAATAGCAATGCAGGTCTAGACACAGCCTAATACAGAGGGTAATCTCTCTATTTCAGCATTTGTTCTAGGCCACATTGGAAAGACTTTGGAGGGCTGTGCCTATTAATTCATGTCCTCATAAGTGGAACTCTTTCAACAGATTAAAGTGGGAAAGATTAAGTTGGCAGAGAGTAAAAAATGTTGCATTAAGTCTGAATAAATAAGCGCACAAAGTTGAATAAAAGCAGTAACCTTAAGTGGGTACCTTTAAAGGATGCTTTAGGTCAGACAATCTGATTCCTTTAAACTAATGAATGAATTGAGTTAATGCCTGATAATTACACTTCCTCCCTCCCAACTGATCGACTTCTATGGTTCACGTTTACTATCTGCTAGAGATTATCCTTCCCAACTTTGATTTTAAGGAAGGCTTTAATTAAAGATTTTAGCTAGAGTTTGGTATTGGATTTTGCATGAGGCCATTTTAGTGAATGGACAAATATTGGATGGGTGATGTGTAGCTTGTAAGAAAACTTACAGAATGTTCTTTTATTCTTTGCTGAAGAGTGAATATACATTGTGGCCAGGCCTAAGACCTGAATATTTTATACTTGGGTGCATTATGTTCAAATGCAATGTTTAAATATGTAGTTTATTTACATCAGCCTCCTATTTTTACACATATCACTAGCTTTTAATTTCAAAGCTTAATTGAACTCTAGACAAGAACATACTGATAGAAATCCAAACTTTTGTTGCCTATTTTGATAGAACACATTGGAAATCAATATTTGCTTTAAAGGCCTGCTCATTCCAATGGTTTTTATCCTTTAACAAAAGTGAGATTATGGGCATACTTTAAAGCTCATTAAGAGTCTCAAATAACCATTCAGTGAAATCAGGTGGTGAAATGTTTTTATGACCGTTTAACTTCTGACCTCTGCCTGTGATGTTGACAAGGAATAAAATGGTCGTGAGCTTGCAAATTATATTTTGGTTTGTAATGCAAATGACATCCTATCCTTGAACAGAATATTGCACTTGCTTTCAGCCATGAAACATAACCATGTATTGGCATGAATCTGATTTTATTTACTATTTGATTCTTATCGAATATTAATCTGTCCAACATTCCTATATATGCTTGAACCTTCAGTTTCCAGGCCACTATCCTGAGGCTCTGTCATTCTTCTTGTATAGATATAAAATCTATGGTACTAATTGAAGAGGAATAGTTGAGTTCTCTGAACCTTGCTTCATATGTATTCCTTAAACATTGCTGTAAAAGATTATCTCATCCTTTATTATTGATAGGTTGACTGCTGTATTTCTCTGTGTCGTAGCATTGACTACGTTTCAAATTGGCTGTGATAAAAGTTTAAGCAACATGCAGAAAATACTGGAGAAAGAACTCAGCAGGCCAGGCAGCATCTGTGGCAAAAAGTACAATCGACATTTTGGGCCGAGACCCTTTGGCAGGGCTGGAGGGAAAAGAAGAGGAGTAGACTTAAAGGGGGTGGGGAGGGAAGAGAGAAACATGTGGTGATAGGTGAAACCGAGATGGGGAGGGATGAAATAAAGAGCTGGGAATTTGATTGGTGAAAGATATGCAGGGCTGGAGAATGGGGAATCCAACAGGAGAGAACAGGAGACCATGGAAGTATGAAAAGGGGGGAGGAGCACCAGAGGGAGGTGATGGACAGGCAAGGAGATAAGGTGAGAGGGGGAAAAGGAGAATGGTGAGGGGAGGCATTACCAGAAATTAATGTTCATGCTGTCAGGTTGAAGGCTACTCACGTGGAATACAAGGTGTTGTTCCTCCAACCTGAGTGTGGCCTCATCAAGACAGTAGAGATAAAGTTTTATCCTTTATAAATGCGAGATTTTTTTTTCACTACTTAACTGTGCATAGACTGTGATAGATAGATACTTTATTCATCCCCATGGGGAAATTCAACTTTTTTCCAATGTCCCATACACTTGTTGTAGCAAAACTAATTACATACAATACTTAACTCAGTAAAAAAAAATGATATGCATCTAAATCACTATCTCAAAAAGCATTAATAATAGCTTTTAAAAAGTTCTTAACGCGTTTCCTGCATTCAAGTTTTTCCAAAGCACAAGAACCCAATAAAAAATGTTCTGCTTTTTCAGATTGTATAACTGAAAGGCAGGCAGCTTTAGTTCAGGATTAACATCTCCAGCATACTTGGGTGTAAATTAGCTGGCACATTTCCTATATGACTAAGCAGCACATTTGAATTTTTGGCTATGAAGCGTGAAAATTTGATGTCTTCTGCTGAGGCAATTGAGGACATACTGTTCCCACTCCAGCTGGGGAGTGACTGAGGCCATTGTGGGAAACTCCGCAGGTTTTTGCCATAGGAGAGTTAGCAAGTGTTGGGCCTGGTGAGTGTCCAGGTTACTTTGGAGGTGGTTTGATCTTTCACTATTCTTTATGGACTTGTGCGCGATCCTGATACCTGGACTTAAGAGTTCTGTTGCCATCCTAAATGCTCCCTTTCCACTTTGAGCTATCAAGGGCCAGGAATTCCTTGGAGCTGATGGGGATATTGTATTTTTCAAAGACTTGCTTGTATCTTTTCCTTTAGCTGCCTGGTAATTTGTTCTCATAACCTAGTTTAGAATAGAGCCTGTGTTTTGGGAAGCTAGTATCAGGCGTGGGACTTGCAGAGCTTGTCCACCAGAGCTAACTGAATGGAAGCAGGGCTTTGTGCTGGAGATGTTGGCCAGAAAAAAAGCTGATGTTAGTGTGCTCATCTTGATCTTACTTGGATCTTCAAGCATATTTTTTTCCTTCAGACAGTGTATTGATGCACTTGAGAATGGGAATTTCATCATGAATACCTGCCTACACTAAGAGTTGGCTGCCGTCAAGTGGGAAGTGGTCCATGTCTTGTGTGGATCTGTAACAGCAGAAGGTGATGTTGTACAGTAGGGACAAGATGGTTGAGGCATCTTGGTTTATTTTTTTGAATATCCCCTCGAATGCTTTGGTAAACAGGTTGATGGCTTGGAATTCGGCCTCCAAACGTATGTAAGTTCTAGCATTGATTGCATGCAGCCACTCAACCACTGAGGTTGAAGTGACCTTGGTTCTGATGTGCAGGTGATTCAGGCTGAAAATTTCCATTAGCATTATGGATTAGTTACACTCCATTGGGCAACATGTACAACGTAGTTGGAAGTAATTTTTAACCATTGAGTTACATTAACTGCTTCAAGGGACTTTTCTATGTAGCAGTGACTTTTCAAACATTATCACTTCTCTTTCTGCCATATTGATGTCAGTCAGACAGTTTTCCTTGGACGGTAGGGGGAGGAAACGTGAGGATGTTCAGATAGAACTGCTTTGTTTTTTTTTAAACTACCTCCTGCTCCTGCTATTCATCTTAAGCCAGATTATATAAGATCATTATTTTGGCTCTGTTTTCAGTCTGGTGTTTAAAGCAGCAGTGAACAGGAATTAAAATTGGAAATTGTGGAAATGCTCAACCGATCCTGCAGCATCTGTGGAGACAGGCGCAGTTATATTTTGAGTTGATGCTCCAGAATGCTGCCTGAATTCCTGAATATTTCCACCACTTTCACTTGTACTTCAGCTTTATGGTTTCAGTGTGTTTTGTCTTTGGATTAAAACTGGGAAGTAGTGCACTGACTCATTATTGGATCACCTCACCCTCAATATGGTTCTTATAAGGAAAAAGTCATTATGGATGCATTGGCAGAGTTAATAGGATGTGCAGCACAGAACTGAGGCACCTGCTCTCAGAAACTCCTACCCTTTGTGTTTCTCTCATACTTACTACCATCCTTCCGCTTCCAGATCTATCAGAGGAGCTATTTTGCTTCTTCAGAAGATGTTTGTGCAGCTTTTGTTAACTGTAGTTATAGAATTCAGGAAAAGCATTTCCTTTGGTATGGTGACTCTCTTGCATCAACAGCCTCTAGTTATATTCTTTCCCTTAGGTGGGAACAGTTTCTCCATATACCCAAAATCAATACGATCTCATAATTTCATGTATATACTATAGGTCACCTCTGGATAGTCTTTTCTCAAGAGGAGTGATCTGTTGAAAGATATAAAATTCTTAAAATGCTATTTTGTAGCTTAAGGAAGGATATTTGTACTGGCTGATATGCCTAAAACCAGTGATCTTAGATTCCAAATAAATTGTTGGTTATTCAGGATGTGGAGGCTCATTCCCAGACTATGTTCAAGGCAAGGCTTTATAGATTTTTGACTTTGATTATTGACAGATAAGTACAGGCAAGTTCACTTTTGCAGGAGCACCATTGAGTGCGTCTTGTCCAGATTGCTGAGAAGATCATCAGATCTTCCATCCATCAAAAATATTTAGCAGGAGTGCTGTGTACGTAGGACCCTTAGCCTTGTCAATTATCCCTCCCATCCAGCTAGCAACCTCTTAGACTCCCTACCATCAAGCAGGGAGTGCTGTAGCATTAGGACAAGAACAGTTAGAATGGGAAATAACTACTTCCCTGTTCTTCCCAGGCTACTGGGAAGACTACTGAACTCCCTGCTACTACCCAGATCTCATCATGTATGAAGGGCCAGTAGCTTTATGCTGTTTGCTTTTTACTTGTGCTGCAAATGCACCTTAATATTTGTCAGTTTAGTGGCACTATTACTTGTGTGAATGAGTTGTGTATATGTACTGTGTTGTGCATTTTGGTCTGGAGGAACATTATTTTGTTTGGCAGTATCGATGTGTACAGTTGAGTGATAATAAACTTGCACTTAAAGTCACATGAAGGCAAAGGGTGAGCAATGATATTGAATGCCAGAGCATGCATGAGGAGCCAGGAACCAGAAATTTGTCTCTGCTTCTTATGTCCATGGTGTGACTGAGTCATTGTAAAAATAATCTAAATATGGAACATATTGATTTGAGGATGTTGTCTACAAATGCTAATTGCATTTCACGTTGCGGTCTCCAATTTATAATTTAGCTTTTACACATTTAAAAAAAAAAGTGCTGGTAGCATGTAGAACACCATTTGTGGAGAGCAAACACAAAATTATCCGTTTCTTTAACCTGAAACATTAAACCCGTTTCTTTCTTCACACGTGCTGCCTGACTTGTTGCATAGTTCCATCACTTTCTGCTTTTTTTGCAAGTTTCCAGCAATGTTTTGCTTAGCTTAACTCTTTCAAAGATGCTATCTTTCTTGAATAGAAGTTTTGCCATCTAGATAAATATTTGGCTCAGCATTCTCGATTCTGTAAAGCTAGGTCATGAAACACTAAATCCTGATTTCTATGAAAATTTATAATAAAGACTAGAGATGTTTGAAATTTAAGAATTTTGCAATGTCTTATCTTGTATGCCTAAATTATTTTCAGTGCTGATGTTGAGAAAATATTTCTGTAAATCACCTCGTTATAATTTTAAAATACCTACTAGTAATCTGAACTCGGTTGTAGAGCCAAATAGGCAGAATCCCCAGTACGGTATAGTACATAACCAGTCCTGATCTACATCACATTAACCGATCAGTTGTTGGATGCCAAGATTGGTTTCAACATTTCATGATCAAAGAGGGGAAAACCCACAAATCTTTCAAGACTGATGTAGCCATTGCACGGATTTAAGGTGAGATTTGGGGCTCGCTTGTCTATGATGTATCCTGTAACTGAAAAGCTTATCAGAATATGCCTTTTGAAGAAAATTCAGTTAGTATCCTTCTATCTATTTACTGATTATTCATAAAAACAATTCATAAGGTGTTCATTAAGAAACCTAGAGAGTGGAAGCTCTGCCAGTAGGTTGCTTTTTCAAGAATGTATGTTAAGTTCCTTCTGGATGATTTGTTCAGTCTAATTTAAATTACTTAAATATCTTCAATATTTAAGATGAGGGCAATGTCATGTGGTTACATTAAAGAACAGGAAATATGTTCACAGTCACCATGTAAGCTGGACAACTTCAGTTAACTAAGTGATTGTAATAAACAGCTGGCATTATAACTGGTGACTAAGCTATTGAATTATTATTGCAACTCATCTGGCTCATTTTAGGAAAGGGAATGTGTCATTGTTTGGTTTGGCAACATGATGGCTCTTAACTCAGAAATGATGAGACTTTAGATTTGATGTTACAAGGAACTGGGTTGGGGAGATGATGGCACACCAGAACTTTGTCAAAAGTAATTGGAATTGGGTGTGAAATGCTGGGTTTGTCAGCAAAATCCACATCCTGTGAAGGAATTTAAATCTGCTTATATGATCAGAAACATAACATGACAAATCCCTATTAAATATCTTCATTTCCCGTTTTTGTGACTGACTCAACTGAGTCATAGAAGACATCTGTAACTGGGAGATATAGAAGCCTTTATTGATACAGCAGGTCTTCTGGAGCATCAGAATCAGGTTTATTATGACATGAAATTAGTGTGCAGCCATGGAGCAGCGGAACAGTGCAAAGACATCAAATCACTATAAATAGTGCAAAACAAAAAGAAATAATGATGGACTGTTCAGAAATATGATGACGGGACAAAACCATTCAAGAATCATTGAGTTTGGGTCTTCAGGCTCTTGTGTCTCTTCTCTGATGGTAACAAATGGTGAGGGTCCTTCGTGAGGGGTGCTGCCTTCATGAGTTCCCACCTTTTGAACATTTTCTTGACATAGGAAGGATGAAGCTGACTGGGTTGAGAACATTCTGCAGCCTTTTGCAATGTTGTGCATTGGAGCCTCCAGTCAGAATGCCCTGCTCCTGTGCAACTAATGCAAGACGTGAAAGAATAGGACCAATCAAGTGTGACAGTGGGAAAGTGTGTATGGAACTGGAGGAAATTGCAGAGGCACTTAATGAACACTTTACTTCAGTATTCACTATGGAAAAGGATCATCGTGATTGTAGTGCTTACTTGCAGCAGACTGAAAAGCTTGAGCATGTAGATATTAAGAAAGAGGATGTGCTGGAGCTTTTGGAAATCATCAAGTTGGATAAGTCACCGGGACTGGATGAGATGTACCCCAGGCTACTGTGGGAGGCGAGGGAGGAGATTGCTGAGCCTCTGGTGATGATCTTTGCATCATCAATAGGGACAGGAGAGGTTCTGGAAGATTAGAGGGTTGCAGATATTGTTCCATCATTCAAGAAAGGGAGTAGAGATAGCCCAGGAAATTATAGACCAGTGAGTCTTACATCAGTGGTTGGTAAGTTGATGGAGAAGATCCTGAGAGGCAGGATTTATGAACATTTGGAGAGGTATAATATGATTAGGAATAGTCAGCATGGCTTTGTCAAGGGCAGGTCGTGCCTTGCAAGCCTGATTGAATTTTTTGAGAATGCGGCTAAACACATTGATGAAGGAAGAGCCATAGATGTAGTGTATATGGATTTCAGCAAGGCATTTGATAAGGTACCCTGTGCAAGGCTTATTGAGAAAGTAAGGAGGCATGGGATCCTAGGGAACATTGCTTTGTGGATCCAGAACTGGCTTGCCCATAGAAGGCAAAGAGTGGTTGTAGATGGTTTGTATTCTGCATGGAGTCAGTGCTCTGCAGGGATCTGTTCTGGAACCCCCCCCCCCCTTTGTGATTTTTATAAATTACCTGGATGAAGAAGTAGAAGGGTGAGTTAGTAAGTTTGCTGATGACACAAAGGTTGGAGGTGTTGTGGACAGTCTGGAGGGTTGTCAAAGGTTACAGCGGGACATTGATAGGATGCAAAGCTGGGCTGAGAAGTGGCAGAAGGAGTTCAACCCAGGTAAGTGTAAAGTGGTTCATTTTGGTAGGTCAAATATGATTGCAGAATATAGTATTAATGGTAAGACTCTTGGCAGTGTGGAGGATCAGAGGGATCTTGGGGTCCGAGTCCATAGGATGCTTAAAGCAGCTGCGCAGGTTGACTCTGTGGTTAAGAAGGCATATGGTGTATTAGCCTTCATTAATCGTGGAATTGAGTTTAGGAGCTGAGAGGTAATCTTGCAGCTATATAGGACCCTGGTCAGACCCCACTTGGAGTACTGTGTTCAGTTCTGGTCGACTCACTACAAGAAGGATGTGGAAGCCATAGAAAGGGTGCAGAGGAGATTTACAAGGATGTTGCCTGGATTGGGGAGCATGCCTTATGACAACAGGTTGAATGAACTCTGCCTTTTCTCCTTGGAGTGACAGAGGATGAGAGATGACCTGATAGAGGTGTTTAAGGTGATGGGAGGCATTGATCATGTGGATAGTTAGAGGCTTTTTCCCAGGGCTGAAATGGTTGCCACAAGAGGACACAGGGTTAAGGTGCTGGGGAGTAGGTACAGAGGAGATGTCAGGGGTAAGTTTTTTACACAGAGAGTGGTGAGTGCATGGAATGGGATGCCGGCAACGGTGGTGGAGGCGGATACGATAGGGTCTTTTAAGAGACTTTTGGATAGGTACATGGAGCTTAGAAAAATAGAGGGCTGTGGGTAAGCCTATGTTTGGCACAACTTTGTAGGGTGTAGGTTTTCTATGTTTCTATGTTAACTATAGAATCTGCAAGAGTCTTTGGTGACATAGCAAATCTTTTCAAATTCCTAATGAAGTATGGGTGCCGTCGCATGTTTCTTAGTGATTAATTCAATGTGCTGGGGCCAAGATAGGTCCTCTTTGAGATGTTGACACCCAGAACCCTCAGCTTTTCCACTGCTGAGGATTAGTGCATGTTCCTCTCACTCCCCCTTTCTGAAGTCAGTTCCTGACATTGGGTTTTTATTGCAACACTACTGTTTGTGTTGAGAGATAGCTCTCTGAATGTACAACTACCCTCAATATTGGTGACAAAACAGACCTGACCTGAACAGCATATTAAGTGGCAGGAATGCGCTTACATGCCTTTAACAATATGCGCCCACAGGAGGTAGCCACTTCGTGCCTGCCTTCATCTCATTCTGAAGTGATCATCCCTTAACAAGAATGCTCATCTCAACACACACATAATGCTGGAAGAACTGAAAGGGTCAGGCAGCATCTATGGAGGACCATTTCTGATCAAGATCCGTCTCAGGACTCATCTATTCATTCATCTGTTGCTTTCCCTTCGAGTTTCAATGAGACAGAATCTGAATATTCCCCTTCACGAGCCTTTAAGGATCAGTTGAAGTTAACTTGTGAACAGGTTTTATTTCCTGAACACTGGCTCTCATTTTAATTAATCCATAATTATGTTATCCATAATTTCATAATTCCTAAATAATCCTTAACACCCATAACCTAAGACTTTATGGTATATTTGACAAAAATGAATGAATTTACAGTTATGCAGCCAATAAATTTGAAGGTTGCTAATTGAGGTTATTTGATCTAATAAAGCCGATTTGTGTAAAGCAAATAGCAGTGGTTAAGTGCCATTTAAGCTCTTGCAGTTGAGTAATAAATTGTTGGTTGAGATGCTTAGAGAGTCCCCAAGCTCAGTATCATATTAGAATCATTCATTTCCATCTGAACGTATAAACGGTCTGGATTTTTATCTGTAAGATAACTGCCAGACCAGGGGTGGTGAACCTTTTTGTGACTGTGTGTCCAAATTGGCCATTAAATTTCGAGAAAAATAAATCTGTTGCATGCCATGTTAGTTTTGAGCAGCGATGACCATTGATTTATGAATTAGTAACAATAATTATGGACTTCTTAAAAGAAGAAAAACCAAGTCCTGTTGCTTATCGTTATTATACTACTAATACAACTGTAACAAAGAAAGATTGAAATAAATGTAGCATTTTACAAATGGGTTCAAAAATGATTAATATCTTTTAAAAATTCCTAAATAGTAATTGTTATTGTACCACATACTATATATAACATAAGAAATGTAAATGCAAAATTTATAAGCTTTGGTCTATATTAATAAAAGATCAAAGAAATGAATGTTTAAAAAATTACTCAGTGATAATTTTGTTGCTGCACTAATGCTGTCAAATATTTTATATCCAAGCTAGTATTTGGTTGTTTTAAGAGCATTGTGCATAGGCAATAGTTTCATCAGTATGTCTACTCGTGTGATTAGTTTGACTTGACCAAGTTTGTCGCTTTGGAAACGATTGAACAAAAGTCATCACATAAAAGCAGCCACTGTCTTTGTTTCACTGCTTGATTTTCTCTTCTACAAGACGTAAGTGTTATTTTCAGAAGATAAATATTTTCCCTGTACCTGTGCTTTTCTCCAGATACCTTATAGAGCTGGCACAGTCCTGACCAGTTAACTTGCCTGACCTTGGCATCCATTAATATTGGGCATTTGGTGCTGATTACTTGCCAGTTGCATAGGGGTCAGTTACAAATTCACTAGACAGGCCTTCTGTCTCAGCTCAGCTCGTCCATGCTGAGCAAGTTAACTAGTCACATTTGCCTGTGCTTAGCCAATATCCCTCTAAACCTTTCCTTTCTGTGTAACTGCCCAAATGCCTTGTAAGCATCATAATTGTATGCCTGTATTGCTCCTTCAGCCACTTCTTTCCGTATATGACTACCTGTTGTTTGGGGGAGAACTTGCTCCTCAGGTCCTTTATAAATCTTTCCCCCCTCACTTTAAATCTCTGCCCTCAAGGTTTGGATACCAGCTCCCAGGGAAAAGACTTCTCTTGATTTACTTTATTCAAAGTATAAACTGATTTTACTTTATACTTTATTCACAGTATAAGTGATTTACTTTATTCATGGCTTTATCAACCTCTATAAGATCACCCCTCGACCTCCAGGGAATAAAGTCTTAGCCTATTCTAGCTTCTCATTATAACCCAAGTCCTTGTAGATCTGTTTTGCAGTACTCCAAATGCGGTCTTGCCTCCATCATGTACCGCCAGCTGATGTCCCAACTCCTGAACTCAGTGCCCTTTCTCTGTCTTGTCTTCACTTCAGAGAACTAGGTACGTGTGTCACAGGGTCTCTGTTCTACAACATTCTCCAGGGTCTTACCATTAACCTTGCAAGTCCTGCCCCTTGCTAAAGTACAGCACATTGCTCTTGTTAAATTCCATCTGCCATTGTTTCTCCCACTTCCAATTGATCTAGATCCCATTTGTAAATGTTAGGTAGTGTCACCTATATCTTCAAACATCTGCTTGCACCTTTTTTTTGAAATCCTTTGCAATGATTGAATTAAAAGTTTGTGTTGATTGTTCTGCTAGCTGATTCAGACAGTTGTTCACACCCCACTCAAAACATAATTACTACAGTAAAGAGATGGTAACTGCCAGTGAGCTGATTGTTAAATGAGCATTGCCTGGTTTTGAAAGACATCCATGTTGGTTATGTCTGTGCACCCAGCCCATCATTCATTGACATTTTTGACCAGCTACATTGTGATCCTACCATCAGTTAAGTCTTCCCGTTCCCACCCCGCTCGGCTTTCTGCAGTCATCACACAGTGATTTCATCATCCCTCCTCCCCTGCATCTGGAGTAGCTGTCCCTCCCACCCTCCTCCTCATTATCCAGATGAGGAAGGTATTCACGTGCACCTCTTCCAACCTTGTTTATTCGATTCCAGGCTCTTGATGTGACCTCCTCTACACCAGTGATGCCAAGCACTGGCTGGGTAACTTCTTTAGCAATGCACCCGAAATGCTGGAGAAACTCAACAAGTCAGGCAGCATCTATGAACAGCCGACATTTCAGGCTGATCGTTTTCCATTTTGTCTTTTTTTTAGAAGTCCCATGTTCTTGAATATCTAATTTGTGATCTTGGTCACTTTGCAACTTTGACATTTTAATGGTTATTTGGACAGACCCGTGCATTTCAATCTGCTTTAATTCCCTGACACAAGAGCTACTGCAGATGTTGGCAATCTAGAGCAATACACAAGGTGTGCTGGAGGTGCTCAGCAGGTCAGGCAGCAGCTGTGGGTGGGAATAAACAGTCGACGTTTCAGGCTGAGTCCTGCTGTGCTTTAAGATGCAGCTCCTTCAGCTTCCAGCTTCTGACTTTCCTGTAGGACTTTGCAATCAGCCCTTGAAAGCGTGGCCGTGTTTAGCTGAGCATCTGTCATGGTTTTCTGGATTCCCTAGCTCCTTGCCATTTTAATCCCCTTCCCCACTCTCACATCAAACTGTCTTTTAAACACAAAGTAGAAGAACAGTACCTCATATTCCACTTGGGTAGTCAACAATCTGACAGCATGACTATCGAATTCTCCAATTTCACGTAACCTGCTCCCCATCTATCCCTTTCTCTCTGCCTCTGATCCTTCTGCTTGGTCATCCCATGCCTCTCCCCCATCAATCAGTTTCATTCCCCTATTCTGCCTCTTCTATCTGTCCATCGCCAACGGTGTCCCCTCCCCCACAGTTCTCATCTGTTCATTCTATCTCCTTTATTTGGTTCCACACTCCACCTTCCTTTCCCATCAATTCTGTGACCTGCAGCCCTGTACCACTTATCACCTCACACCAATTGGCTCTTTCCACAGTTTCCACCCCACCTAACTCCATGTGCTTATCATCCCTGCTCTGCTGGGCACACCTAGTGAATCTCAGCTCCTGCCCCACCCGGCTCCCACACCTCTTTATACCGATTATCTGCTTCCTACTCTTTCAGTCCAGATGAAGGGCCTTGTTCCCAAATGTTGGCTGTCCATTTCCTTCTACAGATCTGCCTGGTCCATTGAGTTCCTTGTGATTTTGTTGTTTGCGTGTTGGCTACTTAGTTTTATCTCGCGCCTTGTATGATGGTTGTGCGAAAATGTAGTCATCTGACTGTACAGAAGGTAGTGGTAGTCAAAGCTTGACAGTCACATGAGTCTTGGATTTTCAGAATTAGAATTCTTAAATGCCCTAAAAAGTGGAAAGATAACAGGAAATTTTGGAAACGGTTAATGTATAGGACAGGAAGGAAAAGAATTAAATATCAGAGATTTATTGAGTTTTAATCAGAATTTGTGATGATTGAGGAAAGGCCTTCAATCTGAAATACAGGTTGAGTATCCCCCATCTGAAATGCTGGGGCTGGAAGTGTTTTGGATTTTGGAATATATAATGAGATAGCTTGGGATTGCCATCATTTCCAACTCTGAATTTATGTGCTACCGGTTAACGGTCTTTATCTTGCACTTGTTCATCACACACATGCACTTAACATTACAAGTTATTGTATAGCATTACTATAATATGTGCAGGGTAACACTAACAGCACAACAGCATCGGGAGAGAACACCTGAATCAGCTACTGAATAACAACTGACAATGGCAGGCTTTCGGTCTCCACCTACAATGCCGTGTTTTGATTAAAAGGTTACAGTGCACTGTTTTTGTATTTTACTTTGTTTTTATACCTTACATAAACCTAAAAAAAGATCAGCCTTGTAAACTCATCAACATCAACCTTCACAAACTTACCAATGAATTTCTCTGCTGCTTTGTGATCAGTGCATGCTTTCTTTAAAACCTTTTTTAAAAAAAAAATTAGTGCCATGTTTTTTCTTAAATTTCTACAACCAGCCTGCTGAATATTCACAATTATTTTCAATTTGCAGTTCGTCATGATGGATCTTTGCTTGTTTCCTGATCAGCATACCAATAAGCAACATATGTTCAATCGTAGAAACATAGAAGGCCCACAGCACAATACAGGCCTTTCGGCCCACAAAGTTGTGCTGCACATGTCTCTACCTTAGAATTTTTTTTAGCCCCTATTTTTCTAAGCTCCATGTACCTATCCAAAAGTCTCTTAAAAGACCCTATCGTATCCACCTCCACCACCATTGCCGGCAGCCCATTCCATGCACTCACCACTCTGTACCTACTCCCCAGCACCTTAACCCTGTGTCCTCTTGTGGCAACCATTTCAGCCCTGGGAAAAAGCCTCTGACTATCCACATGATCAATGCCTCTCATCATCTTATAGACCTCTATCAGGTCACCTCTCATCCTCTGTCGCTCCAAGGAGAGAAGGCCGAGTTCACTCAACCTGTTGTCATAAGGCATGCTGCAGGATCTAGGCTACATCCTTGTAAATCTCCTCTGCACCCTTTCTATGGTTTCCACATCCTTCCTGTAGTGAGGCGACTAGAACTGAGCACAGTACTCCCAAGTGAGGTCTGATTGTGGAAGGAAACAGGAGCACCCAGAGGAGACTCATGCACTGCACGGGGGGGGGGGGGGGCAAACAGACTCCTTACAGATGATGCTGGAATTGAACTTCAAACTCCGATGCCCCAGGTGTAACCACTGCACTGCTGTTGATTAATTAAAATTTTTTAATATTGAGTCACAGAAAACCACAGCAGAGGAACAGGCTCTTCGCCCCATCTAGTCCACGCCAAACCATTAATCTATCTAGTCCCATCAACCTGCACCCAGTCCATACCCAACGAATCCAGATACCTGATCAAATTTCTCTTCAATGTTAAAATTTAACCCACCTTCACTATCCTCCTAGTGAAGAAGTTCCCCTTTGTTGCCCTTTAACATTTCCCCTTTCACCTTTAACCCATGACCTTTAGGTCTGGTCTTACCCAACCTCAGTGGGAAAAGCCTGCTTGCATTTATTCCATATAAACCCCTCAATTTTTATACCTCTATGCAATCTCCCCTCATTCTCCTGCACTCTAGGAAATAATGTCCTAACCTATTCAACCTTTCCCTATAACTCAGGTCTTCAAGTCCGAGCAGCACCCTTGTAACTTTTCTCTGCATTCTTTCAAACTTATTCACATCTTTCCTGTAGGTAGGTGACGAGAACTGCTCACAATACTCCAAATTAGGCCTTATAGGTGTATTGGTCTTATACACCTTCAACATAACATCCCATCTTCTTGTACTCGATACTTTGATTTATGAAAGGCAATGTGCCAAAAGAGCCTAACTACCTATGACACTATTTTCAAGGGATTACGAATCTGTATTCGCTGATCCCCCTGTATACTACCACTCACTGTGCAAGTCCTACCTTGGCTGGTCCTCCCAAAGTTCAACACCTTGCACTTGCTTGCATTAAATTTCGTCCGCCATTTATCAGCCCATTTTTCCAGCTGGTTGCGATTCCACTGCAAACTTTGATGGCCTTCCTTGCTCTCCGCTGTCCCTATCTTAGTGTCATCTGCAAATTTGCTGATCCAGTTTACAATATTATCATTCAGACCATTGATATAGAGAACAAACAACAATGGTCCCAGCACCAACCCATTGATCAGCATTGTTTCTACCTCAGACTTATAGCATCTGTGGAATTTTATTTTAGCTTCTATATGTTACATTGAACTTACTGATCTTTTTACATTTCACTTTTTTTGGGGGACCAGGATGAGGTCAGCAATTATAGTCCTTGGTTAATTTCCCTTGTTCATTGAGTAGCTTCAAAGTTTAATGTAAATTTATTATCAAAGTGTGTATATATCATTGACATTCATTTTCTTGCAGACATTCACAGACGAACAAAAAACACAATAGAATCAATGAAAAATTAAACACACAGATTGACAAACAACCAATGTGCAAAAGAAGACAGATACCAAAAAAAATGAATAAATATGTAAATAAATACTGAGAACATAAATTGTAGAATCCTTCAGTGAGTCCAAAGGTTGTGGAATCAGTTCAGTGTTGAGGTGAGTGAAGTTATCCTCATCTGCTGTACTATTCTATTTAAACAATTCATGCAATTCACCCATTGAAATAAGTCATGGATTATTCATATGTGTCAAGTCTAAACTGCTGAAACAAATATACTCTTCACTTCTGTTAGTTGCATTTATATAAGCACAGAAATTGGACCTTTGGCATGCCGCATTGCCACCAAGATGGTCTCCAAGCTCTTCGCTTTTTTTTGGATTCCAGACCTAACCAATTCCCCTCTACCACCACTCTCCTCCATCTAGCTCTCAATAATTTCTCCTTTGGCTCCTCCCACTTCCTCCAAACCAAGGGTGTAGACATGGGCACTCATATGGGTCCCAGTAATGCCTACCTTTTTGTTGGCTTTGTGGAACAGTCCATGTTCCAAGTCTATACGGGTATCCATCCCCCTCTTTTCCTTCGCTACATCGACGACTGCATTGGAGCTGTCTCCTGCACGCATGCTGAGCTCGTCGACTTCATTAACTTTGCCTCCAACTTTCACCCTGCCCTCAAATTTACCTGGTCCATTTCCGACACCTCCCTCCCCTTTCTTGAACTTTCTGTCTCCATCTCTGGAGACGGCCTATCTACTGATATCTACTATAAGCCTACAGACTCTCACAGCTACCTGGACTATTCCTCTTCCCACCCTGTCTCTTGCAAAAAGGCTATCCCCTTCTCACAATTCCTCCGTCTCCGCCGCATCTGCTCTCAGGATGAGGCTTTTCATTCCAGGACGAAGGAGATGTCTTCCTTTTTTAAACAAAGGGGCTTCCCTTCGTCCACCATCAACTTTGCTCTCAAACGCATCTCTCCCATTTCCCGCACATCTGCCCTCACCCCATCCACCCGCCACCCCACTCGGGATAGGGTTCCCCTCGTCCTTACCTACTACCCCACCAGCCCTCAGGTCCAACGTATAATTCTCCGTAACTTCTGCCATCTCCAACGGGATCCCACTACCAAGCACATTTCCCCCCCCCCTTCTGCTTTTTGCAGGGATCGCTCCCTACGCGACTCCCTTGTCCACTCGTTCCTCTCCCCCCCCCCCCCATCTCTTCCCACCGACCTCCCTCCTGGCACTTATCCTTGTAAACGGAACAAGTGCTACACCTGCCCTTACACTTCCTCCCTCACCATCATTCAGGGCCCCAGACAGTCCTTCCAGGTGAGGCAACACTTCACTTGTGAGTTGGCTGGTGTGGTATACTGCGTCCGGTGCTCCCGGTGTGGCCCTTTTATATATTGGTGAGACCCGACGCAGACTAGAAGACCGTTTCTCTGAACACCTACGCTCGGTCCACCAGAAAAAGCAGGATCTCCCAGTGGCCACACATTTTAATTCCACGTCCCATTCCCATTCTGATATGTCTATCCATGGCCTCCTCTATTGTCAAAATGAATCCAAACTCAGGTTGGAGGAACAACACCTTATATACCGGCTGGGTAGCCTCCAACCTGATGGCATGAACATTGACTTCTCTAACTTCCGTTAATGCCCCTCCTCCCCTTCTTACCCCATCCCTGACATATTTAGTTGTTTGCCTGTTCTCCATCTCCCTCTGGTGCTCCCCCCCCCACCTTCTTTCTCCTGAGGCCTCCCATCCCATGATCCTTTCCCCTCTCCAGCTCTGTATCACTTTCGCCAATCACCTTTCCAGCTCTTAGCTTCATCCTACCCCCTCCGGTCTTCTCCTATCATTTCGCATTTCCCCCTCCCCCCCACTACTTTCAAATCTCTTACTATCTTTCCTTTCGGTTAGTCCTGACGAAGGGTCTCAGCCCGAAACGTCGACAGCGCTTCTCCCTATAGATGCTGCCTGACCTGCTGTGTTCCACCAGCATTTTGTGTGTGTTGTTGCTTGAACATTCCCTTCAGATCTCCTTTAAAATTCCATCTCATCTCAAATTTATGATTCTTTGTTTTTGATACCCTATCCTGTCTATACCTTTCAAAAATCTGATATACTTCTACATGATAACTCTTCAATCTCATTTTCTTGAAGAGAAACAAGCCCAGTCTATCAAATCATTACCCATGATTCAAGCACTCCAATCCAGGAAACATCTTGATAAAACTTGTCCACCTAGAAGGAAAAGTAGATAGATGTTCCATCTTCTGACCTGTATGACTTGGCAATGAGTTGCTGGAGATAATGGGAGAATAATCCGATGTGTGGTAGTAAGAATAATGATAATATACTGAGTTGTTGATTGAAGAAAATAGGATTAAACAGGAAAGGCCCATAATCTCTTGGAAATGGGGTTTCATTTATTAAAGATATTTCATCAGATGTGCAATAAGCAGCCAAGTTTTTAATTTAACCTATCTCAGATTTTTAATCTTATCTCCTTATCTGAAAAACTGTTTGAAATCTTACTGCATAGGTTCAAATGTTAACTGTAAAAGGTTGCAATCACTTTTTCCTTTTTTTACTGCATCTTTGACTGTATTTGTAGATCTAATTCCATTGCAGATAAATAAACTAAATTAGAATCCTGGCTATTTTTGTTTTATAACATGGCATCTAAGCAGGTACATTTTAGGATTTTAAGTTTTCAAATGGCAAATTGCTGAAATGATTGATTTTTTTGGAATCTGTAACTGATTAAACTGTCATGAATAGACATGTGCTTTCTTAACTGATTAGATCAAAGGTCTGTGAAATTAATATTGAAAAGGAAATATAATACCCAATAGTTCCATATCAACTGAAATGCAGAAAAGGAAGAAAATTAGATTAAGAATGACAAAATATACACTGTAAATTAGAAGTATTTTTGCTATCAGATATTTGAAAGAATATCTAGACTAAAGTGGACAAGATTTATCTGTGCTAAGTTAACTTTATAACTTATGTGACTTCCATTTGTTTCAGTTGTGAGGCTGACATTGAGATACTAAGGACAGCAACTTTTGAATATATGAATTTTAATTGCTTACCTAAAGTTGTACAAGAATAATGAGATGCACAATTGGCCTTATGATTATTTAAAAACAATACATTCAATGTAGATATCAGGAGAGAGTAACCAGAGGTCCATGAGCTATTGGAGGATCAGTAACTTTAAATTCCTGGGTGTCACTGTCTCAGAGGCCCTGTCCTGCACCCATCATATAAATATATTTGCAAAGAAAGCACAATAACGCCTCAGGAGTGTGGTGAACTACATATACCTGTCTGGACTGCTCCTGTGGCTCCTCCCACAGACCCCTGTATAAAGGCGACTGAGGCCTGTTGCCCAGCCTCATTCCCTCATTCTTCCAGTCAATAAAAGCCGATACCTCGCTTCTTACGTCTCAGAGTGAGTTATTGATGGTGCATCAAGGAGTCTGCAGAGATTTGGCATCTCCGAATCAGAATCAGGTTTATTATCACCGGCAAACCTTGGCAAACTTCTATAGATGTGAGGTGGAAAGTGTGATAACTGGCTGCATTACAGCCTGGTATGGGAACACCAATGCCTTTGAGTGGAAAATCCTACAAAAGGTAGTGGATTTGGCCCAGTACATAGCGGGTAAAACCCTCCCGATCACTGAGCACGTGGACATGAAATGTTCCCATAGAAAAGCAGCATCAAAGATCCTCACCACCCAGGCCATGCTGTTTTCTTGCTGCTGCCATCAGGTAGAGGGTACAAGTGCCTCAGGACCCACACCACCAGGTTCAAGAACGGTTACTACCCCTCAACCATCAGGCTCTTGAACAAAAGAGGATAATTAGAGTCATCTGTTGAGATGATCCCACAACCAATAATCTCACTTTAAGGGCTCTTTGCCTTGTTACATCATGATCTCATTATTCATTGCTATTTATTTATAGTTGCATTTCAACAGTCTGCGGTCTTCTATGCTCTTGCTCTTTCATTGCTCCTGCTTACAGTTACTATTCTATAGATTTGCTGACTTCACCAGGGTTGTATGTGGTGACATGTGTGTACTCTGATAATAAATTTTACTTCGAACTTTGAATACATGGGTTCTGCTTAATTGGGACACACGAGGAGCTGTACATTTTGGTCCAGTTAAGCAGCTGCCCCAATTAGCCAAACTTTGATAGAAATAGTTAAAAGGTATATAATAAAAGACCAAATTACCATTCAACTGGGTAGCAGTTTATGCACTTAAATGAAATACAAAACAAATTAGAGCACTACCAATACCTCTGCACTAAGAACTGTATTCGTTCTTAAAAGTTACGGAGGAATCATCTGCCGTGTTCTTTTGATTGACTGTAATGAACAAAATCAGCACAGACATCTAGTGTAGATAATGATTTTAACTGATTGCATCCTCCAAATATTCATTTTCATTGTAGCATTCAAGATGAGTGTCAATACCTTCATAATTCATAACTTGTTGAAGTAGTGAAATCATTTCATTTTCCCTCCCGGTGTTTCTGGCATCTCAAAGACTTAATGCTTGAAACTGTGGTGATCAAAACAGTGCTGAATTGTCTTGCAGCCTATTTTGTGCCAACTATCAGTGACAAAAAACAACTGCTTTTTGAACACAAACACACACAACCGACAATATTTAAAAACTCGCTGTAAGTGATGTAGTCTCTAACAACTGATGACTGAGAGCAATGCAGTGTCTACTTGTCGTGCAACTGCATGCGACTGTCGCTGGTTAGAAACTGGCAGGATTAATGTCCCAAATAAATAAAGAGAATCCCAGCTCTTTTCTCAGTTTAGTTTTTGTTCTTTAAGAGTTGCCCCAAATAAACGGCTGCCCGATGGTCCAATTAACTGGAATCTACTGTATTGGGAACGTACAGTGGGAAGCTGGACAGCTGACATATAGAGATTTTTAAAAAAGGATTTGCATCCCTTATATTTAATGGGTGTATCAGGTTTTAAACAATTTAAACTTTGATCTTCCATTAGCTAATATTAAACAGCACTCTGTTCTTGATCACTTAGATAAATGTGGGCGAAGTTTCCTGTTGGTGCATGTTTTTTTTAAAAGGTGATTGTTATCAGCGATTGATCAAACTGTCTCAAAATATCTGCAAGAACCACAAACCTGCTTGTAACATGATCCATTTTCAGAATGGTTACTTTGGCAAATTCAGATCTAAAAGTAATTTAAAGAAACAATAATTTTCAAGGGGTTTGTAGATTATCTAAATCTATGTTGTCTAATCTTGCATTTGGTTTCAGCGTGTCTGAAGATTAATAAGCAAATTTTATAGCGAATAAGATTAGTTTAAGGCATTTTCATGAGGGTAAAAGCCTTCTGATATAGTTGGGCTTCAGATGGGTATAACTGAGAAGCAGTGTATTTGTCTTTGCTGAGTTAATTGATCTCAATTGTGCCAAGAGTAATTGTTCTGCATCTGTCTTCAGGGAGGGAAGCAACGATCAATATTTGTGCTCCTGATTGCCCAGTGAAATGGGATTGCGTGGTTGTCTAGCTAGCTCTGGTGTAAATCAGGCTGTGGCCCCATTACATTTTATCCTTGGTCAAATAGCTTGTCAGCATCTGTGTTCAACCTGGCCAGGAAAGAATCTCATTTGGATTCTGTTTTAAAGGATGACCACTAACCCATGTTACCATATCTCGGCAGGATTCCATGCCTTTGGGGAGGAAAATAGTATTAATTTGATTTGCTGTTAATTTATCTGTGATCTACACATGAATGGAAAGATGGTTACTTTGTGCTTCTTAATCTGTGTTAATTGCATGTTTTTATTGATTGAGTTGACAGATCACTGAATTGCAAGGTAATATTAAGCTGCCTGTGTTTAGAAAGCTGGTTGATGTATGTCAGCATTTTTTAAAAAAACAATTGTATTCCAAAACTAAATTGTAGATCACCTTGCTGTAAATTTGGCAGATTTTCCAAGTTCTTGGAACTTTGTTGCAATGAATCCTGGGACTTAAAATGCCCTGGCCTGGCAAGTGCTTGGGAAAATACATTAAATGCACAGGTGCCAATTGGATTAAGCACACTGTTCAGAGATCTCATCTCTCACTTCACAGTTAGATGTAAACAAAGTTTGCGTAACTGGGGAGTAAGGCTGTGCATGGCATAGGGGACCCGTGGGAGGGTTGAGGGAAAATCAAACTTCCTGGAGCCAGGCAGGCCTCATGTCTGACCGATAGTTGAGCAAGTAGATATGAGTTAAGAATGTGGCAGTCTCAACCAGTGATGAGATTTAGGGGAAGAGCTGTTTTGAATCTGTTTTTATACTTCTATCTGAAGCTGGCTTCCAGCACAGGACACTTCAGGTTTGGTCCTACTTGGGAAGATCCTCTTTACCCTACATTGAACCAGGCCTTGTATGACTGCTCATCAATTAAATTTATTTGCACTCAGATATGTGTTGTGCATCGGAGTGCATATCTGAATACCTCTGTGAATTAACAGTGTGTTTTTGTGGAAGAGAAGTGAGTATTTAGCAGAACCTGCTGTAGTTGCCCGATTGGACCTTGCAAATTGGTTTCCCAAAGATATTTTGTTGTATTAGAATTTCTTGCAAATACGAATACCTATGTCAGGATGCTTTGTTGACTGTAGCTCAGCATTTAACACCATCATTCCTACAGTCCTGATCAGGAAGTTACAGGAGCAAGGTATACCAGTTATTTGAGTTGTGCACTCAACATAAGCAAGAATAGAGAGCTGATTGTGGATTCAGAAAGGCCAAGATGAGGGAACAAGGTCCTGTGTCAATATCTCTGAGGACCAAACCTGGACGCAACATTTTGATGCAGCTATAAAGAAGGCACGACCAGACTGTGTAACAGTTCCTTCCCGCAAGCTATCAGACTCCTCAATACCCAGAGCCTGGACTGGCACCTTACTACCCTATTGTCTTGTTTATTATTTATTGTAATGCCTACACTGTTTTGTGCACTTTACACAGTCCTGGGTAGGTCTGTAGTCTTGTGTAGTTATTTTTCTGTGCTGTTTTTTACGTAGTTCGGTGTATTTTTTGTACTGTCATGTAACACCATGGTCCTGAAAAACGTCTTGTTTTTACTATGTACCAGCAGTTACGGTCGAAATGACAATAAAAAGCAACTTGACGACTTGAAGATAGTGGCTATTTGGTTCGTCAGCTAAAACACTCGAAAACTTCTACAAATGTACCATGGAGAGCATTATGACTGGTTGCATCAGTCACTTATATAAGTTGTACAAAGTTAAAGTTCCCAGCATTGATCTCTCTGGTGCAGCATTCATTAGAATGGAAAATGATTTATACTGTACCTAATCTTTGCTCCTTCTACCCACACCAATATGTTACTTCCGATGCCATGAGCTTTTATTTGCTATCATATCTTTTCCCTCTTATTCACACCGCATGTTAAAGAACTCAATTAAATTGGTGCAATGTGGTTGCTGTTGATACAAATCCATGCTGACTTTACCTCTCCTCAAGGCTGTAGTTGCACTCATTGGACTCTAGCTTTCTGCATTAATTAAACTTCTTTTAAAAATAAGAGTTACATTTGCTATTTTCCAGTCTAATGGGGCCCACCCATTAGATTGGAAAATAGTAACCTTAGCTCCTAGGGAATTAGAAATATTTAAAAACCAACACATCAACTATCCCAATGGTCACTTTTTTTAGACTCGAGTCATCAGCTGACTTGTCAGTCCTTTGCTGCTGCAATCGGCCACTTCCAGGGTAGTGAGATTTTTCCCCAAGTTCCTCTATTCCTTTCATTTTCTGCATTGTAACTTCATGCGAGATGCTTGTCATTCAGCTGCTACCGTGTTGTTTCCATTATTAATTTCCCAGGCTCACTTTAAACACTTCTTGGATTATCTACAAAAACTCTGTAGAGACATTTGAGGGGTGGCTGGAGTTGAAGGTACACCCAGGATCATAGATGTTATAGTCTTAGAAATGTTGTCAAAGATTTGGGCAGGTTACCTTCTGTGTGTACACAGCAGTGAAGGGTTATGATGATGAATGGATAGCAATTATGCAGACTTAATTTGTCTTGGTGCTAATCACCTTGAATACTGTTGCAGATGTGTCCGTCCAAACAAATGGGGAGTATTTCAGTCCACCGATTACACATGGTGGAGTGTATTTGGACTTCTGGGAGATGCATTTTTAGCTGCTGAATAGTCAGCATTTGACTTTTATGGCATTTATGGAGCTGTCCAGTTAACTTGCGGTCCATGTTATCCCACTGTGTAGATAATATGGATTTAACATGACCATTGTGTATCAAAAGTAAATACTCACATTTTCTCATGTCAATACTCATATTTTCTCATGGCTAAGGTAGACATTGTGAGGCCCAAATATTGCTTTCCACTGATTAACCCAAACCATCATGTTATGCTCTATGATGGCTTTGTGTCTGAAGAAAAGCAAATAGAATTTTGAGCAAGTATGTACAGCGGTCTTGATCCCTCAAAGCTATAATTACAGCCAGTCTTCTTTGTCTTTGAGCTTTTAATGAGATTACCAGTGGATAAGGTTTCTTCACTCAGCTTTCATTGTTTGGATAAGTCTTACAAAAGTGAAAACTACCAGCCCATTTACTGAGATGGAACTGCAGAAATTTATTTAATTATTTTAATATTATTGCTGCTTTTAAATCCCTGAAACTTGAGAGTTCTGGTACCTTTTCTGAAAGATTAATTTAAGGCACTTAGTGACAGAAGAACTGCTAAAATATATGATGGCTTGTGGCATTGTGTGCAAATTAGGTGCACCTAACAATAGTGGTTGTACATTTTTTTCAGACATGGAGCTGATTTGCGGGATTGCTCAGAAGGAGTTTATTTTGGAAAAACTGTTTCTTTAAATTTTTGTTTAGAATTTCGTGTCACAACTGAATTATTAGGTTTCTGAGTGATGGGAAATTCGGCAGCATTGTGATGACTACAGTTAACTACCTCTTGACAGCATGTTCACATTGGTAGGAACAAGTTAGATGGGGTTCTTTGTGGAGTAGCGCCAAATGGTGTACTTTGTGAGAGCTTCCATGGAACAGAAATTGAGGGAAGGGGCCACAGATTGAATGCAGAGATGCAGGACACTGGAATTTGGAGCGACAAGCGACAAACAATCTGCTGGAGGAGCCGGGGCTTCTAATCTGAAGTGTCAGCAATTCTTTTCTTCCCACAAATGCTTCTCGACTCGGTGAGTTCCTCCAGCAGATTGTTTGTGCGTACATAGACTGAAAACATTTGCCAGAAAATTAGAGAGGTGGTGAAATTACTTTACATCTAGAGGTTGTCAGAGGTCTGGAGCTTATTACCCTTAAGGTCCTTAAAAGTGGGCGAAGCAGACGTTTGAAGTGCATACTATACTGAGTACGCATGAAGGTCTGTCAGCAGCAAGGATATGGACCCTAGTGTTGCAGATGCCTGGTCAGCTGCTTTTTAAAACTACCCAGTGAGGGTTGGTAGAATGGTCTCCTGTGTCATCAGTTTCCTTCGATTCTACAAAAAGATTTATGCATTTAAATGATAACTTTTTAGGAAAATGTCAATATGCATGCACATCCTTCAAATGTGATGAGTAAATTTATAAGGCATTTAAAAACAATTGCTTGGGTCGTTAACAAAGAACAAAATAGAAAATCTCTTCCATCCCCATCTTCACTTGGTTTGTTCTGTGCAGCTCACAGATCACAAGGATTATGCTGTCATCTTGAAGGATTTTCTAGTCAAGCAATTGAAAAATATGAGCTTTATTTTGTTCTGTTTGCTCAATTTGTCTTGCACATTTTTCTTCCACCCTCCAGTCCCACCAAATACAGACGGGGCTGTTGCTGGTTTAACTTGTAAAATTAAATATTTACCCAGTGCGGTGGTAGCCTTTCCACTAAAGGGACCGTCTACCTATTTGGTCACTGCAGCCGTGTTGGAAGGTCAGGAAGAAATGTGAAATAATTAGCCAGTCCCGTCGCTCTGTCAGGAGCTTCAGGAGAGCCAGAAAGAGGTTGAGCTTTAATACTGTAGAAAAGCTGATGCATTGACACCAATTTTAAAAATTAGACCTTTCATATATACAAAAGATTCCAGTTTTTACAAGTATTTCTTTAAAAAAATATACATTTGGGAGGAAGTTTTCTTTGCATAGTTGGATCTATATGTCTTATTCCAATAGAATTTATCTTGTGGATTTGAAATTGTTTTCATTATAAAAATCAATTATGTGCCACTGCCTCCTTGCACTCTGCCTGCTAAAATTTCAGCTTTCAAATTTTGAAAACCTTACAAGAACCACCTTGCTGCCACTGCCTTTGTGTAGTCAATTTTTAAAAAAAGTCTTTCAAAAGTGCTTTTCACAATTACAGTACATGATATCCAAAGACACTTATCAGTCAGCCGGAGAAGTACTTTGGAATAATTATCATTGTAATGTGGGAATTAAGGCTAATTTATACTTGTGCTTACAGGCTACGCCATAGCCCTGATTTTCACTTCTGCGTCGGCCTATGCCGTAGCGAGCACGTGTTGGTGTGTGTCAAAAGGCTAGTTGGCAGTGAGGTTTCTATGCCACTGTGTTGAGTTTCTTCGTGAGAAACCTGGACGAGGAAATGCATTTCAAACGTTTTCGCATGTCAGCAGGTAGATTTGATGATTTGGTTCATCTGTTTCTCATCGGTGTACAGACATGGCGAAGAAGAAGCAACCGGAAATGTGTAGGAGGAAATGCGATGCTACCAAACGGACCGATCACAGTTGTTGCGGTCTGTGTCGCCGTGACGCTTGAGTTACTTTTCTCGGGAGGTGCACGTCCCCCTACGGCGTAGGTACGGCATAAGGGACGTGGTACCTATGGCGTAGATGCGACGCACAAGTATAAATCAGCCTTTACTGTGGTCAATTTGTTTACAGCCAGTTCCAATGAACTGCCATATGATATCTAAATAAGTTTTAGTTTTGTTAGTTGAAGGGTTAAATGTTGGTGGGTCTTCAGTGATTTTTTCTGCTGTGATTCCTACTGAATTTATTACATTTGCCAAGCAGTTAGAGGGAGTGTGATTTTGGTCTCTTCTGGAATAGGCAATCTCTGAAAGCTGGATCCTCTTACTGTTTTATCTTGATTTTTATTTTCTGTACTTTCCCTATGTTCAGAACCACCTTGGCAGGAAAACTACAAGTGATAGTTTGTTGTTCAAAGGGATAAAATCCTCAAGAGTAATTTTGGGGGCAGGATCCAGTTTTTCCATTGGCCTTTGGTAGAAGAAATGGTTTTTGACGTGACTTCCAAAAGACACACTATATATTTTTAAACTCATCCATAACTTTGAAGCCAAATTGTATATGATTAATTTCAGTGATCTAAAATGTCCTTTTGTAGGATAGTAGGCTCTAGTACTAAATTATGTTGTGTAAAGTTGAAAACGAATAATTGTATCCAGTGAGAGAGAACAAAGGGAGAATCAGATTCTGTGGTTGGTTTCAGATTTGTTTTTGCAGAGTGAAACAATGAGAAGGTATACCAAAACCTGGCGGCAGAGTATCGATCTAGGTGTTGACCTGTAACTGATCTGTTGGCTAGGGAGAGAGAAAAGAATGTACTGAAGCTTGGTGCAGTCACCACAAACCATCTTCCCCCACCCTGATGCACACTGGGATGTGTGTACGTATTTAAACAACTTATCTTTCATCAGACACGTTGAAACCTTCCAGACTCCATATCAAATTCTCCAACTCTAGGTTACTCACCTTCTCTTACTGAATGAGATCTTGCCATTTCTGCATTCACTTATCTAAGATTTTGACTCCGTTGTTTCCCCTCCATTAGGGAGGGTGGTGGGGAGGAAGCTGAATGGGGCTGGGACAAGGAAGGGATCAACAAACTGGATGGATGGAAGCAGTGAGTAGATCAGTAATGAAAGTTGAATATAGAAGCAGAAGAATTAGAAGCTTTGTTCTCTCTAGAAATGCTGCTGAGTGTTTCCAGAATCCTGATGAAGGGGTTTTGGCCCGAACCATCGACTGTTTATTCCTGTCCATAGATGCTGTTTGATCTGCTGAGTTCCTCCAGCATTTTGTGCGTGCTACTCTGGATTTCCAGCATCTGCAGAATCTCTTGTGTTTATATTTCCAGCATTTTCTGTTTTAACCAGCATTGACTCAAATCCTGCATTACAATGGTCTGAAGAGCATTTCTATCCAGTGTTGTCCTTGAGCAGGTATTTTAGATAAAATAAGCTTAACACAATATCAACAATTACTGCAATACAATATGCATAATTTTGAAATGGGGGGGGGAACCTCCTCAATCCCTCTTCCACCAGACTTAGTGGGAGGAGTAGCACAATATTTATCTCAGCAGACCAGGCTCCAGCATTTTTGTGTGTTCCTCCGCACACTTGAGTCCCTCCAGCATTTTGTGTCTGTTGCTTGGATTTCCAGCATCTGCAGATTTTCTCTTGTTCAGTATTTATCTCTGGTACTTGCCAGTTTATAGCATTAATGTTCAGTTTAAGTCTTGTTCTTTTTTTCTTTGCTGTTCAGTAAGTAAAGCTTTTTTTTTCCCCCTTACTGCTCCATTTCTCGTGGCTGTTCTGTAAGCAAAGCTTCTGTGAACTATCTTTTCCTGCCATTCCTCTCCGCTTCCTTCCATCCAGTCTTTCCCTGGGCACAACCTCAATCAGTCCTCCCGATCTACCTTTTACATATTCTACTATTCTGCTTCTGTTTAAAAGTTGTTCATCCTGCCTGACCAGTTAAGAGTTCTATCAGTTTTCGTTTTGGGTTTTTTTTGTTTCCTGTTTCAGCATCCAAGATATTTCTTCTACTTCTTTGGATAATGAAACCGAGCAAAAGCTACTTTCACTTTGTGATTAAAATATTGTATATAGAGCTCTTAAAATTACAATTAAACTTACCAGATTTAATGCTGAGTACACAAAAACATGTTTTTAAGTGCAAGCTGTCCAATATTCTACCCTTCTCCAAGTTTTGAATTTTCCTGAAGCTCTATCGTTTGTGTCCATTGAACATGCTGTCAACCTGCTATCAGAGCAGCACACACAAAAAGCCAGAGGAACTCTGCAGGTCAGGCAGCGTCTGTGGCGAAGAATAGACAGTAGGCACTTTAAGCCAAGACCCTTCATCAGGACTGGAAAGGAAGGGCAAAGAAGCCAGAATAAGTAGGTTTGGGAGTGGAAAGAGTACTCGTTGGTAGTCTTGTGATTGCTGCTTTAAACTGATTGAAGTCTTTGAAAATATTAATCATCTTATTCATTTTCTAAGTTCAATTGTTTAGAATAAGCTGATTTCTCCATAATGTACTTGAATCTACATTTTAATAATTGCAACGTGACTATAGCTTAAATGTGGACATGAAAGCAGGCGTAATTAGTCATATGATTGATTATCACTGAGAGTCCCTGACTCTGTTTAGGAATCAAGAATTGCAAATAAAAAGTCAAGACTATTGCACCTTCCGTGAATAAATCTTGTTGGTTGATTTAGTGGAGCCTTAAAAGCACGTGTATGAAGGAGATTTTATGTGATTGTGTATATTTGCATGTAGTATGAAGTTATCCAATGTTAAGTGTTGTTAAAGGAAAAGGGGCAATTGATTGGGTTGTTTTGGCCGGTTCCTCTGTTTTGTATTTAATTGGGATGCAAACATGTACATCATGCTGGCACTAAACCAGCTTGCATTGAATATTAATGCCCAGGTACAGAAATCCCCCAGCTTGTATCACTCATATCTGATGCACCATCAATAACTCTCGGAGACGGGAGGCAAAAGATAGGCTTTTATTAGCTGCAAACGTGACCACGACATCTCGGAGACTGAGGGAGGAGCAGTGCCTCTAATCGCCTTTATACAGGGGTCTGTGGGAGGAGCCACAGGAGCAGTCAGCAGAGGAGCGTGTCCAGACAGGTATACACATAGTTTACCACAATACCTACCCCCGGTATCCAGGAGAGTTGCATATTTAAAATAAAAGCTGAAGACAAAAGGGAAAATTAAATTTTTGTTGATCCCAGGACTGAATTCAAAGAATTTTAATTTTATTTGTTTTAAGGTTTAAACTAAACTTAGCATGAAGCTTGTATTCAAGATAATGAATCTTTATCATTATCGGTGCTGTACTTTGGAAAATTTTGTTTGTAATATTCATGACGGACATGGGTTGAACACACCTGATTTTATTACAGTTAACTTCCAAAGCTTTGGGCCTGAATGACATTATTTTGCTATTTTGTCTTCAAGCCATTTTTTTGTACCGCAATGGTAACATATTTACTTAAATAATCAGTACGTTATTGAAATCTGTTGTTTTTAATATAATGTCATGGTTTCATATATATTTTCAACAGCATCTTTGAACAGCCAACATACAGTGTCCCAGACTGGTGAAGCGCTGCACTTTATTTGTGGAATTTTATGAACTTCAAAATTGTGGAAATAGTAATTCAGTTTTGCAAAAGGAATCAGAGTGATCTGTGCATGGAATGTTTTCACTTTCATTATCGGTCAGATGTTGGATTTAGTCTTGAATCTAGCTCACCTCTGCAACACAGGTTATTACCATCGCGGATAGGCCATAAAGCGACTGGGAGCAGTGGTGAGGTTATGGGATCTGACTGCGCTCCAGTCGCAGTACTGTGGACGTGCTCCAGAACGAGCCGTGTCACAAGCCAAACTGTTTCAGTAGAGGTACAACATTGGCATTTGCTTGACAATGTGGAAAACTGCCCAAACATGTTCCGCTTTCAAAAAGCGGAGCAAGCACAATTCACAATTATCACTCCGTCCGTGTGCCCTGAATTATTATCAATGTAAAAGATGATGTCATTGACATTGCCAACAAGTAGCACTTGTGAACAACCTGTTTGGAACCAGAATCAGAGTTATCATTGACTCAGTTGAGGTGACATTTGTTTTGTGGCAGCATTGAAGTGCAAAGACATAAAATCACTATAAATTAGAAAAATAATTAGTGCAAAGTGGTTTTTTTTAAAAGCAAAACAGTGTTAATGGACCGTTTAGAAATATGATGGCAGAGTGGATGAAACAAGAGAAAATCTGCAGATATTGGAAATCCAAGCAACACACACAAAATGCTGGAATTCAGCAAGACAAGCAGCATCTATGGACAAGAGTAACCAGTTGATGTTTTGGGCTGAGACCCTTCAGCAGGTCCTGTACGTCGGCCTGAAATGTCGATTATACTCTTTTCCATAGATGATGCCTGGCCTGCTGAGTTCCTCCAGCATTTTGTGTGTGTTGAACAGAGCAAAAAAAGCTGTTTCTGAATAATTGAGTGTGGGTCTTCAGGCTCTTGTACCTCCTCACCAATCATAGTAACAAGAAGGCATGTCCCAGATGGCGAGGGTTGTTAATGATGGATGTCATCTTGAGGCACTCAGTTACTCAGTCTTGCCGACATGACCCTTATTAATAGTCACTAAGGGTTCTGCTGAAGTCACTTTGCACCCAGTCTCATTGCCTTGAAATGAGTGTAAGGGTAAATAGGCAGTAAGGTGGCTCTGCAGCAGGGGTTCTCTCATTTTCCTCTCTGGTGATTGATGTTGCAAGTTACCACTTGTGTAGATGGTGGGTGATGGGAGTTTACTAGAAAGTAAATAGGGAAATGGGATTGCTCCAAGACCTGGATTAGATTTAAGCTAAATGGCCTCTTACTTTGTGATAAATATGAAATATAAGTGGGAGAAAAAAGAACAAAGCTAGCCCTCAGGTCCTTCAGATTAGGCATGATTAAGATCTATGTGTTTTTACATAGATGCAGCCTGACATGAGTATTTCCAGCATGTGCTGCTCTTATTTGGATCTCAAGCATCAGAGGTCATTTGGCTGTTTTGCAAATCTGCAGTCTCAGACTCTTGTTCAGTGTACCTACTGCCATGCGTCTCTGCATGTGGCCTTTTTCTCACAAAATATTATTTGACTGGACCACAGCACTTCGTCATTCTTTTGGGTCTTATTGTTGACTGATAGAGGTGAGCAACAGTCCAGAGCAGGGGTTCACAACCGGGGATCCACGGACCTCTTGCTTAATGGTATTGGTTCATGGCATAAAAAAGGATGGGAACCCCTGGGTTAGAGTGAGAATTGTCTTGAAGGGAATAATCACTGGGTCTTGTTCCATTACTGTTGCTTGCTGATCGTACCTGGAAGCAAAAATATAGTTGACCTTTGCACTTCCTTTAATATTTTCACAAAATTTAAACCTCTTGTCTCTTTTGTATCAGCTTAGTCCATTCCTATCCATTCCCTTTCTAAATGTCTGATTTCCTGATTATTTTTTCTATGTCCATCAATTTTCCTTTGTGTTTAAGATTATTCTGTAGCGGTTGTCTTTTTTTTCAATTATGTTGATTTAGTATTGTACTGATCATTGTCATTTTGGCTTGTATCCAGGGATACAAGCACTAACCAGGCTTATTCTGTTTTATCCCTGGCAATTGAGTTAGAGTATTCTATTCTATTTGTCTATTTTGTTAAACAGAAAAGCTTAAAAGCCACATCCATGTAGAGCACACTGTAGTTTTAGTGTGGTGAATTATTTTCATTTTAGCCTCCATTGAATTGCATAGTTCAGTTTCTAATAGGTAACAGGCGAGAAGGGTTACTGTCCCTGTGAGATACCCTTTGTGATGGGGAGGGGTTGCACATGGAAGGTCATACTGTAATAAGCTATTTTGGAGTTGATCAGGAAAAATGCTACTTCTTGAAAGAAAATGATAATACATCCATCGCAACCTAAAACCTATTGTTCTCCTGTGGATAGTCCCTTTAGATCAAGGGTGACGTGCTTCCACACGTAACGGTTGAGGTTCCCACATTAGCCTCTTCATTTTGAATTCCAGAAATTCCTTAATTCCAAGGAGGCTTTAAACATACCCTTGAATGTTTTCCTCTGTCCACTCTTTGAGCTCATACTAATGGCAGTTTTTAGTTGCAGCTCGTCTAAATACTTGTCACTGAAGGAAGCATAGCCGTGTGTTGTGTGTAGTTACAGAGGCAATTTGCAAACTCTACACAGTAGTAGGGCAGCTGTCGATCCCAGTGGATCATTGGCTTGCGCTTCTGGTAGACTGTGTCCTCTCCAGGGGGCAAGCTTGGGCGGGAAGATTTGAAGAACCAGCTGTTGTCCATGTAGCGGGTTCCCCCTCTCCACGTCACTGATGTGGTCCAAGGGAAGGGCAAGCACCGATACAGCTTGGCACCAGTGCCATCGCAGAGTTGCCAGAGTGAAGTTGTAAACAACATCAGACTGTTTAGGGACTCCGGCTCCAGATTACATCCTCGTGGTTTATTCCTGAGGCCTTTCCCATGGGTGGGTATGGCTGCAAGGCGGCGGTGGTTTAAAATCAGAGTTTTCCTTCTTCACAGACAGCTCCTGAATCCAGGACGAAACCTGGGTCTGCTGAGCTGTGAGACTGCAGCAACGATGCAGAGCACTGTACCATTTGGAACTCTCCTCTGCAAAGAGTGATGGGTACAGAGATGAGTAGATTCTGGATAAGTAAGCGAGTGAAAGATGGCTATGGTAGACAGGAATGCAGAGTTGAGGTTACAGTCAAATCAGCTTCAATCTTATTGAATGGGGAGCAGGCTTGAAGGTCTAAGTGGCCTATATTTGGTATCTGATAAATCCATTTTGTAACATGACATGCTGATTCGCAATGCCACAACAAGTGGATTCCTTCATGCCCAAGAATTGGGTAGCTTGAGGTGGGCTTTGTCATTAAAATATAGACAGGCCCCCACCATATGCAGTTTCAAGCTGCATTAATTTGTGTACACTTACATGTGATGAATTGCATCTGGTGCAGTAACTTCACATCGACTCTGGAATGAAGGCCTACTCTTGCCTCTACTGCACACTGCCGTAAAGGAACCTGGATGCTGGTGAATTGGTGCACCTGATGCACCATCGATAACTCTCGGAGACTGGAAGTGAACGATAGGCTTTCATTAGCAGCAAAAGGGAGCACGACATCTTGGAGACTGAGGGAGGAGCAGTGCCTCCAATCGCCTTTATACAGGGGTCTGTGGGAGGAGCCAGCAGAGGGGCGTGTCCAGACAGGTATACATAGTTTACCACACCTCCTAATGGTGTACACAAGCCTAGTGCAAACTTTTGGCTCTCCATAGGCACTCTTGCCTATGTATTACCACCCCACCCCATGATTCTGTATGGGCTGGGATTTACAGCGTGACCATTTGACACTGAGGTATGGTTCCACTTGGCAACTCTCATCAACTCTGCCTCTTTTTCACTTTGCCTGCACAACTCTCTGCCAATTAGGAGATTTCGCTGTAGAATCAAGGTCAATGGCCAGCAACCAAAGGTGGGTATAAAGATTTTAATAGACTATTAATCCTATTATTTTCTGCTTAAATACCTTTTAAAAAGAAATAAGAACATCAGATCTTGACACCAAATCCTTGGCCTTTTATCTTCTGTAGACTTGATGTCTCAAGTTACATGGTTTCAGCTTACAGAGTGTTTCAAGAACATGTTCCCATGAGATTTGACCTAACTGAAATTTAAATAACTACAGTCCAGTTCCAAAGCCTTCATTTTTAGTTTTGATGGCATCTGTTTTGTTGCTTTGGAGACCTTAACGAAGGCAGGCTGGTTTTAATTACAGTATTTAATGCCCTTAAGAGATGTCGATGGTATGTTTTTCTACGCTAAGTTTTGTTTGATATTTTAATAAATATCCCACTGCTGAGGAAACTGACCTGCAAAGTAGGAGTGAGATTGAGCTTTCATGTGGGTACTTAAGATTGAATGATTTGATTATTAAAGCTCACTTGAAGCAATTGGTGACCTTGTTCCCTCTGGCAATCCATGCTTCCGTAGATACATTTTATTTTCTTCTTAAACTTGAGGATTTCAATTGACAAAACCAGGAAAATACAGTTTATTCAGACTTGGGCAATTTGAAGAAGAAAACCAACCATAATGGAGCCTAGAAAAGCCTGGCTTAAGCCCATCTGGGCTCTAAGATCAAGGAAAAAAACAGTTGTACGCCTCAGACTTCAGCTGGACTTGGCTTGTATGTGATGTCAGGTTTTCAACTCTCTACCTGAGTAGAGCTCCAAACCACTGTGGTGGGATCAGTACACCTGCAGAACAGGTGGAAGTACCAAGGTGATATGACCCATGTTACAGATTTTCCAAATTGAAGTTCATCAGCTTTAATCTTTTGTAAAAAGCAATTCTTCCACCAGCTGTAATAGTCTTGCCAGCAGTTTGGAATTTAAGATAAAAACAAATGGCTAGAAATACTCAGTAGGCCATGTCAATGAGAAGAAGTAGAGTTTGGGTTGAAGACCTCTGCCGTTTTTGCCCCAACGTTTTCAGCAGTCATCTACAGCTTTTTTTTTTACAGCCTCATTGCTGGACCTGGCACACATGCAATACATATGGCTATTAACGGCATTGCTGGCAGCAATCAGTTTATCTTTGGTTCCTCCAAATGAGCGATAGAAAAGACCTTGAGCACCTCACAGTGGACTGAATACACTGAAGCCTATTGAGGGGTGGATTCGGAGTTAGCTAAACTTTACATTTTTACAACAGCTAGACAAGAGTTGACCCTGGTTTTTATCTCCTGCTGGATTCCCACAGGTCTAGGAACAGTCACTAATTGCACGTGAGGCAGTCACACACTGGTTAGGCAACCTGGAGTTGTTTTTTGGTCAACCACAAGGGACTTCATTTCATCGTTATGCAGCTAACATGCTACCACAAGAGGTGGTTGTTTCTAGCGGGCTCAAGACTCCTTGGTGTTCGCTGGTATCACGATGTTTTCGTACTGTGGCGCTCTAATAATTTTAAATATATTTGGTGGATCTAAGGGCCAGCTGTCGGTGATGAGGCTGCCTTTTTCAAAACGTGCTACAATTCCATAGCCGGTGCTCTGTGATCAGTAGGTTTTGAAGTGTTCTTCAGGAATCGCCGGCGTCGTTATCCAGAATGGCGGTTGTGCGATGTGCAGCAGCAGGATGATGAGGAAGACGAAAGCACTTGTCCTCTCTTGAGAATAACAGTTCTACAATCATACAGCACGGAAACAAGCCCTTCGGCCCATGCTTGCCATGGTGCCCTTCAAGCCAGTCCCAATTGCTCATGTTTGGCCAATATCCCTCCTATCCATGGACTGATCCAAATGTCTTTTCAAAGTTGTTCTTGTTCCTGCCTCAACTGCTTCCCTTAGGAGGCAAATCTTCTGTTTAATGATGTCTTTCCCATCACAAGGTGACCAAAACTGTACAGGACTTTTTACACCTTGCATTGGTTCCAAAGTGTAGTGTTGACTTCTGGCTGAGCATGAAATTCTACCACCTGCTGCTTAGAGCTTGCCCTCAGATTATTTTATACACGCACATTATTTATTTTATAGTGCCTGATGTTGCATAAGGTGTATTTTGCTTCTCAGTAGCCAACTTTCTCTTCAGTGTGCCCTCAGCAGCACATATGATGATATTCTAATATACAGGGAAGAATAAAGAGGCCCCTGTGCAGTGATGACAAGTACATTAGTGAAGGATTTTTTGGAAGTAAGTTTGACTGTCCTGAGCTATTCCTAATGGCTGTAGAAAGAAATTGTCGAGTAGTTCTGGCTACAATAGGCATTTTTTTTAAAAAAACAGCAAGGTGAACTTAGATTTGTATAAGTTTGACCAGGATGGAATCCTTCCATTTATGTTCATTTAAAATGATGAAGTGTTATAAGCACACATTTGTATATCAAAGTTCAAAGTAAATTTATTATCAAAGCATGTATGTGTCACCATATACAACCCTGAGATCCATTTTCTAGTGAGCATTCTCAACAATTCAAAAGAATAATAACCAGAACAGAATCAGTGAAAGACCACCCAACAAGGGTGTTCAACTAGAGTGCAGAAGACAACAGACTATGCAAATACAAAAAGGAGAAATAATAAATGAATAAGCAATAAATATCGAGAATATGAGATGAAGAGCCCATGAAAATGAATCCATTGGTGGGAACAGTTCAGTGATGGGGCAAATGAAGTTGTGTGAAGTTATCCCCTTTGGTTCAGGAGCCTAATGGTTGAGGGGTAGTAACTGTCCCTGAACCTGGTGGTGAGAGTCCTGAGGCTCCTGTACCTTCCTGGTGACCACAATGAGAAAGAGCATGTCCTGGGTGATGGAGGGGGGTCCCTGATGATGGATGCTGCTTTCTTGCAACAGTGTTTCATGTAGATGTGCTCAGTGGTTGAGAGGGCTCTACCGGTGATGAACTGGGCCATATCCACAGATTTTCCATTGGTAAATTGCCAGCTAGTCTACAGTTTGAGTGTTAAAATGACCCTAACCTCCATGCTAACAATAAACTTCCTAGAATGAGAATTATAGATACAAGGTAAGTGATTAACTGCAAATAAGCAGATGAAACAAGGACCTGGGGAATAAAAGATAATTACCTTTGGTATAGTTTATTTCTTGACCTCAGGACATCAAAGACAAGAATGGTCAGGATGAGAAACAGTTTCTTCTCCATGTCATTAGGCTTCTGAATTCCTCGCTGCATTGTTTGTGAAGTGTCACTAATCTGTTTTGTACCTTCCAATATTTGATATTGATACACTTTAGTTTGTTATTTATGTGTGATTCATCTGTAGATTTTATCCTTGCCTTCATAAGTTATCATGTGTTATATGTACTACTGTGCTTTACACCCTGGTTCGAAGAAACAATGTCTCGTTTCTATGTGCATCATATGGTTATATCATTGTACACATGTATATAGTTAAATGACAATACTCTTGACTTGAAGGGAATCATGTAGAGAAAAATCCTTGTGGAGAGTGGGAGAAAGGAAAAGATGCTTATTGGGAAGATTCCATTGAAGATCGGGAAAGTTAGGGAGAAGCCTTAGGAGCCTTAGGAGCCATTTGTTGCAGCAAGCTTATAATGACCAGATCATCTTAAAAAATAAACATTTCAAATCAACATTTCAGTAACATCATGATTAACGTTACTTCATGTTAACTTGTCAGTTATCATGGATTAAGAATCCAAAATGCAAATAATTCTAGTGGTTTTGACAGTAGCAGGAGAGACTTAGTGTGACCCTTACCTATGGATCCCTTTCAGTGGCTGCACCCAGCTTCAGCACGTTCCTTGTACACGAGATAATTTATTCCCTTCCAAATGTTGCAGGCAAAGACACACAAAATTTAGATTATGCACGTCTGTGTGCAGACATGATGTTGGATAAATGATTCACCAAAAGGATTTTACTTCATTAATCATTGGAGTGAGACTTGAAGAATCTACAATCTGAATTGAAAATTATTTAAACTGGAAGTGCAATTAACTGAGCTGTAGCAGTAATACATGTTTCAACATGTTTTTATTTGTTCTGTTAAGAAACTCATTGAGATACTGAAGTTTAACAGATATAGTATTTCCATCATGATAACAAAGCCAATAATGGTAAAAAAAAAGAAACGATCATTAAATCTATTCTGTGGACAAACATTTTCCTTGATGTGTTTTCAGTAGGTTTCTCGAGGATCTGAGGATACACTGTCAGGCCACTTATTCTTGTCAGGCTGAAAAGAGGTTCTTCCATTCCACATATTTCAAACCAATGGAACAATTCTTCATTATTTGAAAGGATAAAATCTAGCAACTTGGGAAAGCACTATCTTGTTTTTCCTTTCCTTCTGTGGTTCAGACAATAATTCGCTGCCCTTGATGGCAAATTTTTCATCAGGAAGCCAATTTCTTCAAGAAATTCAAAAGAAAATATTTTGCACTTTTGGGCTATACTATATATTTGACCTACTTTCAGATTATTAAATGCAAGCTCGGCTTCTGGACTTCAATGTACATGAAATACATCCACAAAGTGTCTACTTTTAAATAAAAATTATTACATGCCCAGCTTTTAATGAAGACACTATGAATATGCTGTTTGCTGCAGGAATTTGTCTTGGGTTTGTGCTGACTAGGTCAATTTCAGCCAAGTCTGCTCTGAGGTCACTGCAGCTATCTTCAGTATTCCTGAGGTAGAACATGAAAAATTAATCATGTTTACTTCTCGTGATTAAAGCTATATGATCTTGGCTAGAGGATGCCAGTTGCAGAATTGTCAATTAGTAGTCCCTGGACTTTTTAGTCAGAAGAATATTTATTAAATTGGAAGATTACAGGCATCTTTTCAGTATTTTATTAAATTTTTGACCCGTATATTGGTGTACCAGAAATGCAGAGTCTTGTGTATTATCACACAGACCGAAAGGAAATTGAATATGTGCTCACCCTAGGCTACATTCGGTCATGTTTCTCTTCAACCAATGAAGAATTGATTGATAACTTAATTTAGGTTCTAATGTTATGGATGTACAGCCAGCGTGGTTGCATGTCATTTAGATTATCTGAGATCTCATAAAGGTGAATAATATTCAAAGGCAACATTGGCATCATACATTAAAGGAAATTGTTCTGCTTGGACAATGGCAATACCCAAGTCAGGCTGTTGTTTATTGATTACAGCTCAATGTTCAACACCAACATCCCCTCAGTACTAATCAACAAGCTTCAGATCCTGGGTTTCTGTACCTCCCTCTGAAAAATTAGCATAATCTGGTTGATGGTGTGTTGGAAATAAAAACCTGCTTTCAATCTGGTCATTTGCTTGGTGTTATTACCAGTTTCATAAAATGTGGGGTTCGTATAACTTATCTATCTTTACCCTGCAAGAGTAATTTTTTTCTTAAATTGCAATAGATTTTCCTCCTATTGATCTCAGTGGCAAGTTTCAACTTGAGACTTAAAGGAATCGATGTAAGACCATAAAATATAGGAGCAGAAGTAGGCCATTTGGCCCATTGAGTCTCCTCCGCCATTCAATCATGGGCTGATCCAATTCTTCCAGACATCCCCACTCCCCTGCTTTCTTCCCATACCCTTTGATGCCCCGGACATTCTGTACGTATGTGCACCCAATTTTCAGAAGTTCTACTGATCAAAATCAGGAATTGGTTCTGGCAATGGTGTTGAATCCTCCGGTCAGTTTAAGAGTAGGTTACTCTTTAGAACTCAAAACAATTCATTACATCATGTGCAATCTTTAGAAATTGTTATTGGTCTCATAATAATTACTGACATTTGTATAATTGATTGGCTGAACCTTAAATTTGAATCTAACTGGAATCTGGCTTGATATCATTAACTAAATGTTGTATCTTTCAACTTTTCATCCAATACTGGTATTATAGAATAATGATTGATAAAAACTACATGCCTGTGTCTGACTGTGATTGAAGACTATTTTCCAGAGTGATGTTAACATAAACTACTGGTTTAAATTTTATTGGAGACAGAAATCAAATCCGGAGAATAGAACTAGAAATTGGAAGTTAATTTTCCAGGGGGAGAAAGGTCCATGATACCAAACGTAAGCTCTCCTCTTTCAATGAGGAAATAGGATGGGAAAATTGCACCTCTCAACCAACAATGAAAATGTTGACGGATGTATGCCTTCCTTTTGACTTTCAGTGGATTAAACGTATCAAAAATAAAATCTAGCTTTTTTCATAGTCTGTCTTCAAAATTTAGTTCATTAATTTTCTCGTGCATTGAAGCTGTTTTAGTCAGGCAAGAGGCAAGGAGAGTTCAACTACGTTGACTGCTTGTCATTACTTATCCGCCTATAACAGGGGTTAACTACAGTTCAATACAGCGCTGGGTGTTTTTCTCTTCCCTCCTTTGTTAACAGCTGCAAATAATGTGCATATCAATTGACACTAACAGATAATGGCATTGCCAAGCCAAATTCAAATACAATTCCCTTTTGATAAAAGTCGGTATCTTACATTGTAAACTGCTTTTTCGTGCTGTTCCGTGGTTTTTATACACAACAGAAAATAGTAAATGTTATCACTTCCACTGACATGGATTACTCTGAATACATTTTGTAATATGATACAGTGCAATAGTAAAAAGGGAGAGAGAAACTCGCCTCCAAAACTGACTGATTTATTTGGAATGCGCTAGACTTTGGAAGCTTGTAATTTTTTTTGTCCCGGGGCAGGAAATAAATGTTAAGGGATCAGATGGATGTAAGTTTTCATTTCCACCATCTCCAACAGGATCTTGCCACTAGCCACATGTTTCCCTCCCCCACTTTCCGCAGGAATCACTCCCTGCACACACCCCTTGACCACTCGTCCTATCCACTGATCTCCCTCCTGGTACTTTGCAAGTGGAACACGTGCCACGCCTGTCCCTACACCTCCTCCTTCACTACCATTCAGGGCCCCAAACAGTCCTTCCAGGTGAGGCGACATTTCACCTGTGAGTCTATTGGGGTTGTCTACTGTATCTGTTGTGCTTGGTGTGGTCCCCTGTATATCGGTGAGACCCACCGTACAGTGGGAGACCACTTCGCTGAGCACCTAAAAAGTGGGATCTCCCAGAGACCACCCATCTCAATTCTACTTCCAATTCCCATTCCAACATGACAGTTCATGGCCTTCTCTACTGACTCGATGAGATCACCTGCATCTTGGAGGAGCAATACCTTGTATTCCATCTGGGTAGCCTCCAACCTGATGGCATGAATATCGATTTCTTAAATTTCCAGTAATACCCTGCCCCCAACTCAATCACCATTCCCATTTCCCCCTCCCACCTTATCTGCATACTTGCCCATCACTTCCCTCTGGTGCTCCTCTGCTTCGACCTCTCATCAGATTCCCCCTTCTCCAACCCTTTACCTCTTTCACCAGTCAACTTCCCAGCACTTTTCTTCATCCCTCCCCCCTCTCCCAGTTTCACCTATCACCCACCACCTTGTACTACTTTGTCTGTCTTCTCCACCCCCCCCCCCCCCCACCACCTTCTTCTGACTTGTCATCTTATTTTCCAGTCCCAATGAAGGGTCTCGGCCCAAAATGATGACTGTTTACTCTTTTCCATAGATGCTGCCTGACCTGCTGAGTCCCTCCAGCATTCTGTGTGTGTTGCCTGGATTTCTAGCATCTGCAGATTTTCCTGTGTTAGTTTTCCTTTATTGTTTTTCATCATATTTGTAATAAGGAGTGTAGAGGTTCAATATATTGTAATGTGTGTGTAAAATTGCTCGTGATGTGATTTTTCACCGTTTCTCTGTATTTGTACATTTGAGATCATACGTATCCTCAAATTGGAATGAAATACCACAGATTCAAAGTTAGCACCTAGATATCTCTTGTTCTCGGCTGACAGCTAAAAAGCACCAAACAGAAGAAAGAAAATTTATCTTGATGAGTAAAATCTAAAGCATAAAATGGAGCAAAGAAGTTTTGTGCTTGATACAAAGATAGATGGAGGGCCAGGTAGTGTTGAGGAAGTAGGGAGTCTGCAGAAGCATTTGGGCAGATTGGGAAAGTGGGCAGACAAGAGGCAGGTGGAATGCAGTGTAGGGAAGTGGATCATCATGCACTTTGGTGGAAGGATTAAATGGGAAGCAAATTCAAAACTCAGAGGTGCAAAGGGACTTGGGAGTCCGAGCACAGGATTCCCTAAAGGTTAACTTAAAGATTAATTCTGTAGTAAGGAAGGCAAATGCAATGCCAGCATTCATTTCCAGAAAACTAGAATATAATGAGAAGGATGTAATTGTGAGATTTTATAAAGCATTGGTCAGACTACTTTGGAGTATCGTGAGTAGTTTTGGCCCTCATATCTAAGAGAGGATGTGCTGGCATTGAAGAGGGGCCAGAGGAGGTTTACAAAAATAATCCTGGGAATGAAATGATTAACTTGTTGTATGAAAAGTGTTTGGCTCTGGTCCTGCACTCACTGGAATTTAGAATAATGGGGGGTTGGGGTGGAATCTCATTGAAGTCTGCAGAATATATAGATAGAGTGGACATGGAGAGAATGCTTCCAGTAGTTGGAGAGTCTTGGACTGAAGGGCACAGATGCCAAATAGACTGATGTCCCCTGAGAACAGAGATGAGAAGGAATTTCTTTAGCTAGAGGGTGGTGAATCTGAGGAATTCATTGCCACAGACTGCTACTGGGTATATTTAAACTGGAAGTTGATAGGTTCTGGATTCATAAGTGGGTCAAAGGGAAAGGCAGGAGAATGGGTTTGAGGGAAAATAAATCAGCCATGATTGAATTGTGGAGCAGTCTCAATAGGCTGAATGACAACATTCTGCTCCTATGTCTTATTGTTTCTAAAATCTTGGTCAAATCCTTCAAGCCTTAGCTCAAAAATAAAGCTAAACAAAATGAGTGTGCTGATTTCACAGATCGTTCCAATTCACTATCAGTTGAGCTGGACGATTTGGGAAAGTTCCCTGCTTCGGCCATTACATCAGTGATGCCCTGTTGGCTCCAGAATTACCTCAGTGGTTTTAGGAAAGGGAATAGAAGCTTGTGCTCATCACTATTGAATATCACTGCTTGACGTTAAGTGTGCATGGTATTGGGATGATTATTAAACTGATCTGAAAGCAGGCACTTACAAGGTCATTGTGAAAAGTGGAAGGGAGCCAGCAGTCATTCAACCATAGAAGCAGAGAGGTAAGTGAGGGCAAAATACGGGAAGTGAAGTGCAAGAGCTTCTTTAAACGGCTTCATGTAGAATCATTAAAGTGTTATAGCCTCGTGTATATTCTTTATATTTCAACTTATAACATCAACTAACATTCTACTTTTTCTACTATAGTAGCAGTCCTTAATTATTTCTACACATCTTAAATATGTCAAAAGAAAATTAAGGGCTTCTACTGTGGTAGAAAAAGTAGAGAGGTGGAGTAGTTTTAAAATGATCAGAGTATGAAAACCGTAGATATTCAGAGGAGCTGTGTGTCCTTGTAAGCAATTCATTCATAGTTCATATATAGGCATGGCAAAGATTTAAGAAGCAAGCTGGTATGTGTGTACTAAAGCACAGATATTCAAGTATGTGGAGCCCTTGTGAGGCCACATCTTAAGTAAAGTTATACTTGCACTGGAGGGTTTGCAGTGAAGATGTACCATATTAGGTCTTGAAATGGCAGGTTTGCAATACAAAGAGGTATTAAGCAGACTGGGCCTATATCCTCCTGAGTAGAGAAGAGCAAAAGGTGCTCTTTTTTTTTGAAACCTACAAAGTCTTAGGGACTTGTCTGGAGTAATGTAGAATTGATACTTCATCTGACAGGTATGTCTTGATTCAATCTCAATGGTACCTTTCAGGACAGAAATGAGGAGAAGTTTCTACACCCAAAAGATAGTGAATCTTGGAAATTATCTGCCAAAAAGGAACATGGAGTCTCAGTCATCAAGTATATTTAAATGGGAAATGATTGCTAGCACTTTAAATATTAAGGAGTACAGGAATGTGACCCAATGAAGTAAGATCAGCTGTGATCTTATTGAATGGCAAAGCAAGTACAAGGAGCCAAATTACCTTTTGTATTTTTCTGTTCCTTATGTTATTTATTCAAGTGAGCAAAAACTTCCATTCTTTATCTGTAAAATGAAAAGTATAATAATACATTTTTAAGTTGCACATTGAAGAGATTAAGAGCAAGTTCCCTTTCCCATTTAAGCCCCCTCTCCATCATTAATCCCTGTACAAAATAAGAAATTGATTTCAATATTCTCCCATCTTCCTAACCTTTCCCTCTCTTCCTCTTTGCCAGTTAACAATTCCGAAGGGACATAGAAAAGGTTTACCCAGTGAAAGATTGCAACCATGAACATTTTGAAATGGATGTTCATTTAGTGCTCTCTGCCAACCACCATTGATAGATTATGCTTCATAAAACACTAGTCACAAGGGAAGTAACCATTTAGAATTAACAACTAATGTAGATTAATCTTAGCCTAAAATAATTGTGTACAATGAAGTGTTGCACATGAATTTGGAAACTGATTCAGTTGATTAAAACTATATCCATTATAAATCAAAGGGCAACCAAAGTTAAGCATAGTTTTGTTTCCAATTTCTTTCTTACTTCCTTCATCTGTATTTTAAGAGGCATATAGTTGGTGGAAAGGGAAAATATAGGAGGTTGTTATTTGCCATGCTTAAGAAAGTGAAGCTTTTGTTTAAAGAGTCATTATGAGTAAATGGTGATTATTTTCACCTTCTGTTAACTTTTATATAGCTGTGCTGGGGGATAGTAGGAATCATTCAGGTTTGGTTGTTATGTAATTTTATAGTGATTGTTGGATAACAGAACTGATGCTGACTGACTTCCAATGGTGAGGTGTGTAAATGCAGCGTGTCGCACTCATTTATTTGAGTTGGAGAGTTTAATCATTGGGGATTTAGAAAGTTACATCTGAAGAACTCTCGTTTTATTCTCATGGATTTATTCAGTGTGTTCGCATTCCTTCATTCTCACTTTCTCAAGAACTTTGATTCCCAGCTGGGTTACCTGCCCATCACAAGCCAGTGCCTCATGCAAGTGCCTAGTTTTCAATCAACAATTTGCAGAGATCCAACTGAAGCGAGGTAATTCAACAAAACATTCCAGTCTTTGCCTAACTTACTTAGTAAAAGTCATTAAAGGAGGGAGAACCTTCTTCACCTCTGGTCATTCATGTCCCCTACTGATAGATTCAGATATGGAATGTGGCACAAGTTATTGACGAGAATAATTTTCATATTATTCCCCAATGCTAGAATTAAATTTGTATGATGGCGCTATGAAATTTATGTGAACATAAATTACAATTTTGTCATCAGAAATGAAGATACAAGGTCTTATTTTGGGCTGTATTTGATTAATATTCTGTACTTGCATCTAGTTTTTGGATCATTGGAGATTCTAAGCGGTTGAAAGATGATGGAATATGGCTAACAGTGATTGGGAATAAGGCCTCTCTTAAGGTTGAACTAAAGGAATAAGGAAAGAGACTTGGTTTACATACAGATTGCATTCATGGAAAATAAATGTTTTAGTCCTCTGTATATAGAAGTCTAAGTGTTTCTGCTCATATATTTCATCTGGAGTTATTAATGTAACATCAATATTGGTAGAACAGCATCTTCCAGATTTACGCATGATTATTTTGAGCCAGCTATTGTCTTAACATGACTTTAGTGATTAATTAGTGGGTGTTATATTGAGCAAACCCTTAAAGAGCCTGGATATTAGTTACGATTATTTTTCAATGAACAGGCCAGTTTTCTCTTCTTTCTATTAAAAGGGAGCATGGAAATATGTTCAGTATTTTTGAAATTTGAATAATGGATGCAGCTCTGTAAGCAAAGACTTTCTGTTGTAGTATCAGTTATCTTTAACAATAATTTTGGATATGGATCCAGTATTATAAACTTAACAATGATTTTTCCAATTGTTTCATTGGTTGTAACATTTATCAATTGCATTTTCCTTCTGTGCCAAAGAAGTACAATGGATTCTGGCTAATTGGGACACATCAGGCCCAGTACATTTTGGTCCAATTAAAGCGGCTGCCCCAATTAGCTGAAGTTTTGTGGAAATAATTTTTAAAAACAGACAAACTACCATTTATCTGAGTAACAGATTACATAGTTAAATGAAGTACAGAAAAATTAGAATACTACCAGTACTATTACAGTGCTATAGAACTGTGTGATAATTCATAATATTTATTTATGGAGGAATTGGTCTAGTGTACACTGCCATGATCTCTTGATTGGCTGTAAAGGAACAAAAATAACCATGAAGCATTGTGCTAACCACTATGCTACTGCACAGCCCCATCGATTTTAAGTGATTGGATTAATTTATGAGAAGAAAATGAGCAGCACAGGGTTTTGAGTTATTCTAATTGAATGAAGAATTGAAATTCACCATCGTCACTGAATTCTGTAATAAATAAGCCCCAAATTTGTTACCCATAAGTAGTTGCAGCAGGGTAGTGGAGTCATGCACAGGACTTCCTGAGATTAGACTGTATATAAAATTATTGTCCACTTTCATTTTTTTTCTGCTCCCAGTTTATCTAGATGGCATAGGCAATGACCTTTTTTCTTGAAAGCTGAACTAGTTATTTAAGAAACTAATGACCTTCAACATCCAATTGATTTGCGTACTGTTAACCCAAAGTTTTTATTCAGAATACAATTTGACTTTGGAGAGGTAGCCTTGTATGATAGTGGAGAAATCATCATTGTTCTTTATATAATGCTATTTTAAGTTGAGGCGATGATATTGAATGTTCAGAATAATTAGGAAAATCACTTGCACAAGCAGTGCAGCACTCCTCTGATGCATACTCACTGGGTGGAAAATTTCAATTTGGAAGCTAGTTTGAATAGATTTTGTCATAAAATGTGCCCTGTGCTGTTCACTGATGCATGATTTAGGATAGTCTTCAACAAATTAAACTTGACTACAGTCAGCTAGATAAAAGCTAAACAATAGCAGAATTAAACATGTTGACTGGCTGCAGTGCTTGATAAGCAGTCCTATACATTTGTAATAATTCTGATAGATCTGCAAACTCAAAAGAACATTTAAAAATCCTTGAAGCAGTTCATAGTGTAGTGCCACTTTCAATTCCTCCCCTACTCCCCGGTGTGATAGAGCACCAGGAGTTTTGTGATAATACATCAAATGTACTAAGTTATGAATTATTTTAAACCAAATTAAAAATACCCATTGGCATTAATTATTATAGATCTTACTTTGCTGTAGAAAATGGAAGCACCTTTGATCTCTATATAATCTCTGTTAAATCATCTAGTTCCTGGAGTATAGTTGAATCTGATGTACAATTCCAAGATTGCCTCAGCACCCGGGATTTAAGAAGGACAAAGAAGACAGTAATAAGAACATTTTTTTCTCTCTAGCTAATTGCTTCTGTTGACTGTTTGATTCCAACAATCCACAGCCATCTTGGATATTGCGTATGCATGTTCTGAAATATACCGTAAGTTATCAGCAGGCTGTTGAGCAATTGGGTGAAAGGGAACCACAATAAAATATATGATAAGCTTAAATGGTGCAGTATATGTTCATTTTGTCCATCACGCCAGTGTTGTGTGACAAAATACTGAGGAATAATCCAGTCTTGGTGCTATTGTCTTGCATCTCCTATCAAATATTCCTCCAGTTTCTCTTTGTGTGATTTCTTAAGTTGATTACTTTGAGTGTATTAAGATGCGAAATTATCCTATTTATAAATCAAGGCTTACTATAATATTAGACATTTGCTCTTCTTTTCCAAGTAAACATTGCTACAAACCAAGCAACACATGCTGCCTGGCCTGCAGAGCTCCTCCAGCATTGTGTGGGTGTTGCTTGGATATCCAGCATCTGCAGATTTTTCGGTCATTGTTATGAACCATACTACCGTATTTCAGAATCTGTATTTTCAACAGAATTTGTTTTGCTTTTCTGATGTAGCCTAAAATTTTCAGATTATGAATTTGCCATGTGAAACAGTGATGTAGTTTTGTCAGAGTTAATGGGAAGTGAGTGGGACATCATACTTTGTTTGTATCAAGGCTCCTTGTTAAAATGATGTGAGTGTTTTTGAGGGTTAATATTATCACAGGGGAATGGTACTGCACTGGTAACGGCCTCCCTAGGCATTTTGTCCCATATTAATTTTAAAATGTATGATTTATTTTCCAAGATGTCTTGGGCCCAGTTCTTTCTGCCCCAGGCATCAATGGATTTTTGAATGTTGCCACTCTCCTGACAAAGTAGGTTACTATAGGCCTGAGGCAAGGCCTCCAGCTTGTTATCTCCCCTCTGTGCAGCTGCATTTTACAATTTCAATAACTGCATTTGTTAAAATTTCTTTCAATTATGCTTAAAAATCAGTGTAAGCATACCTTCAATACTTACAATTTAATTTTTTTTCAGCCAGGTGTATGTGATATATGTTGTGAAATTTGTTTTGTGGCACCAGTGCATAAAATAAGTTACAATAAAAAATATAAAGCTAATTAAAATGTAGTGCAGAAAGAGAGGAGAAAGTGTTCATGGACTGTTCAGAAATCTGATGGCAGAGGGGAAGAAGCTGTTCCTAAAATTTTGAGTATGTGTCTTCAGACTCCTGTATCTCCTCCCTGGTGGTAGCAGTGAGAAGCGGGCTTGACCTAGGTTGTGAGGGTGCTTAATGATGCTGCATTCCTGAGGCATCGTCAATTGAAAGTGTTCTCGATGGTGGGGAGGCTAGTGTCCGTGACGGGGCTGGCTATACTTTCAATGCTCTGCTTAGTCCGATCCTGTACCTTAGAGCTTCCAACCAGTTGATGCTCTCCACGGGACTTCTGTAAAAACTTGCTAGAGTCTTTGATGACAATCCAAATCACCTCAGGCTCCTAAAGAAATACAGCCACTGCTGTGGCACCTTCATAAATGCATCAATATGTTGCAGCCAGGATAGTTCTTCAGAGCTGCTGACACCCAGGAACTTGAAGCTGCTTGCCCTTTCCACCACTGACCCCTCATTGAGAACTGGTGTGAGTTCCCGTGACTTCCCCTTCCTGAACTCCACAATCAATTCCTTGGTTTTACTGACGTTGAGTGCAAGATTGTTGTTGTGACATCACTCAATCAGATGATCTATCTCACTCCTATAGGCCTCCTCTCACCATCTGAAATCCTACCACCAACGGTTGTGTTATCAGCAATATTATAGATGGCACTTGAGGTCTGCCTAGCCGCACAGTCATGAGTAAAGAGACAGTAGAGCAGTAGGATAAGTGTGCACCCGTGTTGTCATTGAGGAGGAGATCTTACTCTGTACCCCAGTGAGGAAGTCAACGACCCAGTTACAGAGGGAGGTACAGAGAACCAGGTTTTGAAGCTTGTTGATGGTTGATGGTGGTGAATGCTGAGCTGTAATCAATAGCAACAGCCTGACATTTGTATTGCTGTTGTCCAGCTGGTCCGAGGCTGCGTTGAAAGCCATTGAGGTTTTGACGTACGAACAAGCTGGATGAACTCAGCATCCATTGAAATGAGAAATCAACGTTTCGGGCCGAGACCCTTCGTCAGGACTGAAGAAGGACGGGGCAGGGGCCCTATAAAGAAGGTGGGGGGAGGGGGAAGGTACAGGTGAAAAACCAATCAGAGGAAAGATCAAGGGGTGGGGGATCTTTCACTCACTTCACTTGTGAGTCTGTTGGGGTAATCTATTGCATCCAGTGCTCCCGGTGCGGCCTCCTCTACATCGGCGAGACCCGACGCAGATTGGGGGACCGCTTCGTCGAGCACCTCCGCCACAACAGACAGGATCTCCTGGTTGCCACCCACTTCAACTCTCCTTCACATTCCCATTCGGATATGTCCATACATGGCCTCCTCTACTGCCATGATGAGGCCAAACTCAGGTTGGAGGAGCAACATCTCATATACCGTCTGGGTAGCCTCCAGCCCCTTGGTATGAACATTGAATTCTCCAACTTCTGGTAATTCCCTCCCTCTCTCTTCCCCATCCCACTTTCACTCTGCCTCCTCTTTTAGCTGTTTATCACCTCTCTCATGATTCTGCCGCCTTCTACTACCCATAGTGCTTTCCCCTAACATTCCTTCTTCACCTTTCCTGCCTATCCCCTCCCTGCCTCCCTTCCCCCCACCCCTTGATCTTTCCTCTGATTGGTTTTCCACCCTCCCCCCACCTTCTTTATAGGGCCCCTGCCCCCTCCTTCTTCAGTCCTGACGAAGGGTCTCGGCCTGAAACGTTGACTGCTCATTTCAATGGATGCTGCCCAAACTGCTGAGTTCCTCCATCTTGATTTGACCACGGCATCTGCAGTGTACTTTGTGTTTACATCGAGGCTTTGATTTGGCCGAAGCTGGTGTGAAATCGGTGTATGGGAGGGAGATCAAAAACCTGATTGAACAGTGCTGCAACAACAACCTCTTGCTCAATGTCAGGAAAACCAAAGAGCTGATTATTGACCATAGGAGGGAGGAAATGGAGGGCCATGAGCTAGTCCTCGTTGGATCAGAAGTGGAGAGGGTCAGTAACTTTAAATTCTTTGGCATTGTCTTTTTGGAGAATCTTTCCTGGGACCATGACAGAGAAGGCACGGCAGTCTGTGTTCTGTGAATGGCTGCAAAAAGTGAATCTCACATACATTGTATATATGGCCACACACACACACACACACACACACACACACACACACACACACACACACACACACACACACACACACACACACACACACACACACACACACACACACACACACACACACACACACACACACACACACACACACACACACACACACACACACACACACACACACACACACACACACACACACACACACACACCACTGTAGGGCCAGGAATTTAATTATCTATGGACAAATGTTACATTAAAACATAATTTATAAAATACAATTAAGTTTTCCAGGAAACCAGTGACAGTTGCACAAGGATTATTTTTCAAAGTCAAACTTGGATGAAGTCAAGGTCCTTCTGTTTATCTTGTGGCCTTGTAAGTTTGCAGGTTTGCATATTTATCGATTTCCATGCAGCCACTTAACATTTGCATGTAAACTATGCAAAGCCTGTCGATGCAATAAAACCATGGAAGCGAAATGGCAGTAAATTAATATTGTAAAACAAAAAAAATGCTGCAAGTATGGAGTATTTTCAGGCTTTTCCCCTGATTTCCAGCATCTGTCTTTCTAGTTTTTTTTGATTTTTGCTATTTATTTTTCAGACAGGTACTGATTTTTGGGAAATTATTGATAGAATGTTCTTTTGAATTACCATTTTAAATTTAAAACAACAGGCCCATTGTCTGTTGGTGTGTGCTGTGCTTGATTCAGAATTAGTTCCTTTTCAGTAAATAATCTGTTAATGTTCAGTTATATGCAGCATTCAGTATTCTTATGTGCGTCTATTGACCTTGAATCAGAGGACGTGATGTTTCGTCAAGGCATTTGCAGAACCAGCACTTGTAGCGTATGGTGGTGGTTGTGCTGCAGCAAGGAACTAATGCCACCAGCAGATTTCCTTTTAACTCCAAGGTTTCAAGATAATTTTGCTTGATACTTGCATCTTGCCAACTTATAAAAGGAATGTATATGTGGGCACTGAGATAATTAACACGTCCTAGATCTTAGAAATATTAGTTTTCTGAATCAACTTGATTAAAATGTTCTTTGTATTTCACAGAACTGTGTAATGAATATTCCATTGTAAGCTCTTTTCAATTTAAGAGTAAACATACTCCCACAGCAATAAAACTTTCAGCCCACAGCAGCTTTTCAGTAGTTTCATGTTAGGCTCTTGTTATTTCAACTTCTCAGCCTGTCAGGCCTTGATGTCTACAAGACGGTAGCTGTACTACAAGCCTCCGCTACACTGAAGTGAAAATACCTCATTCCTGTGCCATTGGCACAGATGGAGAGAAGCACCTTGGGCTTGACTTTCATGACAGAGCCTTTGGCCAACAAACATTTTGGAATTGTCCTGACTTGACTGCTCATCTGTGTTACAAAATAGAGACTTGTATGTGTGCAGCACTTTCTCCATATCCTCTCTGTCATTTGTACTCCAGGATTAATCAGGTAATTTTTAGGTTCTGGCGATAGTTTCTTTGGTTTTATGCTAAAACCTGAGAGAGCACACAAAAAATTTTGAGAAAGGGCCAATCTAATTTAATTTGGCAGTACAAGTTCTTGAATCCAGTCTAATTTTACATAAACTGCACAGTTGATGAATATATTTCATTGTTTTTATGCCTTGTTCAATCACTAGCCCATATTCTTTAGTTTCTTTGTACTCTCAAAGCCCTAATTCAAGACAGCTTCCTTTCATTTTTTAAAATAAAATCTGTTTTCAGCAGAAATTGAGATATGCGAATGATAAATTTCATCTGGAGAGTTCTTTATGACTTCAATCCTTACTTTATTGCTATTTGCAGACATATAACTGCTGAACAACCCAGTTCATATTTGCAACATCTTTATTAGTTCTTCACCTTAAGACTGTGCATTTTGTCAGGTACATGAATACAGGACTCTGGTTTAATGTTAATCAGCACTTTGATTCTGAAATTGGTAAAGGTTTCCGATTCCACCAAGCCCTAATCCCACTGTCCACTCATACTTTTAACTGTTAGGAGGTCTGCTCCTGCTCCCCTTGCCAACATCTGGAAGTTGCTCACTTCCACAAAGGACATCAGGATCCAGGTGCTGCGTCATTGAGTAGCTAGAGGGAAAAGCAGGACTTGCAGCCAGGGATTGTCCTTGTAACATAGTGGAGTATGGACACCCGTTGAATACAGGTGGCCAACCAGAATTATTTGAATGAAGAATTTTTAAGCGACTTTTTGGTTTAATGCAGAGCGTATCAATATACTTTTGATATGTAACTAATAGTCTAGTTTTACTACTTTGAAGCATTTGGGCTGCCTCCATTAATTTACTTTCAATTAGAGCAATTGACTTGTAAAAATGGTTTAAAATAGGCAGCAGTGCAAAGTTTGAAATATTCATGTGAAAGCTAGGCTAAAAAGGCACCAGTATTCTGCAATTGTGAATCAGTAGATATATTGAAAAAATATGAGATGGAACTTGCATGTTTTTTTCACAAGAATGATCCAAAATCTAGTGTATGCCGTTGGGAATTTCAAACAAAAAGTTGTAGTTTCAGATCTAGTCTTATTTGCTCGTTGTAATATTGACTCAAACTACAAAGTTCAGTTCATGTAATAGAATCAGAATCAGGTTTAATATCACCCGCATATGTTGAGAAATCTGTTAACTTAGCGGCATCAGTACAATGCAATACATAATATAGAAAAAATAAATGAATTACAGTGTGTGTGTGTGTGTATATATATATATATATTAGTTAAAAAGAGTGCAAAAACATAAATAAGAAAAAAAAAGTGAGGTAGTGTTCATGGGTTCAATGTCCATTTAGGAATCGGATGGCAGGGGTGAAGAAGCTGTTCCTGAATCGCTGAGAATGAGCCGTTAGCCTTCCTGATGGTAACAATAAGAGGACGGCATGTCCTGTGGGATGAGGTCCTTAATAATAAAACATGCCTGACAATTTTCCCCCACCTCCCCCTTCTGCCCCCTGCAATTTTGGAGCAATTGTATTTTTGATTTTCTTTGTCTACACTGTTTTCCTTTTTATAATACGATGAATTGACAAGATTAATCTTTTATTAATCGGTCATGTGGGTGAAAAACAAGTTCTCAGATTTCAGGCTTTAGCAATGTAAAGTACACTGTTAAAGGCAAGACCCCTAATAGTGTGGATGAGCAATGGGATTTTGGGGTCCAAGTTCACAGCTCCCTGAAAGTGACTACACAGGCTGATAGGGTGGTTAAGAAAGCATTCTTGCCTTTATTAGTCGAGGCACTGAGTTCAAAAGTCAGGAAGTTATGTTGCAGTTTGACAAAACTCTAGCCGGCATCTGGAGGATTGCATACGGTTCTGGTTGCCCAGGTGCAGGATGCCAAGGCTTTGGAGAGGGTGCGGAAGAGGTTTACCGTGATGCTGCATCGATTAGAGAGCATGAGAAGTTGAACAAACTTGGGTTGTTTTCGCCAGAGTGGCGGAGGCTGAGGGGAGATCTGATAGAGGTTTATAAGATTACGAGAGACATAGATAGAGTAGACAAGCTGTGCTGCTGTTTGCGCATTTGAAATGTCTAATATCAGAGGCATGCAGTTAAGGTGAGGGGGGTAATTTCAAAGGAGATGTGGGGGCTAAGTTTTGTGTTACACAGAGTGGTGGGTGCCTGGAATGTGCTGCCTGGGGTGGTGGTAAAATAGATACACTAGAGACTGTGAAGAGGCATTTGATATGGCACATGAATGTAAGGAAAATGGAAGGATGTGACATTGTGTAGGCACTGTGCTGCTGCAAAACAACAAATATCACCACATGCAGAATGCCAGTGATATTAAACCTGATTCTGATTCATAAGGGGTTAGTTTAGTTGGCTATCTGTTTACTAATTTAATGATTTCAGGACAACTTTGTGAGCCAAAGGGCCTTTTCCTGCGTACTGTTCTACGTTTCTTTGAAGTTATGGTTACAAAGTAACCTCTGCACAAAGGATAATTTAATTGCATCAATCACTATTATTCATAGGTTCATACGACATAGGCATAAATTGGGTTGTTTGGCCCAGAAATGGCCTGGTCTGCCATTAGATCATGGCTGCTTTTCAACCCCTTTCTTCTCCTTGTAATCTTTGATGCCCTAATGAAGACCCACCAATGACCGTTTTAAATATACTCATCGAATGGTCTCCACGACCATCTGTGGCAATGAATTCCACAGATTCAGCTTGAATAATTCATGAAAGTTTTTTCTTGTGTAGGTTTCTTTTTCCAGTTAAAACAATTACAGATCAAAAAGGATCATGTAATTTTCAAGAGAGAATGAAGAGTTTTTTCAATTAACTGTGCAGAATGGATTAACTTTCAGTCAGCTGAGTTCTCAAAGACATTTACCTTTGAGAGTGCCCGCTGTTTTTAAATAATGTTGATGGTAGTTATTACTTTATTCGCTGTGAGACTCTGTGGAATAGCTGAGCCATAAAAACTATAAATGATAAAATTTAAAATCATAGCTGTTGCCAAATTTGTTGAGTTCAGCTAGGGCACCATGGTAATCAGCTTCCTTGAGTTCAGAAGCTGATATTTCAGCCAGGGTTCCCAGTGCTGACACACTTGCATTTGATACATACGTACAGATGCCTTTTGAGGACTATTTGTATTACAAAGCTCTCGGACTGCTCACAACGTAAAACTCATCAGTGTTTATTCATGAGAGGCAGCAGAGCGTGCTAGTTATGGAAGTATAAGCCAAGACATTTTAAAAAAAAAAAATTATTCCAGTTTCAGTATTTCTAGACCCCAGATGAGAGGAGGCAATGAGTCGAAGAAACCAGTTGATTCACAGTGAGGCCAGTCAGAGCAAGCAGAACTTCTTTCAAATTTCTAAATGAAATTATGATCAAAGTACACATATGTCACCATATACAACCTGGAGATTCATTTTCTTTTGGGCATACTCAGTAAATCTATAGAATAATAACTATAACAGAATCAATGAAAGACCGCCCAACTAGGGTGTTCAACCAGGGTGCAAAAGACAAAAAGTGTAAATACAAAAAGAAATAATAATAGTAAATAAATAAACAATAAATATTGAGAACAAGAGATAGAGAGTCTTTGCAAGTAAAGTTATCCCCTTTGTTCAAGAGCCTGATGGTTGAGGGGTAATAACTGTTCCTGAACCAGGTGATGTGAGTCCTGAGGCTCCTGTACTACCTTCCTGATGGCAGCAGTGAGAAGAGAGTATGTCCTGGATGGTGAGGGTCCCTGATGATGGATGCTGCTTTTCTACAACAGTGTTGCATGTAGAGGTGCTCAGTAGTGGGGAGGGTTTTACCCGTGATGGACCGGACTGTATCCATTAATTTTTGTAGGATTTTCCATACAAGGGTACGTGTATTTCCATACCAGGCAGTGATGCAGCCAGTTAATATACTCTCCACTGTAGTGTAAGGAGTCTCTGTACCTCCTCCCCATGGAATGCATGGGGTTCTCTGTGTGCTGCTGTTTGCTCCCACAGTCCAGCAATGTTCCAGGTAGGTTCATTGCTCCTTGGAAATTGTCCCATGGTTAGGTTAGGGTTAAATTGGGGTTGTTGGGGCAGCATGGCTTGAAGGGCCAGCAGGGCCTATTATGTGCTTTATCTCTAAATAAATAAATAAGAACGTTAAGTTATTATAAAAGTGTAGCTTTGTAGCAAATAATGACCTGGTTTTAAAAATTAAAAATCTTTTTACTAGATTTAAGTATCGCTGCGGCTTTAATTTACTGAGTATATCACCACCTTATACCTAGTCATGCCTTGAGCTATAAATTGTGTTGCCCTTTAGTCCTGTGACCAGGAGATTTCAAATTCTCATAGCCTTTATTTTTGCCCAGTTAGCAGTACTCATTCTGCTGTTAGTGTGGCTAATTCCTTAATTAGCTGTCCTGGTGCAGAATCCCAACGATTTAGCTGAAAGATGCAAAAGGATTCTTTAAGTAGGTAAGGCACATTGAAAGGAAAGCTGGAGGAGTTATGAAAGGTTAGGAATTTGTTGGAATAGGAGAAGCGAGCAGCTGTAATGGTGTTTGTGTAATTCAGACTCCATGAGACTGCAAGGCAAAAATCATGTTTCTTTTACTGGTGCACTGAACAGTGGGCTATCACAGTTGCATTAATGTCACTGTCGAGATGGGGAATAGCACTCCATGCTATAAAGTTATGGTGCTAGTTCATAGGTATCACCAAATTCATTCTGAAAGAAGTAGGAGTAACGCATTAGATTATCGTAATTGAGATTGTAAGTATAAAGCTTCGATCCAATGGGGTCAGGCTATAGGAGTTTTTACTGACTTTGTGTTTGAATTTTTAAAAAAACAGTATTGGTTCTAAAAGTAAATAATTGCCATGAACGGATGCTACCAAACCTATTGTAAATACTGAAATATTCGTCTTCGTTTCTATCCCTTTAAAGCTTAATGTTCTTGTTTGAAAATAGTAGGCCCGAATTAAAGACTTAGAGCATTTTTCAGAGGCTTGTGATACCTGAAAACGCATAGTAGCCAGAGAGCTGCTTCTGCGAGGTTGTCATTTTTAGCTGGAAATACACTGCAGAAAAACTCAAATATCCTGCCTTTGTAGGGATGGTTTTGTGAAGTTAGGGGACAGGTTGGGATTTAGGGTGCAGGGATGAGGGGAAGTTGGGGATCAGGGGCAGTAAATAAGGAATCGGGGCAGAAGCTGATGGTTAGAATCTGGGTTGGAGCACTCTGTGGTCAAAGACCAGTGATTGGCTGGGGTGGTGTTGGCAGGCACGGAGGATGAATTCCAGTCATCCCTATGGTCGGCAGGCCCCAAGGATGAAAGGCTGGTGATCGCCTAGGTCAGTGAGTCCCAGAGTTGGAGGTCCATGCAAGTCGAGGCCTGGAGTTCAAAGTCCCTTAACTGGTGAGTCCCAGGTTCGATGCTGGAGGTCAAAGACCAAAGTTGGTGATTTTGGAAGCCGTGGTTCTGGATCGCCTGTCTTGAAAGCTATAGATCTAGCCCTCAGGAAATAGTTCATCTATAGATTCTGGCTTGGGTATTTGGTATGTTCTTGAAGGCACATGCTCATCCATGCAGGTCGTACTGAAGTTAATGACAGCTGTGACATATTCATTCAGATCTAACAATGAATCCCTGAATATGGTTCAGTTCACCAATTGAAAGCACTCCCCTGTCTTTCTTGACCATACCTTCACAATCCACAACAGTCCTTAGTCTCTGCCTGTACTGTGGAAGGAGAAGTGCAGCTGGGTGATTAGATTTGCCAATGTGTAGGCGCGGGTGGTGCAGAGGGCATTCTGGATGGTGGTGAATGGCAGTCATGTGTTCCCATGTCCCTAAGGTGTGCCGGTAGGTGAACTCTCAATTATAAATTGCCTTTGTTTCAAATGAATGAAACAGAATGATGCTGAGCTTGTGTAAGTGAGAATAGATTGCAGAAATAGAAAATCAGAAGAGAGAAAATGATTTGCTCTCCATAGGGCCACCATGGAACTAATGGACCATATTGACTCTATTTTTCTAAGATAAATGCCAATTCTATTTCTCCCTTAATAGAATGCCGACTGACCTGCAGCACATTTCCAGTACTTTGATTTTACTTTAGATTTCCATTATCTGCACTGTTTTTGTATTATCTTCTGCCACTTGATGTGTATTTTTATGCAAATCACTAAAGCTAGGTATGGTTCAATCTTTGTTTTTCTGATCAGCATCCTTATTACATGGTGTATACAGTTAACTGCAATTTGTTAAAGTATCAGATGGTCTATAATATCCATTTTCCCTCCCTCCCTACCTCCAAATCCCACCAGGATCATGCTTATGCCTTGCTTTCTAACTTTTTTTTACTGCCAATAAGATTTTTGGGGGTATTTGTAATATCAAGAGGCTCTGTTTGAAGAGGTTCTAAGAAGGACCTTATCGTTACTTGTTAAGTAGACAGAATTGACCACTCACAGTATATATTTGCAGAGCAGCTGTTGACTTTGATCTGACATTAAGTTATAGGGTACACATGTGCACTGCTTATCATAAATATATCAACTACGATTTGTACTTCCCTTTTTTTGTTGAGGAAGTGTGAAAAGGCAGGTTTCGTGGCTATGGTTTTGGTGGTTTTAAAAATGGGTGTCTTTTCACAAGGTATGTTTCTAAAATGAGGAAATTGTCCCGACTACCAGAAAATCTATGAATTTAATGTCTGAGATATAATTATGATGCATGTATTAATCAGACGCTTGCTCTTTCCAGTAGTAGGGGATTATTTTTCTTTTTGTTCAAACTATACTCATAAGGGTCCCTTTGTACGTACCAAAAATTGAAGCTTATATTTGGCCCCTTCATGAAATTATACTGTCTCCCTGTATAACATTCAAATGCTAATCTTAACCTGCATTTTTAAACCAATCACAAATAATTATGCACAAGATTACAGGATGACTGTTTTGATTTCAGGGTTTTGACAAGTGTTCTGAAATGGCACTCCATGATTCAGTCAGTTTTCCCTCTGTGAAATGAAGCTCACTGGATAGATTTCCAGCCTGAACCTTTAATTTTATTCAATCGCTTGGGAGTTGCCTTCATAGAAGGAAAGAATGAAAAGCATGAGCAATGCATCTTATTTTAACCATGCATAAACAGATTCTGGTATCTTTAGTTGTGTTAAAAAACACATGCCATAGTTATCACTGCCTACCCTCCCACTGCATGTTGAGTCCTCTGTTCCACCTTGCCAAATTTGTGCCCACTTAGTCAAATAAAATGACAGACTTTTACCTGCCAATAATGTGCCCCAGTGTTACACAACACAGACTTGCAACCACTAGTATTAAACCCATTTTATAGTGATTGACCATGCCTACCAGTTGAGGATGAAGCAATGAAGTGAATTCGATCTTAATTAAAGTCAAGACATTTGACCAGGCCCGATGTGACACCTGCTGTAAGTATCCTGCTTCTTGGTCCTGAGCCCAAGATTGTGAAAGCCATGGGCACCCAAAGCTGGCATGGGGTGAGCGCCAAGAACACTGAGCATGGGCTGGGTGGGCATACCCAGCTGGTACCTACCAGCCTTCTTCCTACCCTCCCCCCACCTTCTTTACAGGGCCCCTGCCCCCTCCCTCTTCAGTCCTGACGAAGGGTCTCGGCCCAAAACGTTGACTGCTCGTTTCCACGGATGCTGTCCGACCTGCTGAGTTCCTCCAGCCTGTTGTACGTGTTGATTTCCCAGTTGTCCAGAGTCTGGACGTTGTGCACAATGAAAGAGTTGGTTGTTGTTGTTTCGTGCTGCACACTAGAGAAGTAATGCTCTACTCTACTTTGAGAGCTTCTCGTGGATATTTCTGTGCCCAGCCATGATTTACAAGCAGGTTTTCTGATTTTCTTTCATTATTTGTAATAGTACATCGTTTTGACATCTGAATTAGTTTTAATAGTTAAGCATCTCCCTTTAGAAAATTAATCATATGTTTGGTTTCAGATCCTTTTTTTTAATTTTCTGAGTATTGACGTTTTATTTCCACTTTTCCATTTCCCTTTTGTAGAGTGTTTGGGGTCAAACTATCAGGTTGCTTGGGCCTTTTTCTAAACAGGGGCTGCTCAACCCTGCTGAGTGTCTCCAGGCCTCTGGTACGATGCAGTTCCCAGCACCTGTTGCACTTCGTTTCTCTTTCTTCATTGGATACCTGCAATCACACAGTTAAGACAATGCAGAAGAGATTTGATTACAAACAAGAGAAAACCTGCAGATGCTGAAAATCTGAGCAACACACACAAAATGCTGGAGGAACTCAGCAGGCCAGGCAGCGTCTATAGGAAAAAGTACAGTCGAAGGGTTTCGGCCTATAACAGCGACTGTACTTTTCTCCATAGATGCTGCCTAGCCTACTGAGTTTCTCCAGCATTTTGTGTGTGTTTACAAAGATTTGATTACTCTCTGAACAGAGTTCAGATGTATTTTAGGCATCGCAAGTAAGGAATCTCTTCCCTGCATACTTTATTGACGGATTGTGTCATGTCATTTGAGATAAAATAAGCGCCGTTTCAACAAAATCATTTCAGCACAATCAGGGACGAGGTGGAAATAACGTGAATTAAGTTTGTCCCTTTATGGAGGGAATAGAATAGATATTTAAAAATTTTTCTTCTTTAGTTATACGGTGAATTCACAGAAGCTTGTTTAATATGAGCCATTTTGAGATGAATTGAATTTTTTAAAAAACAGTTTTTGCATGTTTTTATTTGGTGATAGGCCCTTCTGGCCTAAAGAACCTGTGCTGCCCAATTACACCTATTTGACCAATTAACTACTAACCTATACATCTTTGGAAGGTGAGGAAATCTGAGCACATGGGTATGGGGAGAACGTACAGGCTCTTGACAGACAGCGGTGGGAAATGAACCTGGGTTGCTGGTACTGTAAGAGCGTTACCTTAACTGCTACACTACCGTGCATGTGATGGTTAAGATAGTACACTCAAATATTCCTGTAGCCTCATTGCTGTCATGTAGGATTTAGATCAGTGCTCTCTGCTAATTGGGAAAATTTTGAGGTTCGGAAGTAAAATTTTGTAATTTGATGCTCTTTATTGCCATTTATCTTGTAAGATAGGTTTTTGGATCAGTCTTTGACTTTAGTGTGTTCTTAATCCCTGTAAGAATGGGCTGGCAACAACTGCCCTAGGACGTCATGATTTGGGTAGAAATATCTTCTATTCGCCTCACAATAGTCTGCTCATGACACTTGTTCATGTTGAAAAGCACTTACTTGTCATCTATTCTACTCTTTTCAAAAATCTGCTTGACCTGATAATTTATAAGGATATTTTTAATTGCTTCAATTTAATTACACACACTTTATTTCAGATGCTGCACAACACCAGCAATACAGCAATCTTTGCTGAAAGATTCAAATCAGTTGGATCAATGAGTACCCAGATTTATGCATGTCACGCACAAGCAATTTAGCATTAATAATAATTCCTATTTTGACATTGTGGCCACCTAGAATTTGGACCGTGCACCGTTCATCTTGATAAATCTGACTTTTTTTTTCCCCTGACATTAGTCACCAGCACACATTTCTACCATTAACAGAATAAATTGTAATTTTCTGGATGCAACCATTATCTTAAAACAATTGCACTAGAATTGAGAGTATTTCTGTCTTGCTTAAAGGGTTTGTGGCTTTTTGAATGAATTTTGGTGTCCTTGTTCTCTACCTGTAGCCTCTCAAACCTCAGTAACAGCAGTAGTACATGTGGTTAACTGCTAGCAATCACAATGTGGCTATGACGGATTGGTGTACTGGAACTGGATGACACCCTTTTGGTACTGTTGCCAGCAAAGTGTTTAGAATAATGCCAGATATCGTGCGGTCCAATTCTAAATTGCACCAGCTCCTACCTAATCATGATTTTTTAAAGGAAACCATCATATCTGTGCTTCTCAATCCCATTCTTCTGCCTTCTCCCCATAATCTTTGATGCCCTTACTAATCAAGAACCTAGCAAACTCCGCTTTAAATGTACCCAAAGGCTTGCCCTCCACGGCTGACTGTGGGAGTGAATTCCACAGATTCACCACCCTCTGGTTAAAGGAATTCCTTTTCATCTCCGTTCCAAAGGGGTATTGTTGTATTCACAGGCTGTGCACTCTGTTTGTTGACTCTCCCACCATTGGAAGCATCCTCCCCAATTCCACTCCATCTAAGCCTTTCAATATTCTGTAGGTTTCATTGTGATCCCCCTCATTCTTCTAAACTCCAGCGAGTGCAGGCTCAGAACAATCAAACACTCCTCCTTTGTTAACTCTTTCATTCCCAGAATCATTCTTGTGAACCTCTTCTGGACCCTCCCCAATGCCAGCAGATCCATCCAGAAATAGTGTTGTAAAGCTTATTATAGCAATACTTGGTGCCCCATCATGTTTACAATGGCTAATAAATTTTTAGTTACACACATGAAATATTTACTTTGACATTATAGTTCTGCGTTTTATCTTGCAGCGGACAGTTTGCAATAGTGAAAAAATGCACAGCGAAAAGTACTGGAATGGGATATGCAGCCAAGTTTATCAAAAAGCGGCGCTCAAAGTCAAGCCGGCGTGGAGTGAGCCGCGAGGATATTGAACGAGAAGTCAACATCTTAAAGGACATACAACACCCAAATATCATCACTCTGCATGATGTTTATGAGAGTAAAACCGATGTGATCCTTATTCTTGAACTGTGAGTAAATCTTTAAATTATTTTGCCTTCGTTATATAGATGCTTAGAAAAATCATCTTTTATCTGAGATGGAGATTTTGTTTTCTACGCACTATTGAAACGAGAAGAAAATGTAGAATGCAAAATTAAATTATTCTCTAATATATAATTTTTGATTTTGATTTCAAAGGCTGAATTCTTATTGTGAGGTTATGAAACTATGATCTGATCTTAGTAGGATTCTACTTCCAAAGCTGCTGCTAATCTGAAAAGCTGTCTTCATCCATTCACCCCTGTTTTCTCCTTTCTGTCCCTCAACCAGTGGCTTCCCATTGTGCAAGTTATCCCCTAATTAACCTTATTCAAGCAGACTATGGGTAATTTCATTGATGTACTTTAAGCATCTTAAATCGACTACATCTGTATGTCTCATCACCCAATCTCCACCTCCCCTCCCCAAAGAAAACATGGTTGTTCAATCAAGGCTTTCCCTTTGAAATCCACATTAATAATTTGTTATGTTATTTGATTCTATTTGGTTTTCCTTCTCCTTTAAAAGAGATTCTATTGTCTTTCATTGTTCATGCTAAATAGTTTGTATTTTTGAAAAAGGTAAACTTTAGCCCAGATCTCTGCAACATCACGACAAGCATCTACTTCTATCTCTAGATTACCTGACATGGCTGAACACACTCCTGGAGATCCTATTCCTCCTTTGTATTTATGGAGTTGCTTTCTTTATTTGTACAGTGATTAACTAGTTCAGTTTTAGTATACTTTCCTTTCTACAGCCCCTCAATCCTGGTTTAAACAGAAAATGCTCCTTTTGTGTATGGAAATACCAATGCCTTCAAAGGAAAGTCCTACAAAAGGTAGTGGATTTATCTCAGAAAATCACAGTAAAGCCCTCCCAACCATTGAGCACATCTACATTAAATGCTGCCGTGGGAAAGCAGCATCCATCATCAGAGATCCCCAACACCCAAGAACCCATTCTCGCTGTTGCCTCGAGGTTGAAGGTACAAGTCTCAAGACTTGCACCAACATATTCAAATACAGTCACTACTCTCAACCATGGCTCTTGAATGAAAGAGGATAACTACATTCACTTGAGCCATCTTTGAAGTGTTCCCACAACCAATGATCTTACTTTGAGGACTCTTTATTACATTACCTCATGTTCTCATCATTTATTGCTATTTATTTATATTTGCATTTGCACAGTTTGTTTTTCTTCTGCACTGTGGTCAATCTTTCATTGATCCTGTTATGGTTACTATTCTATAGATTTGCTGAGTGTGTGACAGGAAAATGAACCTCGGGGTTTTATATGGTGATAAACATCTACATTGATAATAAACTTACTTTGAACTCTTCCAATATATCATGTTCCAGCAGACCTACACTACTGACTAAATTGATTTTCAATTGTACAATGCTATTTTTTTTTTACATCTCCAACTTTATTTTCAAATTCTGTCATGGTTTTGTATCTCCCTATTGCCTTTCAAGAAACCTGAAGCCCTCCCAACTATTGATCATTCTCACATCTAATTGCTCTACATGGAGAGCCATGTCTTTAAGAGGTGAAGGCCTAAAAGTGTGGATTTCTCTGCTTAAAGCAGTATTGCTTTCTATTACCTTTCCTCCTTTAAGGTGCTCCTTAAATCCTATATCTTTGATCGGCTTTGGTCACTTGCCCTAATATTTCCTTCCGTATCCTAGAATAGATATGAGCAAGAGTAGGCCATCTGGCCCATCGAGCCTGCTCCGCCATTCAGTAAGATCATGGTTGATCTGGCCATGGACTGATCTCCACCTACCTCCATTTTTCCCATAACCTTAATTCCTGGACTATGCAAAAATATTTTAATTCAGTTGTCCTTAAATGTATCTATGTGAGCTGTCTTGTGATGTGCCACATTTTACACACTTGGTGAAGAAGTGAACTCCCCATTGGACTTAATAGTGAATGATTTGAATGTGCATGCTGAACTTTTGAACTTAGATTGTGGTCAGTCCATGGCGATATTTCAAATGGGGTGGTGCTTTTGAGCCATACCTAAATGTTTTTGTACGTTATCCATACATTTCCAAGCATATGGGTACCATAGTGACAACTTCAAATGGAAGATTTATGTATGGTCTCCTTAGGAAATCATTGTATATAAAATTACTTCTAAATCACAAAGGGCATGAACAACATTCTGCACTGTACTGTACCTCAAGTTGGAATCTGCTTGCACAGGTTCTTTTTCAACTTGTTATTTGTTCAACAGAAGCGGTAAAATATCCTTGTGCAGAACTTTACATTTTTGCATGCAAGCACATCATAAGCTAGCACATTCAACAGTTCAAAATGCGGATGTGTCTATTAGTAATCATTTCAAATTTAGCAGAATTCAAAATTATATTTGAATGATTAAGGAGGAAATGAACTTGCTGTGACACATTCAGAAAGATTGGCAGTGAGTTAATCTGTTTTGTCTTTTAAGATGTGTGTTCTGCTTGAAACCAGAAAGAAGTTACTGTCCAGTGTCATTAAGTATTGCTATTTGTAACTTAATTTTTGCTATCCAGCCAAGCACAAACATACTTCATATTATCATTTGAACCTTGAAAATTTTGATTAAATAATAAATAATTTGAAAAGCTAAATTAAATGAAATAATTAAATTATCTTTTAAAAAAAAAATAAACCTTAAAATACTTCTTCAGAACAATTCTGGGCCATAATACAAAGGTTCTTATTTGGTTTGTAAGTTAATTGCAATGAATGCATAAAATCATGTATGATAATGAGTTTAAAAAGTCTTTCACAACAGCTTTGCAGGCTGCTTATGACAAATGGGCATCAGATAGCAACACTTCCATCCCTCCCTTCCTGCTGCCTCAGCAGCTCTGTCTCCTTAAGAGATCTTTGTACCTGCACTCCAAGATTCTTGTTGCCTGCATAGTTTAATATCATTTATCATTGACGGCAACTGAATTAACAATGGCAAGTATCTGAGTACAATAAGTGATCACTCAAACTTTTTAATTCGAGCTAATGTCACCATAATCCTTTCTCTTATTACTTGTGAGGCATTTGTCCTGTTTTAAAATACCTTTTCCTATCTCAGCATAGAATACTATCATCATCAAATTTATATTAAACTAGTACAGGTTCTATATTTCTCACCTCTGCCTACACGAAAGTAAGAAGAGTTCTTCTACAGAAGATAGTGTTAAATGCTGCCTTTTAAGCAAATATTAGCAAGCAGTAAGGCTCTATATTTCCATTTAAGACAAAAAATGCCTTGCTTTATATTGTGATAAGATTGATTTATTACAGATAATTCTCTTTCGACCTCCACATTTGAGTAAATGCGGTAGTTTACTGGCCACATTATCAGACCAATGTCCAAAGGTCAAGTCTAATCATCAAAAATTTCCATTCCACCTTTGTAGCCAGCAAGTTAACATTCAGTTAAGTAAAACTGGAATAGAAAATTAATATCACCAATTGTGACTGTGAAACAATTGGCTCTGCGATTAAAACCTATGTAGTTCATTGATGTCCTTTAGAGGAGAAATCTGCTCTCCTGGCAGCATCCCAAGCTCACAGCACTGTAAACAGTCTTTTGAAATTGCCTAGCAAGCATCTCAGTTCAGAAGCAATTAGGGATGGGCAGCAAATGCTGGACTTGCCAGAGCTATCTGTATCTACTGAGTAAACTTTCCACCTTTTCCCGAGCACTCCATGGCCCAATAAAACCCTCTGATGCTTTGGAGCAATGCCAAAGGAAATCTTCCGAGCTATTTTATTTACAACAAAATCGCAGTCTTGTCGTTTGGAAATGATGGTGGTTTGGCAAGGATCCCACTGGGTGGTGGTCCTTTTCAACTGGGGCCCCCATTATCTGCTATCCTTTTAAACGTATAGGCTCTGTTTCTGTCACCGGGACCCATTTCCTGCGTTCCCCTAAAGCTCATCGGGGCTGCGATGCCTAGGCTTGCTTGAAGCCATCCAGTGGTTCTCTGCTATGTGTGTTGCTTTAAAAGCGTTTCATTGAGTAGTGTTACACATGGTAAATCAGATTATGCATTTATTTTCTGAGAGTTTTACTGTCCTTCATTTTTAGAATAAGAAGGAGCTTTCATTTATTCTCAATGCTCTATTTGAATACATCTCTCCTTGTTGCTGACTACGGTAGTTCCTTTTCAAATTCCAGTACTGCAATGTGGAATTAAGTTTGTCAAACTTTTTATAAATACTCAAGAGTATTTAAATTGCATAATTACAGAGATTAGAAATCTAAAGCATTAAAATATTAAACTACAGGGAGAATGAACCTTATGAAGGAGCAAATTCAGATCTTAAAATTTGGCCATATTGTTGAGAGTAATGAGGAAAATGTCAGATTGTAGGAATGATTGGAAGGTCTGCCTATTTGGACAGAAATTACCAAATGGAATTTAATCCAGAAAACTGAAGTAAAGCATTTGGGAATTCCAGTGCTATAAAGGAATATACAATAAACAAGTGGGAATTTGGAGTGTATGTGAATGAGTGAATTGACTTTATTTCTTACATCCTTCACATGCGTTACGTCTCCGTCTGAATGTGCGATATGCAAATTATAGTAATTTGTAATAAATAATATGTACAGTTAGCCGGCTGGTGGCGTAGTGGCATCAGCGCCGGACTTCGGAGCGAAGGCTCCCGAGTTCAAATCCAGCCGGCTCCCTTGCATGCTTTCCATCCGTGCTGGGTTGAGCGTCGAGCTAGCAACTCAGCCTCATAAAAACAAGTCACAACAGCGTCCCAGTGACTCCACTCAGTGTTAAGGGCTTTCTTCGTCATCATCTTCAGTACGTACAGTCAGATATACAACAGACAGTCAATATTACATAGAAGTACAATTGTGTCAGTGTGAATTAATCAGTCTGATGGCCTGGTGGAAGAAGCTGTCCCCGGAGCCTGTTGGTCCTGACTTTAATGCTGCAGTACTGCTTCCCGGATGGTAGCAGCTGTTCACATATCTTTGAGGTGTCAGGATAGATCATTAAGATAGTTAAAATGGGACGAGCATAAAAACAGGAGAATTGGACGACTTTAATTTGCTGAGGTATAGTATATGACAGCAATTCAATCGAGGCATCTAAACTTATGGGAGGTCGGGAAAGAGTAAGGATCCATTTCCTTTTGATCAAAAACTAAGGGATATAGATTTAAATTTAGAGATATAAGTGTTACAGATAAGGAAAAAAATCCACTTAGAAGATTGTTGGGATCTGGACCTCAAACATCAAAGTCTGGTTTATTGTCATATGCACAAGTACTGTATGCACAGATGCAATTAAGTGATTACAGCAGCATCACTACAATGTAGCATTCACAAGAGGAACATAAGCATAAATTATACACAAAGATAGCAATTAAAACAGATAAAATAAAATACTTTTGGTGGAGTGTTTCGTTTGGTAGTTGATGCTGAAGCGATCATTACTTAAATAAAAAGTACTTGGGTCTGTACTTGTGCAATGGATCTGTTAGGCTGGGTATGATGGCTGTAAGTTCTTTCCTGTGTGCTGTAAAATAAATGATTCTAGCTACAGGAAGGATATAAGCAAATTTGGTTTAGTAAGAGAATAAAAGCAGTAATAACAATTTGAGTTCTCTTATGTAAAAATTGTGCTTTCTGAAATTCAATTTGTTGTCGTGTTAAATTGAAGCAGCAGTGCGGCGAAGCCGATGATTGAGTAGGAAGAAGGGAGAGGACGGGTGAAGTCAGAATACAGAACCACTTAAGTGTGGGAATATAGGTGCTGGGAATGATACCAAGTATGTCTATGAGAAGGAGTGGATAAAATAGAAAGATGTATAAAATTTGAATGAAACCTTAAGTAGATGTGAGTTTTTCTATGATGCTCTACTTGAAGAACTGGAACATTTAGACCCCTTAAATATTTGAATTAATTTACTGTATAAGTGTATTTTGGTTCAAAATATGTATTGATTTGTCCTGAAGAACTTCAAAATGTTTAACAGTGAGGCTTTTAATGTATAAAAATGGCATAAAAGCTAGCAAATTCCTCTAGCTATCAACCAATGGCATTATCACTCAGGGCGGGTAGCTGTAACTTTGCAATCCTAAACGGGGTATTTTATATGAGAGGTTTTAAAACTGGTATGTTTGAACAATGGAAACATACCTCTGATATTACTTTTCTTTGATTAATTTCAGTGTGTCTGGGGGAGAGCTGTTTGATTTTCTGGCTGAGAAAGAGTCCTTGACAGAAGAGGAGGCAACAGAATTTCTCAAACAGATTCTTAATGGTGTCCAATATCTCCATTCCAAGTGTATTGCACATTTTGACCTTAAGGTAAGTCCAGAGTGAAGTTGTTCAGCTTTTTTTTTTATTGCATCAAGTGAAAAATGCTCACATTTGATCATGCTTAAACCACAAAATAACTTTTAAATGTTCTTGAACTTGAGATACATTAGCCATGGCATGTAAGACTGAATGGTTAAATTGATGCACTGAAAATTGTTATGTACTTCTCTTCCCAATGACTAAAAGCTGATGATAATTATTTTACTGTCCTTGTTTTCTCTCGTTTTAAAAGTTAAGAAGGTAAATAGTTCATAATTTTATCCAGTTGGACTTCCCTCCTTGCAGCTCTCAAAGCAGGCAGCTGTGGTTTCTCATAACTTTTGTGCTAATGTTACCATACTAGAGTGGTTGCAAAAGTTCTTGATTGATAAAGGGATTAAGAGCTGTGGCCAGAAGATAGGAGAATGGAGTTGGGTAACAAAATGGCAGAACACTTCTGAATGACCAAATGGCCTAACTCTAATCCTGTGTCTAGATCAGATCTTAAAGAGATCAGATCATTAAATATTGAATTATTTGAATGAAACCATAGTGAAATTTTTTTCGATACCTTTTCTCAAGTAACGTTTATTATTTTCTGAGCTGATGCTTCTGTTATAACTTCCAGAAAAGATGTTTCAGTGTAAGCACAAAATAATTGTTTTATTTGTTGCAAGTGAATCAATATTAGATTTTTTTTTCTTTTATAGTTGTTTCCTTGATTTGGCCACAATATTTAGAGTTTAGTCCTATCCTTTACAATTTGTTGCCTCTTCCAGACTCTACCCAGTATCTTACTGAAAGTTAAGTGATTGGAAATGAAAATAGAACCGAGATCTTGGGTGTGAATGCTGCATTCATTCCATGCTAATGGGATGGAATTTACAACTGTGGTTGTGAGCAATCCACTCAGACTCTCCATAGTGGTTCTGACAGTTTTTCTTGGACATACAGTAGATTTACCATACAAATATTTCCCCAAAAAAAACCTCAGTAAAATTTTCAGAATAATGATTGTCATAATATGAAATGATACTGTCGATGGTTGTGGCACCTCATTTTGCTAACTGGAGTTGGCAGACAGATCAGTTGTGACCTAATTGAAGGGCGTAACGAACAGACAAATGACAGAATGGACAAATTCCTCATGAAGAAGATGTTACATGTTCAGGCTTCCCGGGCTATGTCCAACAAGGAATGGCATTAGCGCTATGTGCTACTTTTGCATCGTATTTGTCAGTGTGTCTGGAGTTGTTGACCTTCTAGTTCTTTTCTCTTCGTTGATCACTTCAATTTTCTAATCCATTATTTGCTAAGTTGATAAACTACCCTTCCCTTGACTTCAGTTTTGAGCCAAATCTCACTCCTATAAGGCATTTACACTGAATCCATAATATTAGTAGTCAGTTCAAAATCCATTCTACTTTCATACTGTTGATTCTTTACAGCCCACCCATAATAAAAAATGATAAATAATAATTATCTTTACCACCGAGTGAAGCGGCAAATGATTTTTTTACAACCCGAGAATAGTGAGGTGTTTTCACAGGAAACATCTCGCACTGGCTTCACACCAGCTCGATGGTTGCGAGAACACACAATGTTGGATGCTGAGTTTTGAAATCCCTGCATACTCGATGTACTCATCAGTATTTGGATAGTAAATGGTTGCAATAACAGTACGTTTTAGAAATGATGTTATTTTTCAATTGCCTGTTTAAAAGGATATTGTTACCATCAGGAAGGAGGTACAGAAACCTGAAGGCACACAGTTAGTGATTCAGGAACAGCTTCCTCTGCCCCCCCCCCCCCCCCCCCACCCCTGCCGTCCGATTTCTGAATGGACATTGAACCCATGAACACTACCTCACTTTTTAAAATTATTTCTGTTTTGCACTATGATTTTTAATTTAACTATTCGACATACATACTTAACTGTAATTCATTTATATATTTTTCATGTATTGCATTGTACTGTTGCTGCTAAGTTAACAAGTTTCATGACGTGCTGATGATAATAAATCTGATTCTGATTTCATTCTACCTCGGTTGTACTTTTATTAATAATAAAACAATGAATAATGTAAATAAGCAGCAACATTCATACTTTTATGTTAAAGTCCATAATTATAGTTACTAATTATGCCATGGCACAAAATAGAATTTTTGAAGAAGATTATGGCCAATTTGGTTCACCACCCCTGTTCTAGTGTATTTGTTCAGTCATTAAGTTGAGTCCAACTCTTTGTGACCTCATGGACCACAGAGTCCAGAGGGTTTCCATGGCAAAATACAGAAGTAGATTGCTAGGCCTTTCTTCAGCGCAGATACTGCTGCTGCCCAGGTTGGGACCCGGCTGAGTTTGAACTCGGCCACATCTGCCTTGAAGTCCAGTGCTGATGTCATTACACCATCAGCTGGCCCAGTGTTCTAGGGTATAACAACTGCAAAAGCACAGTGATGTAGATGTGACCTGGCCTTGTACAAATCTTGGACAGTTTAAGTTAAAATTCTATTTTTTTTAAAAAAATATATATATATCTGCCCTACTATTCACAATCTTCACTTTCATTCTGACTAGTTTACTGGTCTTTTGTTTCCACCTGAGCTTGTCACTCTAAGTTGGCCTGTGAAACCTATGGCCTAAAAGCCTTTTCAACTGTACAGGAAAGCTGGATAATGTGCTTTACATTTTACTCATTTTTTTTGTTTTGTAATTTGAATTGTACGGTAATAACAGAATTGAAAAGTACAGCAATCTGACTTGTCTCATGTTTCGGGATATGTGTTAGCTGCTCATTTAGGTGGGATATGTATATTTGGAATATCTGCCAGTTTGCAAAAATGTTGCTAATATGAGAAAAACAATCGCAGAGGAAAAACGTCACAAGTGCAAGAATATAATAGCAGTTGATTGAGCAATGCATATCATTGACTCGGTTTTCAGCTAGATTAATGAGAAATAATATGTATGCATTGGAAGACCTGTGTATGTAAAAGAATACTGCGTAGATTTGTTTGTGTATTCTGAACTGCAGCCAAATCTCATAAATCAATAGGGAACTATAGTGCTAGAAATGTTTGTTTCCCCAGTAGTCAGTTGAGTCCTGACATTAAGTACCTAGGGATAGGAAACGGTGTGTTAAAACTTCTGCTTTGTTTGTCCATACAGATTGTTTCAGAGGAGAAGTGGTCAGTTTAACAGCTGACATCTCCCCTGAAATGTTGAGAAATCTTATGCAACCAGTGCAGCAAAGCAATTATTAAGCAAAAACATAGCTCCTATAAAATACTGATAAATTATTAATACTTTTTGCATTTATTTAAAATAAGCCTGTTCTGTGGTGGTAAATGGAACCTTGTTACAGCTAGTTCTGTTTCTGAAGACCAAAAAGCTGTATATGCAGTAACAACCAAAATATGAGCAGTTCAGTAGCATCTATGGGATATTCTTTATCAACAATGTGTAAACATGTATTTGATCTGTCAAATAAACATAGTCAATAGAAAATCCCAAACTTTTAAGTTCAATCAATAAAGATTGAAAAGAAAGTAACACAGTGCTGAAAATGGGAAACAAAATACTCGATGATAGAGACGTGGTTACTGACAAGCAGCCCAGATTTAACAGATGTTTCCTGTTCCAGTGTTTGCAGTTGACTAGTCGAAAGATTGAAGAGTTAAAATAGGTTCATCAGGTTGTATTTTTTCCTCGGGTTGTTTAATCCTCTGTGTTGAGTGAAAGTGTGTTGTTGGGTACTGGTCATTTACTTATTGAGGTACAACATGGAGCCTCGCCACCCAGCAATCCCCTGATTTAACCCTCGCCTAATCACGGGACAGTTTATAATGACCAATTAACCTACCAGCCAGTACATCTTCGGACTGTGGGAGGAAACCGGAGCACCCGAAGGAAACCCACACAGTCACGGTGAAACTGTACAAGCTCCTTACAGGCAGTGGCAGAAATTGAACCAGGGTCACTGGTATTGTCGAGCGTTGTGCCAATCACCACATTACTATGCAGCCCTATTGTACCAGAAGTCAACAATACTTGGGAGATTTTCGGTTAGGTTTAAATCACAGTTTGATTTGTCATTAGAGTTGAGAAGGATGAGGAAAGGCCAGAGTTTTCTCCTTTAGTATGCAGTGACCAATACTGTGGTGTATGATGTAGATGCTGATGTTAAAAACTCAATTGGACATTGCATAGGCACAGTGAAATGGTGAGATGATAAACTCTAACATTTGTTCATGGAAAGTGCTCAGAGTTACCTGGATGGCATGATTGTTACAGATCAGGATGACAAAGAACATCTCCAACATGTCAATACAGTGTTATAAGATTAGAAGATTATGATCTCAGAGCACAATGCAACAAGCATGAATTCTTTAAACCAGGCATCACCTACTGTGGTCAAACTATTGACACGCAAGGATTACACAAGTGTGCTGAGAAAATTCAAACAAAGGCGAATGCCCCAAGGCCAAAGGATGTGTCAGAGTTGTGGTACTTTTTAAGATTTGTGAATTAATATAACAAGTTCTTGCCAAACCTTGCTACTGTGCCCCACCCTTTGAACTCATTAATACAGATCGGGAAGAAATGGCAATGGACAAAGCAGTGTGAGGGGGCTTTCCGAAAAGTGAAGGAAATGGTGACATCAGGCACTGTCTTCTTCTCCTCCCCCTCCTCCTCACTCCTGGTGGAGTCGTCGGGGCGCCGTCACGACAAGCTTTGCACCAGTCTGTTCCATCTGTCGCGCCAGGTCCTGGGTCACCGCAAATGTTTTCCCTGTCCATTCTTTAATGTTGTCCGTCCATCTTTTCCTCTATCTGCCTCTCCTTCTTTTCCCCTCCACAGTTCCTTGTAGAACGGTCTTTGCAAGGCCACTGGATCTTGTGATGTGACCATACCATCTCAGCTTTCTTTTCTTCACCATTGTGAGAAGGTTTTCATGGGGGCCAAGGTGGTGCTGGATGGTCTTGCGGACCTGCTCGTTTGTGATGTGGTCCAAGTATGAGACTCCCAAGATGTTGCGTTAGCACCGTACTCACACATTATGATCCATAATGTGATCCATAACACAGATGCCTTGTGCAGGAAGGCACAGAGTCGACTGTACTTCCTTAGAAGGTTGGCGTCATTCAATGTCTGTAGTGAGATGCTGAAGATGTTCTATAGGTCAGTTGTGGAGAGCGCCCTCTTCTTTGTGGTGGCGTGTTGGGGAGGAAGCATTAAGAAGAGGGACACCTCACGTCTTAATAAGCTGGTAAGGAAGGCGGGCTCTGTCGTGGGCAAAGTGCTGGAGAATTTAACATCGGTAGCTGAGTGAAGGGCGCTGAGTAAGCTACGGTCAATTATGGAAAACTCTGAACATCCTCTACATAGCACCATCCAGAGACAGAGAAGCAGTTTCAGCGACAGGTTACTATCGATGCAATGCTCCTCAGACAGGATGAAGAGGTCAATACTCCCCAATGCCATTAGGCTTTACAATTCAACCGCCAGGACTTAAGAACTTTTTAAAAGCTATTATTAATGCTTTTTGAGATAGTGATTTAGATGCATATCATATTTTTTACTGAGTTAAGTATTGTATGTAATTAGTTTTGCTACAACAAGTGTATGGGACATTGGAAAAAAAAGTTGAATTTCCCCATGGGGATGAATAAAGTATCTATCTATCTATCTATCTATCTATATCGTACAATGAAGCTTGCCTGATGCCTTGCCTGATGGTACAAGTGCAGTCATGTCACTTGTTATGAGTGATGAAAGTGAATGCCCCCTAGCCTTTGCATGACTACTTTATTTTAGGAGTTTATTCCTTGGAATGTAGAAGATTTAGAAGAAATTTAATAGAGGTTTACAAAATTATGAGGGGTATAGATAGAGTAAATGCAAGCAGATTTTTTCCCCATGAAGATTGGCTGGGACTACAACCAGAGATTATGTGTTAAGGGTGAGAGGTGAAAAATTTAAGGGTAACATGAGGGGAAACTTTTTCACTGGGAGGGGCCGTGGGAGTGTGAAACGAGCTGCCAGCACAAGTGGTGCGTGTGAGCTCGATTTCGACATTTAAGAGAAGTTTGGATAGGTATATGGATGGTAGTGGTATGGGGGGCTATGGTCCCAGTGTAAGTTGATGGGAGGAGGCAGTCAAGATGATTCAGCATGGACTAGATGGGCCAAATGGCCTGTTTTTACCTTGTACTTTTCTATGAATTTAAGTTTAGTAGTTCAGTTGAGGGAATATAGAATTACCATTCACTAGAGCCTTATCTTTGCTGTAGTTATCATCTTCAATGTAGGTGAAGCCAAAGGAAGTGTCAAAAATGCTGAGCATGCTTTATGTATGGTAATCACTCAGATGTTATAACTGAACAAATATGGTAACAGCACTGAGAGATGTACAGATTGTACCAATAGTCAAGTCGTCTTAGAACAACGGAGAAGTGTAATACAAAGCGATAACTATACCCTGTTTATTTGAATATACTGTTACTTTTTTAAAGTTATTTTTATGCAGAATAGCAAGTTTTCACAGTGAATTAATTTAAATCGTACATGCTGTTTTTGTTCTGCTTCATTAAAGGAAACAAACTGATGCTTGAATTCCTTCCATAACCTTTTTCTTTTCTGCAGCCTGAAAACATTATGTTGCTAGATAAAAAATCGCCCAACCCCCGGATTAAACTCATTGACTTTGGTTTGGCACATGAAATTGATTTTGGACATGAATTTAAAAACATCTTTGGAACTCCGGAATTTGTTGGTAAGTATCTTGAAAGCTATCTCTGAAACCGGCATAGAAATCCTGAACTTTTCTCTGTTCATGGGCTGATGAAATTTCATTTTCAATTATTTGAGAGGTAGGTACTTTGTGAAAGTGTTATATAGTTGTGCCATGTTCTGTTTGTAACAAGTGGGAATTGGGCAGGTGGGTCACAAACTGCACTGGAGTTGATGATATCACTGTGTGCATGCTGAACACAACCCAATATGTTATGGTGTGAAACAATAACGGCCCGGGGATCAATAACTTAAAGTGTTAACAAAACTAACAGTTGTAGAGTACTTTATAATTAGACCAGTGGAGCAGTTAAGGTTGTGTCTGTTTCACATTTGGTAATGAAAGTTGCACTAGACCTCAAGTTTTAAAGGTCTGGGCTCTGCTCTTCCTCACTCCTAACTAGAATGCGCATTTAAGACTGGAGCCTTTCAGTGTGGTTTATTCTGGCATACAGTGGAATTTGTCTACCATTTCTGCAATGCAAGGTTTCTCAATTTGTTATGCTGATTTTGTCCTTGTACATTCTACTGAAAGGTTAATTGTAACAGGGCACCTGTCCACTCTTTTGCTTCCTGTTTTCTGGTCCCTCCTGCATGTTTATTACATTCTTATTCAGAAATAATGTGAGCTTTTAGTCATCTTATAGAAGATTAAAATAGCAAAATAATCTGCCCTCGGAGTTGATTCCCTTGACAGGGGCCTAAGAACCTTTTACCATCATGCATCCAATTGTCATTGGCATTTGCAAAGAACCAACACAAAAAGATTAAGATTTTCAACAGTAGGAGAAAATAAGAAAGGGATCAGTGAAGTTTTTAAGTGTCTCTTTTCCCAGTTATTTGATTTTGGGCTGTGATTAGTCTGAAGTTAGAGTAATAAAGTAGCTGATGCACAAATTTAAAAGCACCCACATTTGAGCTGGACTGTTGGTGAAGTCTTACATCTTCAAGAGTTTAACTTTTAATATTTTCACTTGTCATGAGTTTCATAATAATATATTTGAAATAAAGAGTATTGACATTTCAATCTTCTCTAATTGTGTGGTTGAAAAATTTAATACACGATGTGGAAGTGGTTTAGGAGAATCCAGATTTTGTCCTTGATATGTGTCATGTTAACTAATCACAGAAGCAATTTGCATTTGCCCTGCATGTACTTGACCTAGGATAGAGCACAGGGCAAAAAAAACAAGGGCAAGAATTTTCCATAGTTGATCACCTTGCTAAAACTTGTGATGTCGATCTTACCCATGGACAACCAATCAGCAAGAAGTTTCTTAACCATAGTCTCTTAATGCAACATATCAAAGAGTACAATTTGACACCATTTGTTCCATAGAAGTGTTAATTATAGGTAATACCAAATGGAAATGCCACAGGTAAATGCAGCAATGAAAAAGGTAAGCTAAGTTTGAGTTAATACTTGAGGATGAAATTAAAAGTAGAGAAGTTGTATCAAACTGTTCTAAGCCCACAGTTTAAAACACTTCAAACAGTTTTGATCTATATATTATGGAATGATAGTGAGGCACTGGAAAAGGTGCAGAGAAATATGAGCTTTAGTGATACCGGAACTGAGGGACCTAGCAGGAAATATTCCTCTAGAAAATAAAACAGTAAGGAAAGACCTAATGCAAGTTTTAAGATTGAGAAATGGTTGATAGAACCGATTGTAAGTATGACAAGAGTTATATGCTGTAAATATGACATTCACTGTCATAGACATTGGGGAATCTGGAGCCCAGGAAACCAGATAAACAGAGGGAGAATTGAGTAGAAGGATGTGTAAATATAGGTAAATGTAGGAGCGTGAAAGGAAGCTCAAAAAACTTCTTTTTCTTTTTCACGTTAGATTTCCAAGGGTCCTTTCAGGAATGATGTTCTTGATACAAACTTGCAGATGCTGGAAATCTGATTTTAAAAACAAAAATGCATAAAGCACTTAAGCACCTTCCACATAAAGTGAAATGAAGCCAAGACTCGGGGTCCTAGGCCTGATATCAAAACTGGGCAAGGGTTCTCATGAGTTCTGACCCAGATTTAATGAAGGGTGTTATATCTGGAGCACCTACCCTACTTTTCTTAACCACAGATACTGCCAGATCTGTTGACTAGTTTCCGCATTCTCTGTTTTGATTGATATACATTTGTATTAGATTGTGTACATTTTTTTAAATGTGCAAAATCAAATGGTTTAAATGACCCAGATCCAAATGGAAAATTATAGAGGCTTTATAGGGTGGTTTCATTTCTTCCTGTATGTTCAGAACACCAGATGTAAGTGATTATTTAATTTGAACAAATTTTTTTTTTGTGCAAACTGAACTCCAAAATGAAAAGCTGCTGAACTTAACAAAAGGAAATCAGTAAGCAAGATGGAAGAAGGGCTGGTAGAACAATCGCAGTACCTGCTGTGAAATAACGCTTTTTAAAGGTGCTGAATTTGAAGCAGATTTGAAAAATGCTGTTTCAATGGTTCTTGAATTAGGGCGGTAAAGAGAAGTCACTGACGGAATTAGGACCATCACCATCAGAGGAACAAATGGGAGTAGCAGCTGCAAAAATATTTTAAATGGGGAAGAAAAATCAATTCCTTTGGCTGTAACCTGTTGGAATCTTGTGAGACAAATTACATATTTTTATTTTGTAGCTCCTGAAATCGTAAACTATGAACCTCTTGGCCTGGAGGCTGATATGTGGTGAGTGAAAAATAAACTACACAATAAACTGAAACTTTCAGTGGGTTATTCACAGTCATTTGCAGAAATATAACAAAACTGCTATCTCATATTTCAGGAGTATTGGAGTAATAACGTACATTCTGTAAGTATTGAACTTTTACAATTATTACCTTTCTCACAGTCTAAATGTGTTGTTTTGAAATCTTTGCCAGATTCTTGTCATGTTAGCATTCATGTGTGGGAATAGTAACTCATTTAAAATTGTCACAACATTAGCACCTAGTGTGTCTGAAATGACACTCCTATTACTTTGTTGAGGACTACCAGTTTACTGAACTAAATATGGAACAAAATAGGAATGGTGTTGTCACCTGGATTGTGCTGTGTTTGTATTATTACAAAAGTTGGGAAGTATAACATAATGAGCTTTGAGCAGGAATTGACAAAAAATGTTTTCAATATCATGAGTCTAAAATTAATCCCTTTACTAAATAAGAGGTTAACTATTTGCCATAATGCTATCTTACATCAATGTAGTTCTTTCCATTGAGCTATAGTTGTACTTAGTCAAGCTGGTGTAGAGGTACTGAAATTCCTCTTTGTAGTTTTGTCAGGATCAATCCTATGCAGTATCTGAAATATGAAAGGTCAGATAACCATGGAGTGTAATGTTTTTAACAGCTCATCACATACGTGACATTGTTTTGAAATTTGCCATTCTCTTTTAATTAGTTTAAGTGGTGCATCACCTTTCTTGGGTGACAGCAAACAAGAAACGTTGGCCAATGTTTCAGCTGTGAACTATCAATTCGATGTGGAATTTTTCAAGAATACTAGTGGTTTGGCGAAAGATTTTATCCAGAAACTACTTGTGAAAGATCCCAAGTATGTCTTCAATACTCTTTCTGAAATGTTTCTTTCGTGTACTTTCATATTATAACCACACCAATGATGCACAAACATAAAAAATGTTCGTTGCTTAGAATGTGATGGTTCTATCATTTTGGGCACAAGAGTTCTGTGAGTTGGTATCTGCCAAAGTAGCGGTCAATTGTGACTGAAGTTCTCCTCCTGGCCTCAGAATTTCATGAGGAAGTGTCTCTCCTTGTTTTGGCTCCTGATTGCGGTTCATTGTGTGGTTTAGTGAGCAAGCTTTGGGTAGTTGTAATAATCCTTTGATCAGTCAGCGGACATCCTGATACCCAAATCCATTTGTCATTGGGGATAAAAAAAAAACAAAGCTAGTTCATCTTCTAGTTTTCCAGTTATAACTGAACAAAATCAGTGGGAATAATTGTGCAATATTTGCCTACTTTTTGTGTCAGTGATGAATTGATAGGTATTAAATGGACGTCGTAGGTTAAAATTCTTTTGCTTGCCAAAGAAATTCAGATTAACACTCTGCACACATTTCAGATCCGGATTATGGATTTAAAATACTGATATCCTCACTACCCTACCAACTACAGAAAGAAAGAACTTAAAAGGGTGTGAAAGGTAGAATAAAAAATGTTTCCATACTTAAATGCCATCTACAGCACAGTTTTTTTAAAATTTAGTGCCACTTTTAAGAATCATTTTTATGCCAATGACATTCAAGCAGAAAACTAAAATATTCTACAGCAACCTGGAAAACTGTTGGGTTGAAAGTTTCGTTTGTGCATTATGATTCTCTGTTGTAGTATTTTCAACAGTTTTGCATTGTACCTTTGTCTTCAACAGGAAAAGAATGACAATTCAAGATAGCTTTCAGCACCCATGGATCAAGGTGTGCTTTCTATAAGTATTTAAGACTTTGGCTTAACATGAGAGAATGCATAACCCATTTTAACCTCATTTACTTCAACTTGAGATCAAGGCACAAGACCTGATGAGAGCTAGTGTGCTATGTTGTGTGACCTGTTGTGTGATTTTTTTTTTATTATTAGAACCCCCTTGGAATAACTTAAAATCAAAATTTAGAAGTTTTTGTGCATGTTTTCCACCTACATGGTGATTAATCTGTCAAAGTTATTTATCCTATCACGCTCAAGTGAGTAAGCTGGATAGATAACTAACTAGATTTGGTAGTAAATTTCTAATAAATGTTTCAGCATCTTTATTTTTGAGAAATAAATGTTAGAATGTGATTTGCATCCTAGTATCGTGCCTTCTGCTGCACAATATCCATCTAAAATAATATCTGAGCAGCATCTCACGGACAGGAGAGTTTGCACATGCCGGAAATCTTAAGCAATGCACACAAAATACTGGAAGAACTCAGCAAGTGTTGTACATCTATCAAGGGGAATAAGCAAACAACAATTCAGGTCTGAGGAGGAGTCTAGGCCCAAGTCCCTTCCACAGATGCTGCCTGTCTTGCCGAGTTCCTCCAGTATTTTGTGTGTGTTTCTCTGCACAGATTCTGCTGCATATTTATACTTTTTCACAACCGGATCAAAATGTCTATAGAAAAGTTTAATGTGTATGTAGAACGTAGAATGGTACTATACAGGAACAGATTCTTCAGCCCGCATTGATGTGTTGAACTAAATAAATTATGAATCGAATGGCCTTCTAAACTAACCCTCTTTACCTACACTGTACCATATCCTTCCATTTTCCTCACATTATGTGCCTCTCTAAGAGTCTATTAAAAGTCTCTAATGTTTCTACCACCACTCTGGGCAGTGCATTTCAGGCATCCACTTCTCTCTGTTTTTTTTTAAAAACTTGCCCCTCATATTCCCTTTGAACTCAGTCCCTCGCCCCTTAAATGCATGCCTCTGGTATTAGGTATTTGAACCCTAGGTAAAAGGTACTATCTCTTATCTATGCCTCTCATAATCATATAAACCTCCTATCAGATCTCCTGTCAGCCTCCGCCACTCCAGAGAAAACAGCTCAAGTTTGTCCTACCTCCTGTTACAGCACATGCCCTCAACATCCTGCTAAACCTCTTCTGCACCCTCTCCAAAGCCTTGACACCTTTCCTGTAGTGGAGTGACAAGAACTCCAAGCATTGCTCCAGCTGTGGCCTAACAAGAGCTTTATAAAGCTGTAACATAACTTCCTGAGCTTTCTCAATGCCTCGACTAATAAAGGCAAGCATGCCATATGCCTTCTTAACCACCCTATCAGCCTGTGTTCGAATCACAAACAAGAGAAAATCTGCTGGTGCTGGAAATCCGAGCAACACACACTAAATGCGGAAGGAACTCAGCAGGCCAGGCAGCATCTATGGGAAAAAGTACAGCCGATGTTTTGGGGCAAACCCCTTTGGCAGGACATCAAATTGTGTAGTCACTTTCAGGGAGCTATGAACCTGGACCTCAAGATCCCTCCACTCATTATCCCTGTTAAGTGTTGTGCCATTAACAGTGTACTGTCTCTTTACATTTCATCTACCAAGGTTCAACAATTCTCATTTGGCCTGGTTAAATTCCATCTGTCATTTCTCTGTCCAAATCTATATCCCACAGTTCTTGTCAGTCATCTCCGTTATCCCCAACACCATCAATCTCCATATCATCTGCAAACTTACTAACCCACCCATCCAGGTCATTTATAGTGTATATACACAGTCAAGGTCCCAGTACAGGCTCCTGTTTCATTCCAGCTTCCTAAGCTTTACATAATCTTCCTTTTTCTTCATGACTAAATTCATCATCTCCCTCAACTTCCAAGGTTCTCTTACCTTGCCATTTTTGTCCTTGCTTCTGACTGGAATATACCTGTCCTGTACTCTGAGCAGTTAGTCCTTAAACACCCTCCACGTGTCAGATGCAGACTTGCCCAAAAACTGCTGTTTCCAATTAACTCTCCCTCATTCCTGCCTAAATGCTCTAGTAATTTGCCTGCTCCAATTTAATATTCTCCCACAAGAAGGCAAATGGAATGTTGGCCTTCATTGCTAGAGGAATTGAATTTAAGAGCAGGGAGGTTATGCTGCAACTGTACAGGGTACTGGTGAGGCCGCACCTGGAGTACTGTGTGCAGTTCTGGTCTCCTTACTTGAGGAAGGATATTCTGGCTTTGGAGGCGATGCAGAGGAGGTTCACCGGGTTGATTTCAAAGATGAAGGGGGTAGACTATGAGGAAAGATTGAGTCGCCTGGGACTATACTCGTTGGAATTTGGAAGGATGAGAGGAGGTCGTGTAGAAACATAGAAAATTATGAAAGGGTTAGATAAGATAGAAGCAGGAAAATTGTTTCCGCTAGTGGGTGAGACTAGAACTGGGGACATAGATAGCCTCAAGATTTGGGGGAGTAAATTTGGGACGAAGATAAGAAGGAACTACTTTTCCCAGACACGAGGAAATCTGCAGACGCTGGAAGTTCAGGCAACACACACAAAATGCTGGTGGAACGCAGCAGGCCAGGCAGCACCTATAGGGAGAAGTACAGTCGAGGTTTCGGGCCGAGACGCTTCATTAGGACTGTGAGTCGACTGTACTTCTTCCTATAGATGCTGCCTGGCCTGCTGCGTTCCACCAGCATTTTGTGTGTGTTGCTTTTCCCTGAGAGTGGTGAGTCTGTGAAACAGTGGAGGCTACCTCAGTAAATATATTTAAGACAAGGTTGGATAGATTTTTGCATAGTGGAGGAATTAAGGGTTATGGGGAAAAGGCAGGTAGGTGGAGATGAGTCCATGGCCAGATCAGCCATGATCTTACTGAATGGGTAAGATCTTACCAGATGGCCCTCTCCTGCTCCTATTTCTTATGTTTCTTATCCATACTTATCCTTATCTATAGCTACATTAAAACTTAAGGAGTTATGGCCACTGTTCTCTAACTGTTCACCCAGTGAAAGGTCAGTCACCTGGCCAGGCTTATAACCCAGCAGCAGATCCAGTACAGCCCCTCCTCTTGTCGGACTATCTAAATATTGATTTAAGAAACACTTCTGGATGCATCAAACAAATTCTGTCTCGTCTAAACCACTTCAAATGTTCAAAGGTCCAATTTAATGTCAGAGGAATGTATACAATATACATACTGAAATGCTTTTTCTTCACAAACATCCACGAAAACAGAGAAGTGCCCCAAAGAGTGAACGACAGTTAAATGTGAGAACCCCAATGTCCCCCAACTCCCCCCTCTCGCGCGTAAGGGGCAGCGAGCAACGATCCCTCCCCCTCCCCCCCCTCCCACGGGCAAAAAAAAAGCAAGCATCAGCACCCACCACCAAGCACTCAAGTGTGAGCAAAGCGATAGCAAAGACACAGACTTGCAGTTACTCCAGTGACTTTGCATTTCATCCGGCATTCGACAAACCACAGGCTCTCTCTCTCTCTCTCTCTCTCCCTAATAAGGGAGAGGGAGGTGTCCCCACTCAGTGAGCAGGGCACAAAACAATGTTAAAAGTCTGTTTCGTTGCTTTTTACGAGCTCTGTGCCCAAAGATCTCAGGTCTTCGTACCCACAGCGAAAGGTTTTCCAGCCTCCCCGATAACACACAAATCTCCTGCTGTGACACTGACCCTCAATCTGCCCGTCTCCAGAGCCCCGAGATCTTAGGCTTCCAAATTCAAGCCGGACTCTCAGGCCGAACCCTGGGCATGTCGGATAACAAGACAGTCCTGAAACCCCGAGAACAGGTCCCATTCCCGCAAAGAACCGAAGTCTGCGTGTAACTCCGGGTCAGGGTCTTCAGAAGAACCGTGAAAGGGAAAAATAGAGATATTAAAGATGGAAATAGAGCTGTTTCTGAAGATGCAAGCAAAGGAGTCGCCGTTTAGCGTCATTTTAACTCCACCTCCACCTCCACTTGCACTAAGAAGGTCTCAGTTTATATTATGGAAGTTAGTCCATGACAACAATCCCTATTGCACCTTTCCTTAATCTGCCTGCATATCCGTTCCTCGATGCCCTGCTGGCAGTTTAGGTGGGGGGGGGGGGGGGTGTCTGTAGTACAATTCTATTAGAGTGATTACACACATCCTAATTTTGAGATCTACTCATCCAGACCCCCCAACTCCTGTCCTTCCCTCAACTGCCTCTGCAATTGTCACAACGTCGTAGTTCTATGTACTGATCCATGCTCACAGTTCATGACCTTTACAACTAATACATCTAGCATTGAGACAAGCACATTAAGTTCAAACTATCCATCCCATCATATCTATTACTTTGCTTCTGCCTGTTTTTACTGGCCCTGACAAATACTTCCCCTCCATCCCTCCACTTTCTGACCTGGTGCTGTGGTTCCCAACCACCACCAATTAGCACTAGTAACCTCCCGGCTTGAATATCAATTTCTTCTGGTTTAAGTACAACCCATCCCTCTTGCTCAGGTCAGCCCTGCCACAGAAGAGATTCCAGTGATCCAAGAACCTGAAATCCTGTCCTCTACACCAGTTCCTCAGCCATTCATTCATCTGTGCTATCCTGACTAGCATGTGGCACAGGGAGTAATCCAGAGATTACCTTTGACGTCCTGACTTCCTGTACTCTCTGTACAGGACCTCTTCCCCCTTTCTGCCTACGTCTCGGTGCCAATGTGCACCATGACCTCTGGCTGCCCTTGATAATATTCTGTGGACGCCCTGACATCCTCAACCCTAGCACCTGGAAGGCAACATATTGTTTTGGCATCTCTCTGGCAGCCACAAAATCTCCTGTCCATCCCCCTAACTATGGAGTCTGCTATCACTATCGCTCTGCCTGGCCTCGCCTTCCCTGCTGAGCCTCAGAGCTGGCCACAAGGCCACTGCTGCTGCTATACCCTGATAGGTTATCCCCCCCCCCCCCCCAGCAGTATCCAAAGGGGTATGCTTGTTGCGGAGGGGAGTGGCCACAGGGGGAACCCGGCACCGTCTGCTGACTCCCCTTGACTTTTCCTGGTGGTCACCCATCTACTATCTGAGGCCCACACTCTGGGCGTGACCAGCTCAGTAGAAGTTTCATCTGTGAGGTCTTCAGACTTGCAGACGGTCCCGAGTGCATCCAGCTCCAGCTCCAGCTCCTTGACCATGTCTATCAGGAGCTGAAGCTAGCTGCACTGAAATCCCACATTTCACAGGAAGAACATTCCGTCACCCTATCCATGCTGCCTATACTGAAGACTAAGGATCTTCAGACGGGAATGAAAAGCTTACCTGTGCCTTATCTATGAAAACTTTGAGTTTCACACTCACCTAGGTCATTTACTCAGCCTCTTCTCACCAAGCTTGTTATATCTTTGGCCCGAACTTCTCAAACCCAAATTCCGCAATCAGAGACCAACAATAACGAATGACTCAGCACCCTATGCCGCCGTCTGTTCTCGCCAAAGCCTGACCACTCTTAACGGTAGCCCACCCCAACAGTGATACTCCCACAATGGCCGCTCTGCTTACAACTTGCTTCTTTCTATTGGCTTAAAAATACTCATTCCCGATGAGACCCGCTGTTTTCAAATGGATTCTACCCTACAAAGATGTCAGACTCTCTCTCACTACTTCAAAGAATACCCAGTATGTATGCAATTAAGTTATAAAGAAGCAACCCTTTTGGGCTGGGATTTCCAGAAAGTCAAATTGAACGTTGATATTTCCAGCCACGTTCTGTTCAGGTACGTGCATGCTGCAATAAGTTTCTGGGTCTGGAGTACAGCACACTCGCTCCCATCAGGTCTTGTACCTTCCTAGCAAGTTCCGATAGGAGGAAGGAAAATGTGTTTCTTCCTGTGCCTTGCACTCAGCCCATGGAAGAATGACATTGGTGTGAACTTTCAGGTTGATTCTGTAGTGAGGAAGGCAAACACAATGTTAGCATTAAGTTCAAGAAGACAAGAACATAAAAGCAAGGATATAATGTTGAGACTTTATAAAGTGCTGATGAGGCCTCACTTAGAGTATTGTGAGCAGGTTTGGGCCCCTTGTCTTAGAGAGGAAGTGCTGACACTGGAGAGGGTGCAAAGGAGGTTTTCACAAAAATGATTCCAGGATTGAATGGCGTTTGATGGCTCTGGGTCTGTCTGTATTCACTGGAATTCAGAATGAGGGCCGACCTCATTGAAACCTATTGAATGGTGAAATGCCTTGACAGAGGGGATTTAGAGAGTCTTGAGACCTGATGATACAGCCTCAGAATAGAGGGGCGTCCCTTTAGAACAGAGATGAGGTTTTTTTTAGCCAGAGGGTGGTGAATCTGTGGAATTCTTTGCCACAGGCAGCTATGGGGGCCAAGTCTTTATGTATATTTAAGGCAGAGGTTGATAGATTCTTGATTGGTCAGGAAGAACACATTTTCTGGGATACTGGGAGAAGGCAGGAGATTAGGGCTGAGAGGAAAATTAGATCAGCCATGATGAAATGATGGTTTAGACTCGATGGGCCAAATGACCTAATTCTGCTCCTGTATCTTATACGGTCCTATATGGTCTATGGTTTATCAAGGGTCTTGTCAAATTTGTTTTATTGTCGGGTGGGGGGAGTAGGCTGTTTTAGTTACTACCCAGGCCTATGATACTATAGTGCAGGAGTTACATTACTTACATGTGTGTTTATTTCCAAGTCATAATAGCCAGGTAAATACTTAACTTTATTTTATATGATATTTCAGCCGAAAGATAGTCAGCAGGCTCTCAGCAGGAAAGCATCTGCTGTGAACATGGAGAAGTTCAAAAAGTTTGCAGCTCGCAGGAAATGGAAGGTATGTAGATTTTTAACTATACAATATTTACATAGACATTCTAGGTCACTCCATTTAGAATTGGAATTGAACTGACAAAGAAATCCGTATCAGGACACTTTGCCCATTATTCTTGGATCATGCAGAGAAGAGTACAAGGAATGGTCTAGCCAAGAAAGTCTTTTGATGAAGAACAGGAATAGTTGTTTCATCTTTTAAGGATCAGACAATATTCAATATTCTTAATAAGAAAAACAAATACAATAATTATAGAGCTTTTGGTGTTCTCTGCATATCTCCAATTCTAAGATCATTCCATTTGTTACGTGTAATTTGGGACTAGGCATTTGTATTTCTATTGCCTTGAAAGCAAAAGGCATAATTTGGTTGGAAAACTCAACCTTACACAGCACTTTGAGAATATGCCAAGTTCAAAAACGAGGTCATTGTTTGAAGTTAAGATTTGCTTTTGCTGATTAACTACTGGGGGGGGGGGGGGGGGGACTTTTTCAACAAGAGATTAATTAACATGAAGTTGATTGCCATTCTGACTAGTACAGCAAATGTTGTGGAATTTCAATGGGAAAGAATGTATTGGTTAATGATATTAATATATAACAGTGCAGTGGGGTGTTATTGTAAACATTGATGAAAAAATTAACTACTGCTGTCTGCAAATTAGTGTAGTTTGTGAAGTTGGAATATTTACTTGTGGGAAATTATTTTCTTTTCATTTTAATCACTTGCTCTGTTGTGCATGTTTGGTTGTTACAAAATGCGTGTCATACCTTGGTGAACATTTACTGCACCTACTAATTCAGTGTATGAACCGGCTAGATGAAAGGTAATTGTAAACAGTGCTAAATGAAAACTGGCACACGTAATAATCAACATAAATCAGTTTGAGTATACGCATGTATTTCATATCTGTTCAATCTATTGCAAAATTTTAAAAAGTCCATCGACCTTTCAATTTCTGATTTCAAATTTATTTCAATTTTACTCAGTCCCAAATTTTCTTGAACATTTTTAAGATGCATTTAATTTCACCAAGGAAAATTGTTAATCGGTTCCTTTACTGAAGATCAAATACCTATAATTTTTCCCCCAAAGCCTTTTAGTTTAAATTAGTGGTGTATAAAAATAAATGATGAAGAACACAGTTTTAAATAATTACTGATTTTTTTATTTCTTGTGATTTTTTTAATATAAAGTTAGAAATCAAATGACATGATTTTATATGCAAACACATTTATATTTAAAGCATGTAGTGGAACAGTGTCCCACTTTTAGTGACAATTAAATCCTTAGTATAATTATGTAATTTTCCTTACTGAAATGCTTTTAATCCCCATGACCAAAGTAAAGCTTGTAAGTTTAAAGCTGCCTGTAACATTCCAGCTATTTGGAATTCATTTCATGTGCTTTTACTTGTGATTGCAAGTTCACAATTATTCTTGTAAAGTGAGAGTTCTCAATGTGTTCAGTTGAAGCTTTGCCACCAAGTTATTTGGTTAAATTGTTGTTTCTTTAGCAATCAGTGAGGCTAATATCATTGTGCCAACGGCTATCAAGATCATTTCTTTCTCGGAGCAATATGAGTGTTGCTAGGAGTGAAGACACTTTGGTAAGTACCTGAGCAAAACTCCATTCAGCAGCTGAGGGCTTTGTTTCGTTTTGTTTGAGAATTGTGTGTATTTGTTTGCTGGCTATAGTCCAGGTCAGCTTCCTATTTCATTCTGGCTCATTTTAACATACAACCCAAGTCTTTAACCTCCAGTGAAAGGGGATGGAAACAATCTTTGAACAAAAAGTTTTTTATTTACTGTTCCTCTACATTTTGATTCCCCTTCCTTGAGAAAGCCTCCTCATTCCAATACTGACCCCCTTAATGCTGCTCATCTTCCGTTATTCAGGAGGATGATTTCATGACATTAAGGTATATCTGCACCCAAAGATCTCATCCAAATTACAAGCTAGCAACTAGCTAATGTGAAGAAGTGTAGCATAGTATTCCAGTTCTGAATATGCTCCACTTTGACTTGAACTCTTTTGTTCATTGCTAGTTTCTTCTATTTAAACTGCAATGAAGCTGTTTGTGTCTTTGACCATTGTTAAGCACCGGTTTGTGTATCCAAACCAGTTTGGCTTTGAACTGCTACTCTGCATTCTGTTTGTTAGTACAGAACAGATCACGTTCAGCCTATGATCTTTGAAGGCTATATAGTTTAAACCTGCACTGCTCAATGGATTAACCTGCTGATCAAGCTGTGGAGGTCATGAATTTTGACTTAATTGGGCTCTGAACAATTAAAGCTGGATGCAGTTCAGCTATCCTCACTTAAACTATGCTGTTTTTAAAGTGTAATTACACGGTGGATGTTTATGATTCAGAATTATTGGCAGAGGACTTTATCAGTGTATAAATTATACTATTTTTGAAAATGGCATAAATATTCTTGCACTTTCCCCCATATGTTCAGTAGACTGCTTGACATCCAAGAATGATAAGTTTATTTCTCGATTTCTGATCAGGATGAAGAGGATTCTTTTGTGATGAAAGCTATAATCCATGCCATTAACGATGATAATGTTCCTGGTCTGCAACATCTGCTTGGATCACTTGCCAATTATGACATAAACCAGGCGAACAAGGTAGAACTTTGTGTACCCTTTAACATATTTAGTTAATGCTTCAAGAGTTACTTCCTTCCCATTTTCAGAACAAACATGAGTTTTGTATTAATCACATAATTTATTATCTTTAAAAGTAGTATTATATTTAATAAAACACTTAGAGAGCTGAGCTTTGCAACTTAAAACATATAAGATAATACAAAACAATTTTTGCTACATGATATATCCCTGTGTAACGAATACTTTGTTTCTGCAACAAAACTGTAGTTGCATGAGGTGAAGTCCATTCATCTTCATTAATGATTTTCCTTTCCATTAGCAAGAAGTTCACTGGTGTTCAATTCCATTTGCAAATCCTGGGCATTTGACTTTCCATTTGCCTGAATGACAACTCCAAACAAGTTCAAGCCCCTCCAGGGCATAGCAGTCTATTTAACTGATGATCCCTTTGCTCTTCCAAGCACCACCGGTGTATTGTGGCTTCAGACCCTACCAAAAAGCGCAGCAGTTATTCTTGTAGGCTCCTCTGACACCACTCCCTAAACTTGAGACCTCTACTGCCGAGTTGGACAAGATCTTCAGCTGTGTGTTAATGCCACTGTCTGTAAGTTCCCTTCCAAATCATGCTACATCGTGACCTGAAAATGTTTCACTGGACCTTCATTTTGTCACCGGAGTTGAGCATTCCAGACAGTTGTTTAGCATGGGTCTTCGGTACATGGCCAGGTACCCCATCTGGGCTGGGTGCTTTCCATGGGTTCACGCTCCTGAAGGATGCTTGCCTGTCAACCGTAGAGACTGAAATCACAGGGTCATCGGGGGCTGTGGAAGATTGTGATGGTTCCTCCATGTTTTGATGGTCAAAGCAAGCCTAGAAGGCATTGAGCTGATCTGGAAGTGAAACCCCTGTTGTCATCTATGTTTCTTGATTTTACTTTATAAGAGGTGATAACATTCAAGCTCTGTCACAACTGTCGAGCATCCTTCATTGATTCAAGTTTAGTCCGGAATTGCCACTCCACCTGTGAGATTGCTTTCTGGAGATCATACCTGGACCTCATTTAACTTGGTCACCAGACTTGAATGCCTCTAATCTGGCCCTCAGCAGATTAGGGAACTTCTGGTTGGGGAAGACACTGAATGATTTTGTCAGAGCACATTCATCTAGAGTTGTTTTAATAAGTCCATTACAACCGTGGTGTACTTATTCAGGTCCACAGATGAGTCCTTGAACATGGCCCAGTCTACCAGCTTGAAGCAATCCCATACCTGCTCCTCTGCCTCCTGCGACCACCTCTTTGTTGTCCTAATCTCTGGAGCCATAGAACAAAGTCATCCATTGTTATTAAATAAATGATGACATTAATCAAAATGAAGCAATAATTTCTATGTAATCTAAATTCATCAGTGAAAAATTAATATGGTAATCTAGAGGTTTTATTATTAAACAATTCTGCAAAAATTTATAAACAAATTATCTAATGTCCTTCTAAGAAAATATTCTCTCTGACCTAAACAGAACTATTGCAGATCTTCCTGCAAGCCTGCTCAATGTAGATAGTTTAACTTTTTACACTAGTGTAAGTTATTGCCTAATTCCCTTTATTATTGTGACATTGTTGTCAATAAACAATTTAGTGCACGGGAAAGCCACATAAGTATAAAATTTGGTTGCAGAGGATCCAACTTCAGATAAAAATATATTAGTACAAATATAGCCATCTTGGCAGCTCTCAGAATGAAAGGCATTCATTTGTATAAGCCGATGCACTTAGTCACAAGCAAGCTGTTAAGTGAGAGGATGCAATTCTTTACCTTTTGTTGTCTTTTGTGATAGCTTTTGCAGAAAGATGTTTCTAAGGTTGTGTAGATACACCCTATGATTTTTCAGACCAGTCATGACTTAATTACTGTTTTCACCCGTATGTTCTGCAATTATTTGCCATGTCAGTGAGACGGAATGGCTCTGGAGCTTGAGGAAATATCTGAATGTGAGGAAGGGCCTTCCAATAAAGGAATGAAATGCAAGATTATGGACACGCGCTTTCACTGACAATGTTAAGCCTACACGTTTAAGCTCCTGTGCTCATCACTATTGAAGCATTCAGCTCCTGGGGTATTTGTGTCATGGAAAGAAAGTGGCAGCGGTGTGCCTGTGGTGGAAGTAAGCTCTAAAGCAGGCTGCAACATGCAGCAAACTCCACAGTGGATTCCTTGCAGAGTACATTTTGTACAGTCTGTGCTCCTGTGACAACTGGTAGCAGGAGTGTCTCTGTCTACATATTTACCAGTGGCTGAGTGTGGCTAAAAGCAAAAAGACTGCACAATTCCCATGAGGAAACTGCTGTGGATTGTTTGAAGGTGAAGGAATAAACCTTGGCACATTTGGGAACTGCACCTGCAGCTTATTTATTTATTTTTTAAAATTTTATAATATGGAGAAAATCAAACAAAGTTCAATTTCATTGAAATGGTACTTCTGGGAAGGTTTATTTACTGCATATTTTTTCCTTTGCGTATGCTCAGGTTGGCCAACTCAGTTGCAACACCCTTCTAATTTATATTGTGCTTGGTTCAAATATGGAATTTGTCTGTTTATCTGTGAATGCAGAATAAAGGCACTGACATCAGGATAGCTGGAAAATGGCTGACATAGCCTTTTCTGTCCTAAATCAAACATAACTTAAAATTGAGGCCTAATGTGCTGGCTCATGTTGGGAAAACCCTTCCGATGAAGAAGCTCAGAAAACAGTGAAGTGCTGGAGAGCCGTGGAAAAAGTCATTGCAAGTGTTGTAGCAAGCTGTAATGAGTAGATGTCGTCCAGGTGATGCAACTAGCCTAGGAGCTGTGAGATGGTCAGTCTTTACAGGACAATTAGTTTCTACAAAAGGGGAAAATTGAACATTTACCTTTCTGCTCCATGTTGTTATTTGTTTAATCTTTCTGCAGCATGGAACACCTCCACTGTTGGTCGCGGCTGGTTGTGGAAATATCCAGATTCTTAACTTGCTCATCCAAAAAGGAGCAAAGATTGATGTCCAGGACAAGGTTTGTAATGGAACTTGTCAGAATATTCTCTTCAATATGTCTGAAAAAAAACTATTGCTTCTTGTCACTTTAGTTACCATATGTCTGAATGCTATTGGTGTGTCTCATTTGGCATTACTGTTTGCAGGTTAAGTAAATTTACTTTAATGTATAATAGACCAGGCATTCAGATGTTTCTAAATGGGACTAATAAAATTCATCGAAAATAAATGGACATATTTGAGAATGAAGTATTTTAAATTATTTTCTTAAAAAAATCTGAATTTCTCCTAGACTGGGTCCAATGCACTATACTGGGCTGCAAGACACGGTCATACTGAAACATTGAGGTTCTTGCATCAACAAGAATGTCCTTTGAATGTTCAAGATAAGGTAAGAAAATGAGCACCAGTGTCACCCTTGTAAAAGACAAATGTGCTTAATTTTAAATTTAAATTATTTTTAAAGAAAGTAATTTACTTGTCTGGTAGAATTTCTTATGAATTAATTAATAGAAAGAGATATTACTGGTGCAATCTGCCCTGTAGATGCAATAATGCTTCCTAATAAGTTTTTAGAAAATAACTAAAATTCACAAAGGTACAAAATGGAATTTCAAGCAAATAATCAACATTTGCAATTATAATCACAAAATAATAATTTGGCAAAAGAATACATTTTTGCAGAGTTGTAATCTGCCAACATTTTTACCAACACTAATTCATTGTGTATATTAACAGACTATCAATACTGTTTGTACCCTACTCCAAAGTGGGATATGTTCAATAATGTTTCCTTTTCCCTATCCCTATGCCAGCAGCCTTGAGGTTTCTCAAGAACCAACCCATGATACACTCATCTCTATGTACGTACTTGATGATATCCAAATGCATAGCGGTATAGTTTCAAATCAAAATGCCATCCAGCTTTCTAAATCATATCCTCTTCTTCAACAGTTTCTCCAGTTCTGTCGAAGGGTTTTGGCCCGAAATGTCAACAGAACTCTTTTCCTAGATGCTGCCTGGGCTGCCAAATTCCTCCAGCATTTTGTGTGTGTGTCATCCAGCTTTACCTGCCCAATTTGTTTCTTAAACATTCCATGTTGTCAAGATGAATTTTAACTCACCTTTACAAAGATTTATTGAGATACAGCGTGAAGTAAGCCCTTCAAGCCACACCAACTGGAAATCTGCCAATCTAATCTGAGCCTAATCACGGGGCAATGTACAATAATCAATAAACCTGTCAACAGTACGTCTTTGGACTGTGGGAGGAAACCAGAGCACCAGAGGAGACCCACACGGTCACAGGGGCAGCATACAAACTCCTCACAAGCAGCGGCGGGAATGAAACCTGGTACTGTAAAGTGTTGTGCTGACCACTATGTCACTACTGTCCACCCACACAGTTTGTTCCTTTGCTCCTGACTGCCACCTGAAACTCAGATGCAGAATGAACCAGGTTCTTTGCAGCTTTAGCACCCTTTTCACATTTGTTCATTTCCCAGAGTTTGGATTTAGCAGCAATGAAGAAACAGTGGCTTATTCACAAGCCGGGATACTGTCTGACTGAGAGGGGGACCTGCAAATGGTGCCGTGCCCACGTATTTGGCCTGGAACTTATCCTGTTCAGCTCCACACTGCCCTCTCCCTTGTAGCCTCTCAGTTAGGAAGCTGTTTCACTTCCGTGGTATTACTGAACCTTCTCCCTACCAAAACTCAGTTCAATGTGCTTTATATTTAGGATGGTATCACCCACCAGATTTAGCTATTCCACCACTCCCTCCCAACAAAACATGTATTTTCCAGCATAAAGTGCTGTTAATCCAAAACTCATGCTTTAATTTATCATACCTGCCCTTGATTGTTATATTGGTTTCCTTATTGCAAACAATCAGAATTAGAATTCTCCTGCTTTATTTCTTTTATTGGTTTATTATTGTCACATGTCTTGAGAAACAGTGAATTGCACTAGTTTTGCATGCCATCCAGACCGATTAAGACATACATAATTACACTGAGGTAGTGAAAAGAAAACAAAATGCACAGTATGGTTTTGCAGCTACGGAGAAGGTGCCGTGCATGTACATGTGTGCAGGGGTCATGACAATGTAGAATGGGAGATCAAGTGTTCAAGGGTTTAAACACCCCTGAAGTGTCACCTGGCTGACAACCTACAACTGCAATATTCCCATTCCTCTTCTAGTCGTACTGTTCCTCGGAGTGCTTGTGTATTTCTCCTCCCTACTACATTCAGACTGCAAGCTCAGAATCAAGTTTATCATCGCAGACATATGTAATTTGTTATTTTGCGGTAGTAGTACAGAGCAATACATAAAATGACCTCACTGCAGGAAGGATGTGGAAACCATAGAAAGGGTGCAGAGGAGATTTACAAGGATGTTGCCTGGATTGGGGAGCATGCCTTATGAGAATAGGTTGAGTGACGGAGGAATAGAGTTGATAGAGGTGTACAAGATGATGAGAGGCATTGATCGTGTGGATAGTCAGAGGCTTTTCACCAGGGCTGAAATGGCAAGCACGAAAGGGCACAGTTTTAAGGGTGCTTGGAAGAAGGTACAGAGGAGATGTCAGGGTTAAGTTTTTTATGCAGAGAGTGGTGAGTGCGTGGAATGGGCTGCCGGCGACGGTGGTGGAGGCGGAAACGATCGGATCTTTTAAGAGCCTCCTGGATGGCTACATGGAGCTTAGAAAAATAGAGGGCTATGGGTAAAACCTAGGTAGTTCTAAGGTAGGGACATGTTTGGCACAGCTTTGTGGGCCAAAGGGCCTGTATTGTGCTGTAGGATTTCTATGCTTCTATGCTATAATTATCATGAGAAATATATTGTCTATCATCTTGACTTATATCATCTAGAATTTTCTTTGTAGTCCCTCTAAATTCCCTCTGACCTTGACCTTTTTTTAGTGTGTTGATTGGAAATCTCCAGCTGATTCCAAACCTGGGTTAATTAAAGTTTAGCTTTGTATACAAAAGTAATGAACCAATGTTACTTCCTGAGGAATCCCTTATTAATTGTCCTATCAATTTGTCCTAGCACCTGCAAAAATACATGAACGTACATGTCTTTGATCCTACATTGAAATAAATTGCCCTCTCCTCATTTACGGTCCATGAAGATAGTAGACAAAAAATATAGAAAGGCATAAGGAATACTTTCTTTTATTGGCAGAGTGAATTTCTGGAATTTCTAACACTCTACATTGTGCACTATTATCATATTAATGAAGAGTGTGATGAGGGTGCAAAGGAGAATGGTAGAGGAAAGACTGAACAGACTGAAGCTAATTTCTTTGACACATTAGAGATTGGGACACTATTTTAATTAAGAGCTATAAAATTATAAGAAAGAACCTGATTTCCCTTGCCACTGAGTTCTATATTGAGTCATGAAAACTGGTACGGAGACACAAATTCACTCAAAAGATGGAACTCTTAGGATCGAAGATGTGTCTGGAGCTCTGCCTGAAACAATATTGGAAGACGAAATTCTCATCAAATTTCTAAACCTATTTGAATAAGCACTTGTCTTGTAAAGACGCATCAAAAGCTAGGAAGTATGATTTTTCTGGGTAGCTTTCTATAGCAGCATTGGGAACAGGATGTGTTAAATGATCTCCTTCCCTGCCATGGGTTTCTGTGATTCTGTTCTTACATAAGTAACTCATTTCACAGTTTGCTGTGCTAAATGTCATCTGTTGCATATCAGCCCATGTTACTTGTTTGCCTGCCTTTTTTTGGAATCTGTTAACATTCTCCTCGCTCTTCCTTATAATTTTGATTATCATGACAAACTCAGATTTAGAAAGGTAGTTCTAATACTGGTTGCTGGGAAACACAGCTCTGTATTTCCCTCCAGTCTGAAAAGCAGAGTTGGCACATCTCGCTGATGTCATGGTCATGTAGCCAATTAATCCCTTAAGTTTGCTTTACTAACAACATTATTAGGGAAGTTGCTGAATAGCAAATGAGTGAGGGAACATGGTCTGATACTCCATTTCATAAAATCCTTCCTTGAACAATCTTTTTCAACTGCTGTGGAGCATCTTGGAATGAAGTGAATGTTGCTCTTGGGCCATCTGTTGTTACACAACTGCTGTTCTGCATAGGCCGGATGGAAGCTGAGGACTTAGCTGGACTGCGCTGCTCAACTTTGTTTATTTATCTGGAGATAATGCAGCCTCTTGTGCCAGCAACCCCCGATTTAACCCTAGCCTAATCATGGGACAGTTTACAATTGCCAATTAACCTACTAATTGGTACGTCTTTGGACTGTGGGAGAAAGCTGGGGCACCCAGAGAGAAACAACACACCCACAGGATGTAAGGAGTACGGCCTCCTTACAGAGGACACCAGGGTTGTACTCCGAACTCAGACACCCTGAGCTGTAATAGCACTGTACTAACTGCACTCTACCACGGTGCCCCACGGGGTTATGATATTTTTATGGATATTCTGATGAAAAACTTCTCTGGTGTCACTTAATTACTGTTAACATCTGCAGAGGAAATCAGATGTCAATGAAAATCAATTATATAAAAAAAAAGCAAGTGCTGAAAATCTGAAATAAAATTAGGAAAAACTGGAACTCAGCTGGTCTGGCAGTATCTGTGGAAAGAGAAAGACATTTTAAGTTGTAGCTTTCTCCAGCAATTTCTTTTTTGTTTCTGATTTTCTTTTCTGTGCTTTGGGTTAACTAATTTAATTCCAAAACTGCCAAGCAGTTGATCTTTTTGTTTTATAGTGTGCAGGACTGTGATTCTTGGGATCAAAGTATAGGATAACTCGTTATGATTGGATGTGTAAAGTGGTATTGGGTGGTGCTAATCTAAAATGTATTTGAGAATGATGGAGGGACAAGAACCAAAATCCCTGTGATTAGTTAGAGTAAAGGGTGCACTGGAGTTAATCTTCAGTAGATGTGTTACACCCATAACATAGCCATTTTTCTATATTTAAAGTTGCCATTGTAGCTTCAGTGTATACACAAGAAGCAGAACAGCCCCTTCATTATACTCCTGGAGTGCCTGTGTTACAACAATGAGTTCTCCTTAAAACTCAGGTTACAGGGATCCCCATTTATTACACCATTGTGCTTGTTTAACTGCTCTTGACAAGAGGGTAACCTAATTACAGTCATATTGACTAATCTTGTTATTAGCTCTGTTGAACTTGCAAATCTTTTGCTCTTCACTTCCTTCATCGTCCCACTCTATTCCACCTACTCTCTCCATCAGATTTTGTTTCCTGGTCCTTATTTTGATTTCCTGCAGATATCCTTGCATAAGACTACTGGTTTGTAATTATTACTTACCCTTCTCTGTAGCTTATCAAAAATTTTGTGTGAGGCAGCCAAGCACTGGTGCATTTTCAAGTGCATTGTATTCAGAAGTCCCATAGCCAACATCACTATGAAATGAGTCTTTATAAATGAAGCTTAAACACTGGCAGATTTCAGTGTAGAATTTAGTCAGATTTTTAACTTCTATTTTTGTTTATATTTTACTGCAGTCTGGTGAAACTGCCCTCCATGTAGCAGCTCGATATGGTAATGTTGAAGTTGTACAATACCTCTGCAAAATTGGTGTTAATCCAGATCTTCAAGACAGGGTAAGAGCATGTAAAATAGATCACCTATATGAAAAATTAAGTTTCAATTCAACTTGAGTCTTTTATTTTATTCATGTTAGGATGAGAATATAATCAGATGATTAATGATTATGTAATGAATGTAGAAGGGAACTGGAATAAAGAATTCTACCTAGAATATAATACCATACTGTCTTTCATTCTACTTATTTCCCTAACAAGAAAATTGTAAAGAAATTAAATTTGATGGTTTGTCTTGACATTGAAAATTGCTCCTATATTCAAAATAAATCTGTAACAGTGAAGAGAGCCATGAACAGCTCTAGTGCCAGAGCTGATTAAACTGTTATTCGTTGAAGCAGTAAACACTTTCAGGTAACTTATTTATTCATTGCATTTACCTCACCTCTACATGCTGGAAAGGGATTTAATAAACATTTCCTTACACTTTTGGCATAGTTTAGTTTTGTGTTTCAACACATCTTTTACGGTACCGTAGAATGACTACAACGCGAATGAGGAGCATTCAATTCTTTAAATCCATATTAATTCTACATGTGGGCAATCTAAATGCTTACACATCATAGCCACCTTCCCATTGTCCTGCCAGAACTTCCCTTTCAGATCCTTGTCTAACGCCCTTTTGGATGTGGCAATTAAGTCTGCTTCCACTGCCATTACTGGCGGTGCATCCCGCACAATGCAATTTTTATAAAAATGTCCCCTTTTCTTAACTCGCATACTTGCCTTTGTGCAAAAAAAAAATCTTATTGTTGACCCAAATATAAAAACGTACATTGTGCCATAGCTGTCAAGGGGCTCATCCAAGCCGTTTCTCTCTAAAGAGGCTGCACATAGGCCAATGGCAGGTTGGTGATAGCATTGAGTCTTCAATCTGTCTTCAACCTGTGTTCTCTAATGAGTCTTACTGCAGCTGATCCGAAGCACAATTTTTTTAAAACCTACATTTTCATTATCTGGTATTAACGAGATGAGATTTCTATTGCAGCCAGCTCAGTGAGATCACCTAATCTAGTACTTACTATGAGCCTTGACTAGTCAGTGTAGATTAGTAGTGGCCTAATGATAGCTATAGTTTACATTGCCATCAACATCTGATGACAGAAACAATATTTCTGTGTCAGGTGAAGATTAGTCATAATGTGGTATTCTCATTTTTTGCATGAACAGCAATTTTGTTACTCTTTCTGTACACACCATGCCATTAGTCATCTAAGGAAATGGATTGCCCTAATAATTCCTGACCTCTGATAATGGTATTCTTGATCCCTGTTTGGAGGGATCTTTAATATCTCCTTCCTCCCCGTGGAAATTGAGATCTACTCACAGGAAGCAGATCAAATGGCCTGGATGGAATATGAATTTTTATTTCATTCTGCAGAAACCACTTTGTGGCTTCAAGAGATGTTTGTTTGGACGTTCACTGTAATAGTTGTTGCTGCAATTAGAGAAGCTGATTGGAACTCTTGTGCACTGTATCAGTGAAAAGTGGGAAGCTTGTTTGCCATCCTGATAGTTCCCTCAAGGAACTGTAACAATCCCTTTCACATCTAAAGCATGTACAAAGAGTTGTGCTGTAGAAATGTAGGAAAATTGAAGCAGAAGTACCTGTATCCATTTTGTTCCCTTGAGCCTGCTTCGTTCATGATCAGGTTTAATATCGTCAGCACGTGACGTAAAGTTTTTGTTGACATATGCCAGTGTTATTAAACCAGATTCTGATTATGAATGAAGTAGATTAATACCATCATGGCTGATCCTCCATCTCCAATTTTACCTTGGGTCTCTCCCCATTGCCCCTGATGCCTTTTGCATCCAGGAATGTGTCTGTCTCCTTCTTAAATATATTTGGCCATTTGGTCTCCACAATTAATTCCATAGTCTTACCGGTCACTGAGTGAGGGAAATTCTTCTCATCTCAGTCCGAAGTGCTTTGCAGTATAGTGAGAGACAGAGACCATTGTTCCAGACACTAAGTTCTAAGCAGTCAATCCTTTCCCTAGTAACTTTGTATGATCTCTCTTTGGATCTAATATATTCCTTAACTTCATTTGTTAGTCATAGTAGGATTGCTTTTCCTTTGTGGTGGAAAGGCATTGAGTTCTTGCATCTGTTCCTTAAATATTAACAATTGTCTATTCAACGTTGTGCCTTTTAATGAAAATCCCCAATCTACCCTAGCCGACTTGTCACAGATTTTATAAAGAATTCGTGGATGAGTGTGCACCCACAAAATCATTCAGAATCTTTCCTGACCAGAAGCTCTGGAAGAACCAATGGATCCACAATCTGCTGATGGCTAGATAGGTGGCATTCGGGTCTGGCGACCAAGGAAAGTACAAGAGGTTCTGGTATGGCCTCCATAAAGCTATCTCACATGCAACTTGAAACACAGGGTGAACCCATGGAAAGACCCAGACCATGTACCTGGCCAAGTGCTAGAGATTTGTGCTAATCAGCTGGCTGTAGTGTTTACTAACATCTCCAGCCTCTTGTATCAGCAGTCTGAGGTACACAACTGCTTCAAACAGTGCCCAAAAAGAATATGGTAAGTGCCTCACCAACTATCATCCGGTAGCACTTAACATCCATTGGCCATGAAACGTATGCCTGGGGAGTGACTTGGATCCACTCCAATTAGTCTACCATCATAACAGGTCAACAGCAGATGCTATTTCATTGGCTCTTCACTCAGTTCTGGAACATCCAGAAGGAGAAGATGCATAAATCTGGATGCTCTTCAATGACTTGTAGCTCAGTATTCAACATCCTCATCCCCTCAAAGTTAATGGCCTCAAGACCACCTTATGCAATGGGATCCTCGATTTCCTCACTTGCAGACCCCAAGATAGTTTGGAATGGCAACAGCATCTCCTCCACATTCACTCTCAGCACAAGTGGACCACAAGGCTGTGCGCTTAGCTTCCTGCTCTACCCACTTTACACTTCTGACTGTGAGGCTTAGAGCTATTGATTATTGACTAGGGTGGAACAGACAGAAGGCCCATGAACCAGTCCTCATTAGGGGATTGGAGGTGGGGTGGGTCAGTAACTTTAAATTCCTTGGTGTTATCTTTTTGGAGGATCTGTCCTGGCTCCAGCACATAGCTGCCATTACAAAGACAATGTCTCTACGAAGAAGTTTGCGTAGATTCAGCACGTCATTTAAAACTTTGACAAACTTCTGTAGATGCACAATGGAGAATACCTGACTGGTTGTATCATATGGAAGCACCAATCCCCAGGAATAGAAAAGCCTATAGAAAGCGCTGGATTCAAGATTGTTTAATATAAATTCCTGTAAATGAGTGTAAAGTGAACAAAATAATTGTTACTCTGGATCCAATGCAGCATAAAACCCACAAAAGATGAAGAGCACAATGATAATAAAAAAACACAATAAATATGAATATATACATAAATATATTGATTGTATGTCCATAAAGTGACACTAGGCTGTACCTAAAGTGGCGGCCCAAGGCATCACAGAAAAAGCCTTCCCCGTCATTAAGCATATCTACCAGAAAGAGGCATCCGTCATCAAGGACCCTCACTGTCTGAGCTTATGCTCTTTTCTCACTGTTGCCATCAGGAAGGAGATACAGGAACCTTAAGCCCCACATCACCAGGTTCAAGAACAGTTGTTATTCCTACAATCATCAGGCTTCTGAACCTGTGTTGATAGCTTCTTTCACCCCAATGCCAGATTGATCATTGAACATAGCATATGGACTCATTTTCAAGGACTCAACAATTCATGTTCTCAGTATTATTTTTTTTTATTATTTGATTTTTAATATATATTTGCAGTTTGTCTTTTGTATATTGGTCGCCTGTCTGTCTTTGTGTGAATGTCTGCAGGAAAACGAATCTCAAGACAGTATATGGTAAAATACAGGTCCTTCCATAATTTTACTTTGGACTTTGAATTCACTCCTTGTACCTTTTATAATTTCCTTTGTTTAGATTTAGAATGTTAATCTTCAGTTGCACCAGTGCATTTCCCAGTTTAAAGAAAAGCTCTATCATGTTATTGTCACTCTAAGGGCCCTGCACAATAATCATCAGTTAACTATTTCATATTGCACAGAATCCGATCTGAAATTACCTTTTCTCAAGAGAGTTCCTCAACATATTGATCAAGAAAATCACTGCAAGCATTTCCTAAATTTGGCTTCCATCTCATGACTGAATTCAACCTGCCCAGATAAGCCCCTCCCCAATGGTACCTGTACTATCCCTGTTACATGCAATCAAATTTCCTGATTTATGTCCTATGTTACATCTACTGTTTGGTGGCCTACAAATAACATCAACAGTCTTTTCTCTATATTGCTATTGTTGTATTGCTGTATAACTCTTTCCAAATTGATCGTACTTACACATCATGCTCTGCTGAGCCACGGTCATTTGCCACTGCATTCATCTCCTCTTTTATTAATTGCACCATACTCCTCCTCTTCTTTTCTGCCTGGATATCTTCGACATCAAATAACCTTGAGCATGCATCTCTTCAGACACTGTGTTCGGCCTTTTCTGTGATGCCAATTAGATCATACCCATTGACAACAATTTCTGCAATTATCCACCTTACTGTGAGCTCAATATATATCTAGATAGGGTAAAGTTAACATGATCAATGTAACACTTTTCTGTACTTTGACCCTGTTTCCTACCTTCTTTTTGTTTCTGTTCTCTGTTTTGCTTATTACTTGCTAACTTGTACTTTCTGCTTTGCTTCTTTCCATCCTGAATTCCGCTTGTGATTTTTATGCCCCCTGCTGAACTTGTTAAACATTTGGAAGTTTAGGCACTGTAGGAACCCCAACAGCCAGTTTTTTTGCTCAATTGAATGCCCAGTGTAAAAATCAGAGCATCTGTGATATCGATCAAAGAATCACAATTGGCCCAAACCAGAAGAAATTCAGTGTAACTGCCCCTCAGTTTAATCTCCTCTTGTGGGAATGTCTTACGACACGAGAGGGATAAAACAAAAGACTTGTCAGTTCCCTGCGAAGAGAAGTACAGGAAATCACAGGAACTTTTCGTGCGCCTTTCGGTAGTCAGCTTCTGTAGTTCTGGAAATTTTCATCAGCAATGAGGGGAGAAAGGGATGAAACTGAGATATCATATATGACAAATAGTTGATAGACTGTACAATTATATCACAATACATACACATGGGTGCTCTCTTCAGTTACCTGATGAGGTCACCGTAGCCTTGGCCAAGGCAGTTGTCTTCAGGTGGTGCCCAATCTTCATAGGGTGTTTCAACCCTTAACCACTGTTATATATATACTGTATATACAGATATATGCTATTGTAACTATATGTGCTGTGACGATATGTACATTGTTTTGCACCTTTGCTCCAGAGGAATGTTGATTCATTTAGCTGTATATGGTTAACTGGCAATTAAACTTGAACTTGAAACATATTTAATTGAAAGCTAGAATACTTGCTGTTTAGCCTGCTTGCAGTCAGCGATTTATACATTTCTTAACTTTAACAAGCAGTTCCATTAAAGCCTGGCTATCAAGCATGCAGCATTTATGACTCCTAAAAATGATGTGTCATTTCTAGTTTCTCTTCTGTGTTGATTCCAGGTTGAAGCAACACAGATTTATTGCACTAATGATTTAACACAGGGGCAATAAAGAAACATAAATGTTAGCAAGGATATTTGATGTTTATGGACTATGCTCAGAATATAAAGCTGTGTACTTTGCATTTCCCGATTTAGAGTTTGCAGTTATGCTATTCACAAATTTTTGCTCACAGTTTTTAAAGGCAAAATTACTACTTCAGGAGGTTTTTCAGCAAAGCATCGTTCAGTGACTATGATGGAATGTTCTTGTTGGCTGCTTTTTTTCCTTCTATGTCTTGCTGCTCGTGTTGAAGTGTGGTTCTGACAAGAATGTGTAATTTGAGTGGAACTCCTTGACAGCATTCAGCAATTTTTGATCTTCAGTCACAAAAGAGCATGGCACAATTCTGTCGTGCTACATTATTCGATTTGCACATTAGTAAGAGCTGCCAAATGTCTCTCCTTCCGACATCTTAAGAGGTAATTGATTTGGGCTAACAACAGTTTGTGATGCACTTTACAGTAGCACCCACATCCTGAATAATAAATGAATAGGATTGAATCAGCTCTAAATGGGGAGAGATTGCTGTGCTCTGAAATGCAAAGAGATATTGGTGCCCAGTGCATGGTTGGCAATAGATAGTATTGAGGTACTGGAAGTAAGGGGAAAAATGTACAGATCATTTAGTTTATTGCTGTGATAATTGAACGCAAATCTAGGGAGGTTATGGTTCAGATATGTACAGCATTGATCAGACTACAGTTGGTGTACTAGTACAATGTTCAAAGGTTCATTTATTATCAAAGCATGTATCCATATACATCTCTGGAATTTGTCTTCTCCAGATAGCCATAAAACAAAGAAAGAAACATGAAAATCATTCAGAGAAGGCACATCAAACCCAACCCCCTCCCCCACACAAAAAGAATGGCATCCCAAGCATCAACCCCTCCCCATCAAAACCCCTGCTCCAGCACAAAATTGGAAGAACATCGACCCCCCCCCAGAAAACAACCACTCCCCCACACAACGGAACAAGAACATCGATGCTGAGAAAGAGCCCCTCCCCTGCACAAAAAAACTAACACAACATCAGCCCCCCCCCCCAAACATTCTCCCCTCGCACAACAAAACAGAAAAGGAACGGGTGATTCAAAAAAAAATTGAATATAAAAAACATACACAAATACCGCCAATGGAAACAGCATTATTATGGGGCCAAAATACAAAACACATTACCAACTGACATAACCAGCGCAAGGCACATGTAGCATATAAAAGATAGCATGTAACATATAAAATACAATCACACACACAAAAAATGTCCAAGTCCCTAAGTTTATGAATGTCGCAGCACTCGGCAGTCGAACACAATACAACCTTTTTTCAGCCGAATGAACACTGGGGGAGGGGGCAGCATCGACTCCAACCGGGACCCTGCACCACACCCACTCCAGTGGAACACCCAACTCTGACACCTCCCCCTGGGTGGCTGCAAACAGGCGACCCCACAGCCTGAGGCTTAGTCCTTACTACGATCGAGGCCACACAGCTTCCCTGCAGTCCTCTCCCACCCCTCACCAGTAAACCAACAGATCCCACACCACCAATGACAACAGGGTCTTGCGATCACAGGAACAGCGACTAAGACGATCACTTGCCGTTCTACCTTTTAATACTTACTTGCTTGTCGTACCTAATTTATTCACTGTTACTAAAATTTAATTTTAATTCCCCTTGTTTTTTTCTTTGTACCAGGAACAAGAAACGCCATTGCATTGTGCAGCGTGGCATGGTTACTACGCAGTGGCCAAAGCACTCTGTGAAGCTGACTGCGATGTTCACATTAAAAACAAAGAAGGGGAGACACCTCTCTTGACTGCATCTGCAAGAGGCTATGTAGATATTGTGGAATGTCTGCTGGAACATTGTGCAGACATGGATGAAATTGACACGGTCAGTTTTGAGCACATGATTTGATTATTGTATGATATGCTACTTCATAATGTTACCAGTCCTTAGAAGGTGATTGGTTTTACCTTCCACACTGTGGTTAGTGTGTTTTCCTCTGCGCTAGCTACGGAGCAACTTGATTAGAATCATAGTTGCGTGTTATTATTTTAGCAGTATACCACGTGAAGGCAACAGTGCAATATTTTTGCTACTAACCAATGTCACAATCCTTGTATGTTCTTGCAACAGCATTTTTTTTATAGTAATGTTCGTGCTGTTCCCACATGGAGCACATGTTTATCAGTGATTCACTTCTCCTTACTCTGAAAACCATTTCGTGGCAACAGACCCTTCCTTCCCAGATTGCTGTAATCATGTGATGAGCAATCGGAATGCTTCTTTCAGTAACGTTGCTGTGAAGATGAGCACTTCCTCTCAGGACACTCACTGAGTTGTGCTCATTGGAGGCCGATGACTGTGCACCAGCATCTCGTGATAATGTGACTGAATCTGGTTCTCATCCTGGCATCAGAAACATAAATATACAAATTCAGTTAGGCTGGGAAGAGGACACGTTTCGGAGTAGCACATGAATGTTAAGTTCACACAATCCAGAGTAAATTAATGCTATTGTAAGAACATTTTAATTAAGATTTTTGTTGATACCTCTAAAGATATAGTACAAATACCTCTGTATAATGAATGAAAGTGAGAGCGTTTTCTTGAAATACAACAATGCAAGTAAAGCCATTATGGAAGTAGGATTTTTTTTGTTGTTGGCAGACCCCACGTTCAATATTTCTGCAACTTTTAACTTTTGCACACACAGGTGCAGACCAACAATTCTACTTTGCGTAGCGGCTAACAATTTGCACGATTTGAAAAATCGTCTTTATCAAATTGGCACATTGCAGCTGTCAAATCTTCACTATCAAACCACTAAGAAACAAGAAGATATAAATCTTCAAATGGAGAAAATAATATCATCTTTATCTCATTTCTAGTTGCTGCAGTGAATAGTCAAGAGGCACAGAAGCACGACCTTTGGCCCATCTTCTCCATGCTAACGAAGAAGCCTACTAGAGCTGGTCCCATTTGCCTCCAATATCCTGCTAAATATTTCCTATCCATTTATCTGTCCAAATGACTTTTTTAAAAATATAGCGTGGAACAGGCCCTTCTGACCTACCAAGCTGCACTATCCAATAACCCACTGATTTAACCCGAGCCTAATCACAGGGCAACTTACAATGACCAACTAACCCACTAACTGGTAGGACTTTGGACTGTGGGAGGAAACCGGAGCACCCGGAGGAAACCCACATGGTCTAGGGAAGGAACATACAAACTTGCTTACAGGGGATGCCAGAATTGAGCTGTAATAGCACTGTGATAACTGCTGTGTTACCATGGCACCCTAAATGTTTTAAATCTTTTAATTGTACCCACCTTCACAGTACGTTCCTTATAGCCACCACTCTGTCTGAACCATGTAGTCTGGGAAAATATTTGTTGTAGTCCTGGGAAAGATTACTTGAAATTGTAATTTTAGGAACTCAGCAGGTCAGGCAACATCTATGGAAATGAATAAACAGTCAGCATTTCCAAGGTGAGACCTCTCATCATTTATGCAAATAAATCATTACTTTCCAGTTGGGTATGTAAGTTTAAGTAGTTAATGACGATAGATTCACACATTCTACCACATGGGGAACAACAAATGGTCACAGAATATCAGGGATTCCTTCTCCTGATAGCAGGATTCGCACCAGATAACCAGAGATTGACTTGTGTTTGAGGAATCTTGGCCATGGTTTAATACAGGGTTTCCAAGCTGGGGTCCACGGACCCCTTGCTTAATGGTATCAGTCCATGGCATAAAAGAGGTTGGGAACCCCTGGCTTAATAACAAAGAACTCTTAAGTAGAGATAGGACAAAGAGTTAGTTGAATAGAAACGAAAAATTAAGCTAATTGGGAAGAGAAACTGATGTACGCTTCCTCCCATAGTCCAAGCAATTGTGTCCTGTAGTTACCCTAGAAGGCAATAGGACAGAGTTCAACAGATAGTTGAGTTATGCTGCTAATTTTGTAGAGTTTCAACATTACACGAAGCATGTTTGCAAAGATCACCTTACTTCTGCAAATAACTGGGGTACAGTATATAATATTAATGTCCAAGTCTTTAGGAAATGACCATCAGTTAAATTATTTGCCTATTTAATACTTACTGGGAAGTTCCTGTTGCTCCTTTCATTTGCAGCTGCAGTGGTCTTAGTGTTCTTGGGACCATGAGATGGTCAAAGTACTGGTGTAGTAATAACAATTGCTTGACAGTTGGAGTCGGTGATTTCAGAGTCAGGCAGGACAATGACGCATTTTTAAATTTAAGCTAATCCTCCCCCCACTCGTTTTTTTTAAAAGAACAACAGAAAATGTATTTCTAGGTCTGTTACGTTACGTTTTATATTAAGTTTATATCATATAGTGTCAAACTAGCTTCTGCCTAATGTTTTGTGGACAGAATTGGAGCATGTGCACTGCAGGCATTATCTCTTTGGTCAAAAGGGTCATCATTTGAGGGTTAAATTAAGTTTCTCATCTTATGACTAGGGATTGCAGATAATTCTAAGTGAAACAGCCTGTCTGCTACTCTACGCGAGAAGTGAAGAATTTGTCAAAATGTGTCCTTTAACAACTGTGAAGCTCATACCATGCACATTGAAGGGCTCCAGTACCTGGTTTGGTTCGCTCCAAGAAAATCAAGCAGCAGTTTCTAACTTTTGTGTTCTTTGGCTGAACTTTAAAAGGCTTATTTTTTTTTAATTTTCAGGATGGTCACACAGCACTGCACCTTGCAGTACGAAGATGCCAGATAGAAGTGGTGAAGTACCTACTAAGTCAAGGGTGTTATGTAGACGTGCAAGATCTGCATGGCAATTCAGCTTTGCACATAGCCTGCAAAGACGGCAACATAGCTATTGTTATGGCTCTTTGTGATGCAAACTGCAACCTTGATATAACTAATAAGGTAATCTCATTATCAGTAAGTTTTATTTGTTTAAATTTTTTAACCTTTTTGAGCACTGTTGCTTCCTCTGGTATCTGTCAAGGATCCATCATTGCTGCCTTCCTTCCCACTCCTTTTGCAAAATCATCCAGAAAATGAATAGGTTCTATATGGATGGAGACCATTTGAATGCTCTAGCTTGCCGCCAGGGTCTCTCTACCTGGCCTGTGATGTGTCATACTCCTGTCTGTCTTATAGCACTCGAGCAGAAATGTTCTCCAAATGAAGACATTGTCTTCAATCCCTTTCTATAAATTTCATTCACACTACGCCAGCTATACCCTTTTGTCTAATTGAATCAGAATTAATCATACTTATGAGCAGATTTGGTCATATTTAAATGTGATCCATCAGTGTATCTCACACTCTTAGCATTATCTAACTCCCATCACTTCCACAGATCATCAGCTGTTGAAATCTTTCTTCTTGTCTATGGTTAGCTCTTAGCAAAGTCGCATCACCGTTCTAACTATTCTTCCATTTTTTCACTCTTCATAAACTGAATTTTGCTGCTCGTGTATTAGTACAAAGTCCTCTGTTATCGATCAATCAGGAGAGGAAAGTGGAAAGGTAAAAATCAGCCCTCCTTCCTGCCTGAGGAATGGAGATCAACTGCAGCCAATCATTTCTGATCTTTGGGATAAGAGGTGTGTCAGCCATTTGAGTGTTTCCCTTTTCAGGACGAATCAAAGTCAAAGTAGTGAAGTAAAACTTCATTGTCAGAGTGCCTACACACAACCCTGAGATTCTCTTTCCTGCTGGCACACTCAGCAATCTACAGAACAGGATCAATGAAAGAGCAAGGGCATAGAAGACATCAAACTATGCAAATGAAAATATAAATAAATAGCAATAAATAATGAGAGCATCAAATAATCCCAAGATAAAGAGTCTTAAAGTGAGATTATTGATTATGTGAATATCTCAATAGATGAGTGTAGTTATCCTTTGTTCAAAAGTCTGATGGTTGAGGGATAGAAACTGTTCTTGAACCTGGTGGTGTGAGTTCTGAGGAACTTGCACCTTCTACCTGATGGCAGCAGGGAGAAGAGAGTGTGGTCTGGGTGGTGAGGATCTTTGATGGATGCTGCTTTTCTACAACAGTGTTTTGTGTAGATGTGCTCAATGGTTGGCAGGGCTTTACCCATGTTGTACTGGGCCAGATCCATCGCCTTTTGTAGGATTTTCCGCTCAAAGGTATTGGTGTTCCCATACCAGGCCGTAATGCAGCCAGTCAAGACACTTTCCACTACACATCAGTAGAAGTTTGTCAAGGCTTTTGATGACATGCAGAATCTCCGCAGACTCCTGAGGAAATAGAGGTGCTCTTACGTGGTTACATTGTAGAAATTGTTTTTCATTCTTTTTCAATATCTCTGGCTTTCCTGCATTAATTGTGTTTGCTTCTCCACATAGTATGGAAGAACACCTTTGCACCTAGCTGCTAACGCAGGGAGTCTTGAAGTTGTCCGCCACCTCTGTCTTGCTGGAGTTAATGTGGAAGCTGTGAGTTTGGTAAGTTGGTCAAATGATCATTTCTTTTTCTTGAAGCTCTGATAACTCTAGTTCATTCAATTAGCTTTCAACAGTCTCACCTCAAATAAACTACCTTAAAATTGGTGAGATGGCAATGATATTGGAATTATAGTCAATGTTTCCAAAGAAATTTCAGAATTGACTCCAATAACTGATGGAGGAAAGCAAGATACTAATTTAGTGTACGTTTAGACTGATAGGGCAAGCTGATTTCAACTTCTCTCTATTCACTGGGAAACAAAGCTAGTGAGTGCATTGTCCCAGTCTATTTGATGCAACACCTAAATCGTGCAAATCATGCAAACATGGATTCCACTGCAGCAGCAGTCTGCAATCTCTATCACTAACTCTTCACTAAGCGAACGGTAGGGCCAGTGTAGCCATCTAAACTTTATTGTCTCTAAATAGAGAAATGAATGTGAAGCTTCATTATTTTTGTTTGTTTTTCTCCCCCAGTCTAATTAAGAGTGTTGCAAATTGGGTCCTTCCTGGTAGATCAAACAATTCAGTGAAGGTTAGAGAATTAGAACAATGTTTAACCAGTGAATTATTATTGATTTAACTTATTTATTGTCACTTTCATTGCTTGTATGTCAGTTAGAGTGGAAGCATGTTGCATGGTCCATACAGCACTCTGTATATGCTCCATAGATGTTCTGCTGTGTGCAAAAAAAAAAAATTCTAGTTCTTGCTGGTTTACCAAATTATAAATCTTTTGATGTACAAACGGTATATAAGTGTTAATTAGTTTAATAATTTCCACATTTTAATATATACTGTATTTCAAAATCCATTACATGCACTCCTGTCACAATGCAAGTTCCTCGTCTCCTCTGAAAGCAAACAATATTGGAATTGGTTTATTATTGTCACACGTACCAAGATACCAATCTTGTCTTGCATAGAATTGTGTAAGTTGATAGAGCGGTTGAGAAGGCATATGGTGTATTGACCTTCATTCTTCAAGGGATTGAGTTCAAGAGCCATAAGGTAATGTTGCAGCTGTAGAAAACTGATTAGACTTCCTCTCTAATGCTTCACATCCTTCCTAGAATGAGGTGATCAGTTTTCGGTATAGGAAGGATGTGGAAGCATTATAGAGAGTGTGGAGGAAATTTATCAAGATGCTGCCTGGATTAAAGAACACGCCTTTGGGGAAAGGTTGAGCAGGACTAGGCTTTTCTCGTTTCAGCAAAGGAGGCTGGGAGGTGACTTGGTAGAAGTGTAAAAGATTATAACCGGCATAGATAGAGTGGACAGCCAGTACATTTTTTTTTCCCAGGACAACAGTGCCTCAAACTAGAGGACATCGTTTTAAAGTGAGTGGGGGAAAGTTTAGAGGAGATGTCAGAGGTAGGCTTTACACATCAAGTGTGACAAGTGCCTGGAATGCATGGCCAGGGGTTGGTGGTAGAGGCCGGAACAATAGGGATATTTAAGAGACTCTCAGGCATGTGGATAAAAAAAAGGAGAGTTATGGGCTGTGTAGAATGATTGTGGTTTATATCAGTTGACACAACAATTGTGTTGGGGCAAGACCACAGTTGACATGTGGGAGTTTGAAGACAAACTGTACACAGTAGTGAACAGGGAGTTTCCAGTAATAAGGAAGGAGAAGGGTGACAAGGTAAGTGTCCTTGAACATCGAGAGGTGGTGAATTCAGTCAAGAAGAAAAAGAAAATGTATGCAAGGTTTAGGAAGTTCAAATCAAACAGCGCTTGGAGATTATAAAGAAGACGGGAAAAAATCATAAGAAGGGAAATAGAAAGGACCATGAAAAGTCCTTGGTCAGTAAGATTAAAGAGAATTCCAAGGCATTCTACACATATAAACAGCAAGAGGATAACTAGCAAACCTGTAGGACCACTGAAGGATAAAGGAGGGAACATGTACTTAGAGGCAGAGGAAGTCAGTGAGGTTCTAAATGAGTACTTTGCATCAGTATTTACCAAGGAGAAAGACCTGGAGAATAGGGAGGTCAGTGTGGGGCATGCTAATTTGTTAGGACATTTTGAGATAGAGGAGGAGGTAGTGTGGGGTCTCAAAGAACATTAAGATGGATTAGTGTTTGGGGCCTGATGGGATATACCCAGGTTGAGGTAGGCAAGTGAGGAGCTTGCTGGAGATTTGACCAATATCATCACGTCCTCTGCAGCTAAAGACAAGTGGGCTGGCAAATAGTTAATGTTAATATTGCTAACGCTCCATTATTTAAGCAGGCAAATGGGTATAATCCTGGAAACCATGGTCTGGTGAATTTCGCATCATTGGTAGGGAAGTTACTGGAGAGAATTCTTAGGGAGCGAATTTATGAGCATTCGGAAAACCATAGCTTAATTAGGGGCAGTCAGCATGTCATTGTATAGTGCAACTTGCATCCTAGATTGAGTTTTTCAAGAAGAATGGCAAAGGTAATTAATGAAGGGAGAGCTATGGATGTTGTCTACACGGATGTTTTTAAAGTGTTTGACAACATCCCTCAAGGGAGGCTCATCCAGAAAGATGCATGGGGTCCACTATGAATTGGCTGTTTGGATTCAGAATTGCCTTTCCCATAGAATACAGAGGATAGTGGTTAATGTACTTATGCTGGCTGGATATCTGAGATAAGTGGTGTTCTGCAAAAATTCATACTGGGATTTCTGTTTGTTAATGCTATGTTGAAAAAAAGTGGGTGGCAGGGTTGGTAAACTCACAGATGATACAAAAATTGGTGGTGTGAATAGACTACAAAATTGTCAAAGAATACAGCAGGATAGTTGTAGATATGGGCAGAGATGTTTCAGATGGAGGTTTAACCTGGCCAAATGGGAGATGTTCGTTTCAGAGCTCAAATGTAAATGGACATTACACTGTTAATGGCAAGATGTTGTTGTGCAGAGTGACCTTGGGTCTCCTGAAAGTGACTCTACAGGTTAATAGGTTGGTAAAGAAAGCACATGGCGTGCTTGCTTTTATTAGTCGAGGAGAACTGAGTTTAAGAGACTGAAAGCTAATGTTATAGCTTTATAAAAAGCTGGTTAGGCTGCTTCTGGAGTATTGCATTCAATTTGAGTCACCCCATTATAGGAAGGGCGTTGATGCCTGAGGGTGCGGGAGAGATTTACTAGCTTGCTGTCTGGATTACAGGGCAAGTGCTGTAAGGAGAGGTTAGATACACTTGGGTTGTTTTCTCTGAAGGAGCCTGAGGGGAGATATGATAGAGGTTTATAAGATTATGAGAGAGGCAGATAAAGTGGGCAGCCAGGATATTTTTCCCAGGGTTAACATCTCTAATAGCAGAGAACATTGAAAGTCCGAGAGGGGTAGTGCAGGACAAGTTGTTTATTTACACAGAGTGGTGGGTGCTTGGAATGCACTGCCTGGTGTGGTAGTGGAGGCAGGTATGATAGGGGTGTTCAAGGGGCGTTTAGATAGTCGCATGAATGTGCTGGAATTAGAAAGATATGGGCATTGTGTAGGCAGAAGGGATTAGTTTATTAGTCATTTGAGTACTGGTTTAGTTCAGCCTTAACGTCGTGGACCAAAGGGCCTGTTCCTGTGCGGTACAGTCCTGTGTTCTAGGCATCGGTATTTCTGGTATGTAAACAAGAGAAAAACTGTAGATTCTGGAGCAACACACACAAAATGCTGAGGAACTCAGCAGACCAGGCAGCATCTATGGAAAAAAAGTAGAGTCAACATTTCGAGCCAAAACCCTTTGGCAGGACTGAAGAAAAAAAAACAGAGGAGTAGATTTGAAAGATCGGGGGGGGGGGGGGTACGGGAGAGGGAAACTCCAGATGCTGGGTGAAATTTGGAGGGGAGGGATGAAGCAAAGAGCTGGGAAGTTGATTGGTGAAAGAACAGAAGATCATGGAAGAAAGAAGAAAGTGGGGGGGGGGGGGTGGGGGAGGACCAGCAGGAGGCGATGGGCGGACAAGGAGACAACATGAGAGAGGGACAAGGGGATAGGAAAGGGGAAGGGGGGAGAGGCATTACTGGAAGTTTGAGACATCAGTGTTCATGCCATCAGGTTGGAGGCTACCCAAACAGAATAAAAGATGTTGTTCCTTCAACCTAAGTGTGGCCTTATCACGACAGTGGAGGAGGCCGTGGATGGTTATATCAGAATGGGAATGGGAAGTGGAGTTAAAATAGGTGGCCACTGGGAGATCCCGCTTGTTCTGGCAGACAGAGCGTAGATGCTTGGTGAAGCGGTCTTCCAATCTTCGTCCGGTCTCACCGATATACAAGAGGCCACACCAGGAGCCATTTTGTAACCCATTTTGAGAACTGGATAAAGTTTAGAAAGACCTAGAATGATAAAATAAGACAGGAAAGCAGAATGCAAAATGCTTAAATGACTTTCAAGTTACTGATGCGTATGTGGCTTGAGCAAGAAGGAGTGTTGCAGATTCCTGGAACAATTGGAACCGGTTCTGGGGAAGGTAGGACCAATTATAAACCGGATGGTCTACATGTGGGCAGGGCCTGGATCAATGTCCTAGGGGGATCATTTGCTAGTGCTAATGTAGCAGGGGAGTGGGAATCTGGGCAGAAAGGCAGAGGGAAACAGTGCAGGGCAAAAGCAAAAGTTAGAAAAGAAAGAGTGGAGTATAGAAAAGTCATCTGCAAAAGACACAAACGGATGCTTTCTATTGTTACGTAACCTCGTAACCAGGTAACTTACCAGCAAAGATAGCGGGATCAGCTGAGTCGGATGCTACTATTTTCAAACGTTTTATTCAAAAAGGGGCACAAGCGTATGGTTAAGACAAAACATTCAGATCATATACATCGTCAAAACTCAATCTAAAACACCGGTGTAATAATAATCAATCAGAAATAAGCTCTATAGTTGTCTAGGGGTTAATACTGAGTCCAATTGAAATATAAAGAGTCACTCAGAAGTTTGCAGGCTTTTCCCTTTTGGGAACCGCTGGGGTTTCACGTTGAGAGAGAGAGATGGTTGAGAAAGGATAAACACTTGCCCGTTGTCTTTACAGAGTAAATCCTTGGAATCAGGGGAGCAGGCTTCCCCGTTGTTAGTTAAAAGCGGTCTTCCGATGGTTCCAGCCACAGATTCAAAATTTGGAATCTAACGCACGTGGCTTCCTTCAAAATGGCTTCCCGCTCCCACGGGAATCGGTATCGTGCTTCCTTGGTGTCTCCTTGGTGCGTCTGAGGGTTGTCCCCCCCTCAGACCCTCCTTTATATTTCTTCACGGGATCGCAGGTGTCAATCAGGTTGCAGGTGATGCAATCTCTCTCTCAACCAGCCCACTTTGCCCGAGGGCTTTTCACGTGGTCTTCATGAGACAATAGTCAATATCGCCTTTATTCTGCTTCTCGGGAGAACGTGGCCTTCCGCACGTCTCTCTCCCTCTTGGGTCAGTTGACCCCCCCCCCCCCCTTGACTAGGGCTCTTGCGATTCTCACAAAGGAGGGGGCCGAGGGCATAACACTGAAGTTCTTGGAGCAAAAGGACAAAGAGTGTAAGGGCACTTGATCTGAATGCCCATAGTATTCGAAATGGGGGTAATCACTTGCAGCGCAAATCAGTACAAAGGGGTACGAGTTAGTGGCCATTAAAGAAACATGGTTGCAGGTTGGACATGATTGGGAATGAAATAAAGAAGGGTATCAGGTAATATGGAAAGGTAGGTAGGAAGGTAAGTGGGGGGTGTGGCGCTCCCTAATTATGAGTTCAGGGCGATAGTGAGAGACAATATATGATCTAAGCAGCAGAATGTTGACTCCATTTGAGTAGAGATTAGGAATAGTAAAGGGAAAAAAATCTATAGGCCATCAAATAATAACAATAAACCAAGAAATATTTGATGTGTGTAAGAACGGAACAGCAGTTGTCATGGAGGGTTTTAACTTGTACATAGATTCGGTGAACCAATTTGGCTCTAGCAGTCTTGAGGAGAGCTTCATGGAATCCATCCATAATGGCTTTTTTAAACAGCATATGAGTAAACCTGCGAGGAAAAAATGCTATCTCAGACCTGGCCCTGTGCAATGAGAGGGGTAGTTAATGATCTTGCAGTTAGGGATCCATTCATAAAGAGTGATCACAGTATGAAGGAAGTTCTCATACAAATGGTACATTAGATCAATCTAAAACTGATGTATTACAGGTTTCCTCCACCATCCGAAGGTAGAGCGTTCCTATGAAATGGTTCGTAAGCCGGAATGTCATAAAGTGAAGAAGCAATTACCATTTATTTATATGGGAAAAATTTGTGAGCGTTCGCAGATCCAAAAAATAACCTGCCAAATCATGCAAATAACACATAAAACTTAAAATAAGAGTAACATATAGTAAAAGCAGGAATGATCTGATAAATACACAGCCTATATAAAGTAGAAATACTTTTCTGCAATCATTGCAGCACTGTCCACCGTAGCGAAAATCTCACACAAGCGCTCTCGGCAGAAACACTCTCTGCAGTAACCTTTAAGCTATGAAGCAGCCAAATCATACCAGATAACACATAAAAATACACAGCCTATATAAAGTAGAAATAATGTATGTACAGTGTAGTTTCACTTACCGGAATCGGGAAGACAGCAAGCACACTGATGATGGTGTGTTAGCTGAGTCGTCGGAGGCTGGGGTGGTGGGAGGTAGAGGAGACTGGGGTGTCATCTCATCGTCGTCTGTTTCCATCAGGGCAGGCAGGTCATCTTCTTCTATGTCTGCATGCCTCGATGTCAAAGGTCGAGGTTCGTCGTCTGCTGTGACTGATGTGGAAGGCTTGAAAAACGACAGTATGCTTGACTGTTTAGCCTTGCGCATTTTTCTATCATATAGTTCTTTGTAAGCACTCAAACCATCCTGAAAATATGCCCTAAACCTACATACCCTTTCAAAATTAAAGTCTTACTTTTCTGCAATCATTGCAGCATTGTCAATCACAGCGAAAATCTCTCACAGTTGCTTCACGTTCAGTTCCTGGACGTCTTCACTTTCGGTCCATTTGCTATTGCATTTGGTTTCGATTGTTATCCTTTCCTCTTCCAATTGCATCAGCTCTTCATCTATCAGTTCTTGGTCATGGGATGCCAAAACCTCTTCAGCATCATCTTCGTCAACTTCCACAAACCAAACTCACTATGTCCTTACTTCATTCACCACGATCGAAACGCTTAATTATGTCTAATTTTACACTAAGTGTAACACCCTTACGAGCTCTTTTAGGCTTTTCCGATACCTTAGAACTCATCTTGCTAACGGATGCACAAAATAAATCAACATAAAGCACAGATGCTCACAGGCACGTGTTTGAGCAATACCGGCTAGAATGCAGTTCCGGGGGGAGGAGCTCGGCTGCTCAGGGTGAGCGCTGCCTTTTTTTTGTAACAGTGAAAACACCTTCTGTTAGCAAAAACAGGTAACTAATGTAGGTCTTTCGTAATAGCGAGGTGTCGTAAAGCAAACGTTGGAAAAACGGGGGACACCTGTATGCCTAAGCAAGGGAGACTACAACAGAGTGAAGGAGGAGCTGGTTATCATAGACTGGAAACACAGGCTATATGGTGGGGCAGTTGAGGAACAGTGGAAGACTTTCAAAGAGATTTTTTACAGTGCTCAACTAAAGTATATTTCAGTTAAAAGCAAGCATAGTAAGGGTGGGCAGAGATAGCCGTGGCTAACTAAGGAAATAAAAACAGACATCAAAACTAAAAGCTCGTGCATACAAAATCACCAAGGATAGTGAGAAGCTGAAGGATTGAGAAGATTATAAAGGGCAACGAAGAACCACTAAGTAAGGAATAAAGAAGGGGAGATAGATTATGAAAGTAAACTAGCCCAAAATATGAAAAAGGTAGTAAAATAATTGTATAAAGTGGAAAAGGATAGCTAAAGTGAATTTGGGGCACTCTGGAGATGCGAAGGGGGAATTAATACTGGGTAACGTGGAAATGGCCAAGTAACTATTTTAAGTCGGTGGAAATGGTCTTCAGTAACTATTTTGTGTCGGTCTTCACAGTGGAAGACATGTCTAACATGCTGAAGAGAGATGTTAAATTTGCAATGAGAGGTGAGGAAGTTGATACAATCATTGTCACTAAAGAGATGGTGATGAGCCAACTAGCAGGCCAAAAGGTAGACAAGTCCCCTGGTCCTGATGGGGATGCATCCTAGGGTACTGATAGAAATGGCAGAAGTAATGTTTGTGATAATGTACCAAAATTCTCTGGACTTTTTGGCACTTGGATTGGGTGGGGGTCGTATTGGCCTATTAGCATGGACGCCTATTGGTTAACCAATAGAAGGCAGAAAGTTGGAAAAAGTAGGTGTTTTTCTGGTTGGCAGTCAGTGATGAGTGGCTGCTGCGGGTGTTGGTGCTGGACCACAACTGTTCACAATGTACATAAAATGTTTTGAAAAAGGGGACCAAGGGTAGTGTATTAAAGTTTGCTGATGACACTAAATTGAGTGGAAAGGCAAATAATGCCGTCGAAGATGTGGAGAGTCTGCAGAGAGATGTAGAGTAGATCAGTTAAGTGAGTGGGCCAAGGTCTGGCACATGAGGTATAATATTGATAAATGTGAGCTCATCCTCTTTGGAAAGAAAAATAAAAGATCAGATTATTATTTAACTGATGAAAGATTACAACATGCTGTTGTGCAGAGGGACTTGGGGGTACTTGTGCATAAATTGCAAACGGTTGGTTTGCAGGTGCAACAGGCAACTGTGCAGGGTACTGCTGAGTCCACTTCTGGAGTACTGCCTGTAGTTCTGTGCTCCCTACTTGAGAAAAGATGTACTAGCTTTGGGGGCGGTGCAGAAGTGGTTCACCAAGTTGATTCTGGCGATGAACAGATTAGCCAATGAGGAGGGAGTGAATCACCTGGGACTATACTCACTGGAATTCAGAATGAAAGGGGATCTTATAGAAACAAAATGATGAAAGAGATAGTTAAGATAGAGGCAGAATAGTTGTTTGTACTAGTAAGTGAGACAAAAACTGGGAGGCATTGCCTCAAGATTCAAGGGAACAGATTTAGAATGGATATGAGGAGAAACTGCATTTCCCAGAGATTAGTGAATCTGTGGAATTCTCTGCCCAAAGAAGCAGTGGATGCTACCTCATTAAATAAATTTAAGACATAGATTTTCGTGTAACAAGCGAATTAAATATTATGGGGGAAAGGCAGGAAGGTGGGTTCAAAGTTCAAGCTTTTATTTAAATCGAAGTGCATATATGTCACCGTATACAATCCTGAGATTCATTTTCTTGCAGGCATTTACAGTAAATACAAGAAACATAGTAAAATCAGTGAAAGATTGTACTCAACAAGGCAGACAAACAGCCAATGTGAAAAAGATGACCATTTGCAAATACAAAAAGAAAGAGTAAAAAGAATAATAAGTCAATGAATATTGAGAACATGAGATGAAGAGTGAGTACATAGTTTGTGAGAACAGTTCAGTGATGGGGCAAGTGAAGTTATCCTGTCTGGTTCAAGAGCCTAATGATTGAGAGGTAATAACTGTTCCTGACCCTGGTGGTGTGGGTCCTGAGGCTTCTGTACCACCTTCCTGATGGCAGCAGTGAGAAGCGAGCATGTCCTGGGTTGGGGATAGAGTTCCTGCTGATGGGTGCTGCTTTCCTGCAACAACACTTTGTGTAGATGTGCTCAATGGTGGGGAGGGCTTTACTTATGATGGACTGGGCCGGCTCCGCTACTTTTTGTAGGATTCTCTGTTCAAGGACATCAGTGTTTCCATACCAAGCTGTGATGCGACCAGCCAATATGCTCTCCACCACACATCTAGAGAAGTTTGTTGAAGTTTTACCTGACATGCCAAATCATCGCAAACTTCTAAGAAAGCAGAGGTGCTGTCGTGCTTTCTTCGTAATGGCACTTACACGCTGGACCCAGGAGAGATCCTCTGAAATGATAACACTGACCCTCTCCACCTCTGATCCCCCTGATGAGGACTGGCTCATGGACCTCTGGTCTCCTCCTCCTGAAGTCAATAATCACCTCCTTGTTCTTACTGACATTGGAGTTATACTTGGCCTCGCAGTCAGAAATGTAAAGTGAGTAGATCGGGGGCTAGGCACACAGCCTTATGGTGCACTAGTGGTGATGGAGATCATGGAGCAGATGTTGCCAATCCACTGGGTCTACACATGAGGAAATAGAGGATCCAGTTACACAAGGAGATATTGCGGCCAAAGTCTTGAGGATTATTTATTAGTCTTGAGGAGATGATGGTACTGAATGCCGAGCTGTAGTCAATGAAGAGCATCCTGAAGTTTGCATCTTTGCTTTCCAGATGTTCCAGGGTTGAGTGAGGAGCCAATGAAATGGCATCTGCTGTTGACCTGTTGTGATAGAAACATAGAAAACCTACAGAACAATACAGGCATTTCAGCCCACAAAGCTGTGCCAAACATGACCCTACCTTAGAACTATCTAGGTTTTACCCGTAGCCCTCTATTTTTCTAAGCTCCATGTAGCCATCCAGGAGTCTCTTAAAAGACCCTATCGTTTCTGCCTCCACCAGCAGCCCATTCCACGCACTCACCACTCTCTGCGTAAAAAATAAATAAATAAAAATAAAAAATTAATCCTGACATCTCCTCTGTACCTACTTCGAAGCATCTTAAAACTATGCCCTCTTGTGCTAGCCATTTCAGCCCTGGGGAAAAGCCTCTGACTATCCACACGATCAATGCCTCTCATTATCTTGAACACCTCTATCAGGTCACCTCTCATCCTCCGTCGCTCCAAGGAGAAAAGGCCGAGTTCACTCAACCTGTTCTCACAGGACATGCGCCCCAATCCAGGCAACATCCTGGTGTGGCACAGGGGCCACGCTGGCATCAGTACTGCTCTCTCATATTCAAGCTGGGTTGTGTTTGTCTGCAGTCTTGCTCTTGCCAGTAACTTTCATGAATGTAAGCACTTGGGCTATATATATTATTTTGTGTGACTGTGTGTTTGCTGCTATCTTATATGTGCCTTGTGTTGTGTATGGCTGTGGATACTGTGTTTTGCACCTTGGCTGTATCATAGGTATTCATGATCAAATGACAATTAAACTTAAGAACAATCTGTTTATTCTCTCTTCATACACCAAACCCACTATCCCAGCAATCAAATCAATCAGCTGAATCTTCATTGCATTCCCTCTTTTGTGAATATACCTTCCCAGTGTTATTCCAGATGCAGTGTCACAAGTGCTGAATATAATTTGAGTAAGGCATCCCTACTCTAGAATTGAAATTATTCTGCAGCAAAGATCAGCATACTGTTTGCTTTCCTTATTGTTGACGTGCCACACTGAATACGGCTTATATTTATCAAATAGAAAATCATCCAATTGCATTTGCCATTAATTTGTGGGCGTGGCTGGCGGCCAAGACTCCATCTCTGTGAAGATGGCACGGGCGAGACTTAGCGATGCTTCGCAGGCAGCAAAGCTACTAACAATTCTATGAAATGTACTTTTTCAGGACTATGATCACTGCAATCTGCAGCTTATAGTTTCCCACTGGGCGGTGTGCTTTTGAACCGTCTGCATGATCTGGCGTTCTTGTGGTATTCTGAAATGTTTGGCAAACTGGGCTCTCGAGAATACAGATATGGCCGCAGTGGCCAGACTTGGGGCTGGACTGAATTGACAGGGCCCGGGCCCGAGAGCTGATAGTGAACTGGTGCTTGGCCAATTTAAGCGCTGAGCCAGATTAAAAAGATTCAGGAATCAAGGCCAAGGGTGGAGGATGAACAGGTGTTCATCTCCCTACTGCAGGAAGTTCTACTCACCTCAGTACTGAACTGACACTGCGGCTGTGGCCTGCAGCCACTGGTATCCTGGGCCGCCTGCAGCGCTGTAAATTTACTTTCTGTGGATTGTTTGCTTTTTTTAAAAAATCCTTTGCATGATTTGTTCTTTTTCACACATTGGATGTATGACTGTGCCGGGGAGTTTTTCATGAATTCTGTTGCTTTTCTTTGTTTTGTGGCTATCTGCAAGAAGATAAACCTCCAGATTACTTATGTAATACATATTAATAAGTCTACTTTAAACTTAGAAAAGACAGCTGCATGCCCAGTTTTAGAATATGTCCTTTCAGATATCAGAAGTTTGTTTATATATAATATTAAGAGCAAATACTAGTCTCGGTAGTTTTTGAAGTTAAAACCTTAATTTTAGCTTTTTAAATTTTTCACAGCCAAAAGCCAGTGATTGAACAGCAAAAGTGCAGAAGTTCAACGCAAAGATCCATGAACAAAACGTAGGGAGAGGGGTATACATTTTACATTTCTCACTCTGCTCCCTCTAAGCTGTGCAGCCATGCAGGAACCAGAATATTCCCCTGCACAGTTTTCAGCCAGTAAAAACATCCTGCTCAGTGCAATGGTTGGCCCACACAGCTGGTAGCCTCCAAACCTGATGGTATGAATATCAGTATTTCCTATTGGTTTAAAAAAATTCCCTCTGCTTCCCCTCTATTCTTCACTCTGACCTCTTACCTCTTCCCATCTGCTTCTCACCTCATCCTTTCCTCCTCCTTTCCTATCTCCTATGGTCCACTCTCATCTCCTACCAAATTCCTTCCTCTCCAGCCCTTTACCTTTCTCACCACCTGGCTTCACCTACCCCCTTCTAGCTATCCTCCTTCCTGTCCCCTCCCATGTTTTTTATTGTGCCATCTTCCCCCTCCCTTCTAGTTCTGAAGAAGATTTTGGGCCCAAAGTGTTGACTATTTATTTATTTCCGTGGATCTGAGTTCCTCCAGCTTTCCGTGTGTGTTACTGCAGGTGCAGCAGCCTGACTTGCATTCCAGATCCAAGATTAGATGAGATTGTTTAATGTCATTTCCAGTACACAGGTGTAAAGAAGAATGAAATAATTGGTACTCTGGATCAGATGCTGAAGGAGAAAAAAAGGCAGAATAAGATGAAGAACACAATAAAATTATTTAAGGTAGTTTATATACAACATACTTAAGCACATCACCCCTAATGGGGCATAAGCTGCCGACAGCAGCTTACCAAAGTCCTCTGCCCTGAGCCAGTATTTTAATTTAGTCCCAGGTGTAACCCATCTTCGAAGATCCTTCCTCTCCGAGGAATAAGGACTTTGGAGCTTCTGTTGGCATTTCTGTAACTCTGAGTTTTTAAACGGAATGAGATCGCCAGACCCATGCCCAACCTTCCTCCTTTCACAGTCGGACTTGGGACTGTCCATGGCAGAGTTAGGTTATATGCAAAGATTCATTGTATGTTTATAAACTGACACTAGGCACAGGAGTGTCTGTACATAAGGCAACTGACAGGAAATGAGTAAGTTGAGAGGTGTGGCAGGGTGGGTTAGTGGGTGGAGGTGTTGATCAGTCTTACTGCTTGGGGAAAGTAACTGTTTTTGAGTCTGGTGGTCCTGGCATGGATGCTACATAGCCTCCTTCTTGATGGGAGTGGGGCAACAGTCCGTGCGCAGGGTGGGTGGAATTTTTCATGATGTAACTGGCCCTTTTCCAGCTCCTTTCTATATATATATGTCTTTGATGGTGGATAGGCTGCTGCAGATGATGCATTGGGCAGTTTTGACTACCCGTTGAGGAGCCTCCCTGTCTGCCCCAGTGCCGTTTCCGTACCATGCAGCAATGCAGCATGTTAGGATGCTTTCTACTGTGCATATGTAGAATGGTGCAAGTATAGATGTGCATAGTCCAGATCTCCTCAGCCTCTTCAGAAAGCAGAGTCGTTGGTGAGCTTTCCTGATTCTGTGGAATGTGGTCTGGGCCCATTAGAGTTTATGTGATGTGCACTCCCAGGAGTCTGAAACTTCTCACAGTTTCCACTGCGGTGCCGCTAATGTGAAGAGGGGTGCGAGTTCTCCTGAAGTCCATGACCATCTCCTTTGTCTTGTTGACATTGAGGAAGAGGCTATTTGCCTGACAGAAGGCCTCGAGTTCTTCCACCTGCTCGCTGTAGATCGTCTCATTGTTGTTGGTCCTGAGCCCCACAGATGCCATGTCATCGGCCAACTTGACGATGTGATTGCTCAGATGTTTGGCTGTGCGGTCGTGTGTGAGCCGAGTGTAGAGCAGTGGGCTCGGTATACAGCCCTGGGGCAGTGGGGGCACCTGTGTTGAGGATGATGGGGAGGGAGGAGCTGTTGTGCATCCTGACTATCTGAGGTCTGTTGGTTAACAATTCCAACACCCTGCTGCACAGTGGTGTATTTAGACCGAGAAGTAGGAGTTTGTTCAAGGTCTTTGGGACAATGGTGCTGAATGCTGAATTGAAATCCAGAAATAGCATTCTGAGATACGTGTCCTTGTTTTTGAGGTGTGTCAGGGCCAGATGTATGCTATGGTATCTGTCATATTGTGAGATTTGGGAGAGGTTTGTGTGTGGGTGGTGGAGGAAGAAAATCTTTTAATAAAAATGCTGGGCATGGTTATATATGAACTGTACTAACTGACGTGACTAGCAAACCTTTAAAAAAAAATCTTTTATCTAGCATCACCAGTATTCCGGATAAAAACACTAATATCCATGTTAATTACTAATGTAACATAGGGAGATATTTTGTGAAGGTTTTATCTTTCTCTGTTTTCAACAGGCGTTCATTTACATTATGCATTCATGCTTAAATGCTATGTTTAAGTATGGTGATAGGATCTAATTACTGTGCAGTCAGTGCTGTAAATCTGGTTCATTTCAAAATCTTTGCAAATGAATTGCTAAGCAGCTCTTGGCTCCGTGTCTAGATGCACAGTTTGGTATATTTAATGTTCTAACCCAAGAGTGTGAAAATAAATTCACAGGTTGCAGAGAGACCTCTCACGGATTAGATATGAAATTAAGTGGGATTCAGTCTAATTGGATTGATTGTTGATTGCTTAATAGGATGGAAGAACTGCTGAAGATCTTGCTAGAGCTGAACAGCACGAACAAGTTGCCAGCTTGCTTGCCAGGCTTAAAAAGGTAATGCACGTATACGAGTCCAGGATCTTGACGATGGGCATATGTTAACACACGGTTCGAGGGCCACACGGTGGCTTGTATTACACTCTCCCACATGAACGGATTCCTGTGAAATGGTCAGGCAATTCAACTAAAGTTCCAGTTTGGAAGTAAAATTTCTGGTGCTGTTTAAGCAGTTGGTCTTCCTGGGTTTTTATGGGGGGTGGGATGGGTAAATATAATGTTTATAAGAGAAAACAGACTTTTAGATATGACCATCGGTAGAAACAGTGAAGTCCTGAGCTCAGCAGTATTGTAACTATAGTGCCAGCTCTGAGTACAAGTGGATTCCTCTAGCTGTTTTATCATTCATTTATATTAGCTGTTACCTCAGTTATATTTACCCACCTCAGTGTCACATTCCTTACGCAAGAAAATTCATTTAGCTATGACAGTGTAAGGTAGGAGGACTAAACTTTGCTGAATTGTAATTCAGCTTCTCTTGTTTGTTAGCAATTTACTACCATAACCACGTACAAGAGTGGAGTCAAATTAGCTGAAGCAGTCACAGCCTTGTCCCTGGCAGGCTATCCAATTCTGCCCTTGTCCAGCCAGAACTAGGTTTCATTAATTGGGGACCAGTCTCTCATGATTATTAATGACATTAACACTATTTACCATTGCATTAACTTTTTAATAATCTGACCAAAGTGTCAAAGCTAACCAACTGTACAGTATTTACTGAACGACATTGCAGGATTACAGTTACAAGTGGTTTTGCAGTAGAGGTGTTACGATAACATCTTGCCTCTCACTAGGCAATGTGCTGAAGACTTCCTTAATTGCCATTAGCTGCCTACTATGCATTCGCCAGATTATTTTATCAGGTGATAAATGTTGCTGATTAGGTGACCACCAAGGAAACCACACACAGATTTAATTTGGGACTGCAATGCTATTTACAAGGAAAGTTTTCTGACCATTGATTGAAATTCAGAGGCTTGAGACTTCCATTCCCAACTATCCTGCTGGTAAACGTACAGTCTATAGAATCTAAAATTGAAGACCTCAAGAGCAAGCTTGCTATACCAGAGGGACATCAAGGACTGCTTTGTACTTAGCTTCATGGAAACATGGTTCACACCAGCCATTTTGGATGTGGCACTGCAGCTCAATGGCTTCACCATTCTCCTCAAGGATAGGACAGCTCAGTCTCTCAAACACAGAGGAGGGTGGAGTATGGTTGATCAATTCATCGCAGTGCACAAACATGGCGGTAAGATCTCAGTCCTGCTCACCCAACCTGGAACATCTAGCAGTCAAATGCTGTTCATTTTATTTGTCAAAGGAGTTTTCAGCCATCATCCTGGTAGAGGTGTACATTCCACCTCGGGCCAATGTCAAGCAGCAACTGGAGGAGCTGAGCAGCATGATCAGGCACGAAACTCCACACCCTGATGCCTACCCCATCACTGTGGGAGATTTCAACCAGGCCAGCTTGAAGAAGACTCTGAACAACTACCAGCAGCACGTCACTGTGCCATCCCGTGCCCACACTTTGGAAGGTCCAATCCCCTGGCTGTACTTCTACTCCAGGTAGAGACTAAAGACTGCAGCACCAGTGACAAGGACAAGAAAGTATGGTCAAGGGAGGTGGAAGAGTGCTTACAGGACTGCTTTGAGTCAGATAACTGGACAGTATTCAGAGATTCATCTTCGAGTGTGAGTGAATACTTCATCAAGACCTGTGTGGATGAGTGTGTGCCTTTGAGAATATACCGAATATACCCAAATCAAAAGCTAGGGATGAACCAGGAGGTTCATAGTCTGCTGGGGGCCAGATCTGTGGCATTTAAGATGGGTGATCTAGAACTATACAAGAAGTCCACGTACGACCTGCAGAAGGCTATCAAGAGAGAAACTTAACTGCAATTGAAGTTAGAAACTGCATTGGATGCACATCAGCTCGAATAAGGTTTACAGACCATTACTTCCTACAAAGTGAAACATCATGAATAGCTGAGACGCTTCACTCCCAGATGAACTCAGCACTTTTTATACACGCTTTGAAAGGGAGAATAAAACCACATCTTTGTGAATACTTGCAGTATCTGGTGATCCTGTGATCTCTGTCACGGAGGCCGATGTCAGAGCATTTTTCCAGAGGGTGACCCCCCCACCGGCAAGGCGTCTGGCCCTGATGGCATATCTGGTGGGGCTCTGTAAATCTCACTGCTGTAGTCAGAGATTTCCACCTGTTTCAGAAGGGTGACGATCATACTGTGTCCGTGAAGAGCTGTGTGAGTTACTTCAATGGCTATCACCCAGTGACACTCACATACTGTAATCAAGTGCTTTGAGAGGTTGGTCATGACTGGACTTAACTCCTCCCTAAGCAACAACCTGGACCCACTGCAGTTTGTCTATCATCACAACATGTGTAATCTCACTGGCTCTCCGCTCGGCCTTGGATCACCTGGACAATAGTAATACTTACGCCAGGCTGCTGTTTATTGACCACAGCTCAGCATTCAACACAATCATAACCTCAGTTTTAATCAAGAAGCTCCAAAGCCTGGGCATCTGTACCTCCCTCAGCAACTGGATCCTTGACTTCTCACTGGGAGGCCTCACCTCTGCAGATCAAAAATAGAATCTCCTCCTCACTGACAGTCAACACTGGCATACCTCAAGGAAGCGTGCTTAGCCCACTGCTCTGCTCTCTCTTCTCCCACGACTGTGTGGCTCAAACACCATCTATAAATTTGCTGATGACAGAACTGTTGGTGGCAGATTTTCAGTGGTGATGAGGAAGTGTGCAGTAGGAAGATAGATCAGCTGGTAGAGTGATATTGCAGCAACAACCTTACAGTCAACGTCAGTCAGACCAAGGAATTGACTGGGATTTCAGGAAGGGGAAGTTGAGGGAACTCACACCAGTTCTCATTGAGGGATCAGCAGTGGAAAGGCTGACCAGTTTCAAGTTCCTGGGTGTCAATGTCTCTGAAGATCTATCCAGGACCCAACATATTGATGCAATTACTGAGAAGGCAGGGGAGCAGCTATATTCCATTAGGGGTTTGAGGAGAATTGGTATATCATTAAAGACACTTACAACTTTCTACCGATGTACTGTGCAGAGCATTCTAACTGGTTGCTTCACCATCTGGTGTGGAGGGGCCACTGCACAGGATCAAGAAAAAAGAACTGCAGAAGGTTGTAAACTCATCAAGCTCCGTCAAGGGCACTAGCTTCCCAACATCAAGGACATCTTCAAAAGGCGATGCGTCAAGGAGGTGGCATCCATCACCAAAGGACCCCCATCACTCAAGACATGCCCTCTTCTCATTGCGATCATCGAGGAGGTGGTGCTGAAGAGACAGACTCAATGCTTCAGGAACAGCTTCTTGCCTTCCATCATCAGATTTCTCAATGGGCAATAAATCCATGAAAACTACCTCACCATTTTTCTCATATTTTGCCCTACTTATTTAATTTATTTTTATATATACTTTATATTGTATTTTATAGTTTTTATTACTATGTATTGCAGTGAACTGAAAAATAGCAAATTTCATGACATATGCCGGTGATATTAAACCTGATTCTGATTCCTTCATAAATCATTCAATTATTTATTTTGTCTAAAATGTGATATTGATGCTGTTCCACTGGATAATTCTTTCTCCCTCTTTCTCGCATGGGAGTTTGTTCTGCTGTGAAGAAGCAATTAAAATGGAAAGATTCAGCTGCAGTATCTGTAACCATAACCACTGTAACTAAAACAAATACGTGAAAGCCACATAATAAAACTTTATTAGGATAGGATCACAATAGGGTTTTTTAAATTAGAATTTAACTCAAATTTCAAGTATTCTAAAGGCACCTTTCCCAAGAAAGAGGGCGGTAGATACCATGCCACTGAGCGTCTGTCGTTTTGTTAGCACCCTTCTTGAGGATCATGCCAATGCAGTGGCAAGCTACATTTCAAACCATGAAGTGTTCTACTACTCTAATTTGTGCTGTATTGATGACTGCAGGTGGAGTTCGGTACACTAGAGAATCGAGCTTTTCAAATCGGCCTGCTGTGCACAGTAAATCAGAACCATTCAGCTTTAGTGGAAGGGTGCAGGCGAAGAGGATGGGATAAGGCGGATGAGTGAGGGAGGGGGGGAGGTGGAGCCAGTAATAAACTGGTCTAACATACCAGTACAAAAATGGGTAACGCTTGCTTTGTGTCCCCAGTAAGAAATTTGTGGGTGGCCATAATATTTTAAAATTGCTGGTGAAAGAGTGCTGAGAGGGTGGTTAAGTGAAGAGGTGGAAGCTCTGAAGTGAGAGACTGAAGGAAGATTTGGTTTGGGAGTTGATGGTTTGCAATGAGTGTTCAAGATTAACTACGAGCAACACGCGTGTGTGACACATGTAAGCATGTGTATGCACACACATGGTAAGTCTATGCAACAAAGCGTGGACTTCCTGGGCCAGGCCTCACTCTGGTAGCTAGTGTGCAGCAGCCATCCTATATTGAAAGGATTTTTGTACAGGCATCTTCCCCTTAGAAATTGAGCAGGTCATCCTCGATCCTGAGGAGAGGCAGACGGGTCATCTCTGAACTGGAAGAGCTACCAAAGTTACTGGTAATCACACAATAACTGCACACACCGACTGAATTATTAGTCACTCAAAACAAAATAAAGATTTCAGGCTTCCTAGTCCACATTACTGGGATTCTTTCAAACTAAATTAAGAAATATGAAAATTCAAAAAGTTATTTTTAATTTTAGTGACTTTTTTAAAAAAGCAATGTATACATATATACATTGTATAAAATATTAGACTGAAAACTTTTAGGAAGCATCTTATTTTTCATTTTGTCCTTGGCACACAATGCAATTGAATCTTAACCATCTTAATTTGAATTCCAGAATATCAAAAGAATGTCCTTACGTGAGTACCATAATAGCTGTAGCATCTCTCAGAGCAATTCACCATCAAATGCTTTTGAACTGTTCTGTAGTGCAAGCAATTATACCGACAGTGTTGTCCCACAAATAGCTATGAGAAAAAATGGCTAATGAATCTGTTTTACAGTATGAATGTTGGCCAAAGCACTGGCAATTCATTAATGTGTGTGCTGTGGGATATTTTCATTTGTGCGCACAGATGCAACTTTGATTTAACATTCTCTGCAAACCACACTTAAAGAAAAACATTAAACATTTTTCTCTTTGGAGCTGCTAATTCACACCTTTTGTTAGAACCTCTTTCAGCAAAATGTTTACTGACTGGAGCATTCTCAGGCTTTTGCAATCTGCCTGTGTGCGGTCAGAAGAGATTTCACTCCCTCTACTGGTGACATTTATATTGCTGGCTGGTGTGCACTTGCCTCAGGGAAGACATAAACAAACACATGATCGTGCTCTTGTAAGGATTTTAGTACCGTACTTCAGAAAGTGTTTCGCTTATTGAGGTCCATATCTATATTTTGGAATTTCTTCATTCACTAATTTTGATGTTCTCATCGCCTCATTTTTGCTATTTCAATAATGTTGCTGACTTTAGTGAAGCATGCTAGACTTTAAAATGAACAGGTTAACCAGTCACTAAAACTAGCACCTTCACTGTAATCTCTGACTGTAATATCAATCAATGGATTTCTTCTAATTGTGTTCTGTGCTTCACTTCAGGATACCCACAGAGGGATTTTCATTCAGCAGCTTCGGCCTTCTCAGAATTCCCAAGTCCGAATGAAGCTCAAGCTATTTGGGCATTCGGGTTCAGGAAAAACAGCACTTGTGGAATCTCTGAAGTGTGGACTCCTACGGAGTTTCTTCAGGAGACGCAGACCAAGACTATCCTCGACCAACTCAACGCGGTATCCCCCTTCCCCATCATCATCAAAACCAACAGGTATCGTAAATCTGAGCCCAAAGTCTGAAAGTCTGCCATGATAAAAGTGATTCCTTTTAGGGTAAAAGCACAGTCTGCCTTATTTCTGCATTCTCATTCTGAAATAACCATCAGTTAAGACAGCTGTTTTGCAAATCATTATGTGATTGGTCAACTTTGAGTATCGTCTTACTTCACATTTTAAAATTGCACCAATAATCTAGGCAAGGTTGCTGCCATATGATAGTGTTCTTGATTTTGACAGAGGATTGAAGCTTCAGCTTTCTAAATAGATTTATCCGTTTGGTTAGCTTGTGATGTTCTAGGTCTTCTCCATTTGTATGTGTGGTCTTATCCATATTGTGCATTCTATCAGAAACAGCTCAAAGGGGAGCAGATGCAGAACTCCAAAGATGTACCTTAAAAGCTAAGACTTAGTCAAGATCATCTAAACTACCTTAATGTATCTGTCATTTGTGAACAGTTTGTGTGAATGTTGGAGAGAAAAAAAAACAGGATTCCAGTCTGGCTGTCTGTGGATAATGTTTGCTTATAAGTGTGCAAAAGTACTGTGGCGTTCACAGTTTGACACAGTGGGAAATGTATCACTTTCTACTTTGGCTGAGATGGTTGTGTTGTATCCGTTGTTAATTGTCCTGAAAACTGGGAATAAGAGTAGTTAACACAAATTAAATTCAGTAATCAGAATAGTGTGCCTTGAAGTTGTGCTTTGAACATTTTTTTTTAGTACAGCTGGTATTCTGTGGAGATTCACAAAAGTAAGTGAGAGAGAGTTATAGGAGGATTTTTTTTAATAACTAAAAGTATATTTGCCTTTCAGTCATAAGCTCTTTTGAAGTGATTTTTTTTTATTGCACCTTGATGCTTAGTTCTACTGTCATAAGAATTGCAAAAGGAGTGTCCTTATGTGGGCTGATAAAGTAGTTGTTTGTGTATTTATGTGTAGTTATGTACACTCCTATTTTAAGAGAAACGGGAGAGCGGTTGGGATGGGAATTTCACTTACTGGTTACAATCTCAAATAGAATTGAGTTTATTATCACTGTCTTATGTGAAATTTGGGGTTTTGTGGTAGCAGTACAGTGTTAAGACCTAAAGTTACCATAAATTTTTAAAAAGTTGAATATTGCCAGGAGAAAAAGTAAGTGTTATGTTCATGGACCATTCAGAAATCTGTTGGCAGAGGGGAAAAAGCCATTTTTGAACTGTTTCTAATATTTTAGCCTAGTATCAGTCTTTTATATTTGTGTTTTTATTTTGACTTTTTTTTTCTTGTTTCTGAAGAAAATTCCCCACCTTTTGGGGAATGGTTCCATGGGCACTGCCTTCAATGGTTCCTCACCCCAAGCGGTCACTTTCTGCATACAGCCAGTGTTTGTAACTATTTAGTTTCCAGCAGGCTTCACAATCGGATCCGAACCTGTTTGTGATTACAATCACAAACAATGTATACTTTCAACGAGTTCCTGGTAAGGAAAAAAAGCGAGGTTTGTCTCCTCGTAACCTCGAATCCATCTGTTACACTATAGCACCACCTTTGTTGTTTTAGATGAACTAACATGGCATGAAACGTGGAACTACGATTTTTTTTTTCTGGTCTAGGAGATGCACGTGTTCTTGATGCCATCAGGAGTGAGGGGGAAATTTTACCAGAAACTACAAAAGCTCTTTAGCAGCTGTCCTTTATTTAATTTTCAGGAATGAGGGTGAGGAGGAAGAGCTAATTGATGCAAATGCTCAGTACAGGTGGTTTATCTGCTAATAGACAACAGAAAGTAAAGCTGGCCAGGCAATTTTTTTATATATATATACTGTTTAACTGCAAAAGTGGCACACTGGCATCCATGAGTCAAGTTTTCACTGTTATGGTTGTGTAGTCTGACTCTCTCATCCCAACTAAAGATATGTAAATCCATTAATAAAGACAATAAGATAAAGAAACAGCAAACCACCAGCTTACAGTTAGATGCTAAATATAGTCAAGCAAAAAACAAATTATGATTAAAATTTTGAGTTAGTTTATTTTGTAGGAAGGTTTCTCACGATATCTCATTCTCAAGTTAATTTTACAGTATTTCTCAAGGACGTGTATTCTTAACTTAAGTATGCTGCTTTTAAGTTGCATTTACAGTGACACCGTTTTAATATGGATTCTGCGATCTAACTTCTGATCTTGCTGCTAATTCATTCTTCCTTCTCCTGGCAGTAAATTCACAGAAGCAGCTTTAAAGGTTTGTCACTGGCGTAACGCTATCAAATCTACCACTGGAAGTGCCAGAAATCATCTTGTGTCGCAAATGTAATTTTTGGAACTGTGGAGTTTGCCGTCTTTGCTGTAGCCAGATCAGCCCTGCAAACTGCTGCACTCGATGCTGCTTTCTCATGTCAGAGACTCTTACGTAAAATGGTATAAATAGATGAGATTTATCCAAGTGAGATGGCACCTCATCCTGTCCATTGCCATCCTTTGTTGATATCCTGATCTTGCTGACATGCTCTTGCACCCGTCCCATGTGCTTAAATTTAAAATCCTTGCCCTTAATCATAAGTCTTTTCTGTGCATTACCTTTAGAGATCTTCCTCCACCTAATCCTCCTTCCCACCCTGAACAATCCAGTCGTTTGATTCCGACTTTTCATCCTACCTTCTCTCTCCCACACACCGTGACTGTGCCGGCTGCTGTGGTCTCGCGGACAGAAACCGTGAAAACCTCTACCTCCATCTCTAATTTTAATATTTAAAATGGCTGGAGGGTCGGGGTTAATGGCATGTGAGGAGGGTTATGTCGGAGAGAAGGATGAGATTGATCTTAGTGCTGGTTAAATTGTGGCATGACGTTATGATAATTGCTGTGCAGCTAACCAGGTAACTACAGTCAAGTTATTTTACACTATTGTAACTAAGTTCAAGGAAGCTTGCAGACCAAACTGATAATGTCATTCAGCACATCGGGTATATTTTTCTCTATCAGTAGTCGAACTATTTGTCTCCTCAGAGAGTCAGCCGTCACAACTTAAATTTGGATGTTGGCATTCTCTATCCTGAGAAGCTTTTTAGAACATCCTTCTGAATTACTTTGTCCCAGCAAAGGTATTTTGAACTTTCAGAGGTGTCTCTCATTATCGATATGTAATCCAATGGAAACATTGTCAGACTCAACATATTGAAGTAAATCATGGCATTGTACCTATTGAAATTGTATTCCATCATCTGCTGTTGCCTTTGAAATTAAGAGTATAAAAATCTGTTGTACATTGAGTTTGGGAGACTTGACCGAATGGTGCCTTGAAGGTACAATAACTTGCTGAAAAATAAAACAGAGGATGAATGAATAACATGACTTTTTTTTAAATCAGAATGTGGAAAGAACTGAAAGATATTCACAGAAGCAATATATTTGATACGTATTGCCCTAGGCAGAAATTCAAGATGATTGCCTGGGATTCTGTAGATTCAGTCTGAAATTAAAACTGGAAAGCTGACAAGATAGTATCTGGCCCACACCAGGCACTAAAGCAAATTATTAAGATGGTTCTGACTGCCCAGTGAGGGCTGCGTTCTGTTCTGAGCCAAGTATGGCCAGGAACGCGTCCCCACTTTATTAACTTCATAACATTTTGGAAGTGTACATCTTTTGTTAGATACTGATTTAGAGAATACTTGCCAGTTAAATTGATAGGCCACATTATTTGATTGAACTGTCTCTTTTAAGTTTCAGTGAGTATTTCCAATCTCTACCCTGGCTGTGAAAATGTCAGTGTAAGGAGCAGGAGTATGATGTTTGAACCCAGCTTAACCAAAGGTGTGCTCCAAGCTTTTGTTTCACCCACGCACAATCTTCACTATGCAACTGATGACCAGAGCACTAAAGCAATTGACATACAACATGCTAATATTAATGGTAAGAAGTGCCTGCTTTAATACAGCAGTGAAAACTTTCAATTCCAGAGCTTTTAGCTGGCTGCTTGCTTACAGTTTTGCGTTTATTAAACATAAAAATGCCTTTCTAATATAGTTATTTGACAATGATATTGGAGGACTAGCAAACCCTTCTTAATAAGAATTGGGTTGCATCAACTGTGCCTACTTAAGAAATAATACTTAGTTCATTTGTGTTTTCTGTATTTGGCTGCCATTTGAGCTTCTCTGGAACTTTCATAGCTGTGTAACAATTTTTGCTTAAATTTTTGTGACTAATTTTTAAGTAGAGTATATGCAACTGTTAACTTTAGATGTTTGTGAAATGTTATTAAGCATCTCCATATGATTGCATATTCACCCCTCTTTTTTTAGGTGTTGGTGATTTTAATGTCTGGGAGTTCTCTGGCAATCCTGCCTACTATTGTTGTTACGATTATTTTGCAACAAATGATCCGACTGCAATCCACTTGGTGCTTTTCAGTCTGGAGGAGCCATATGAGATGCAGTTGAATCAGGTGACGTTCTGGCTCAATTTCCTCAAAGCTCTTATTCCAGTGGAAGAACCTATAGGTAAGATATAAACCATGTGCTATTTAGAGGTCTGGCACATCAGCCAAACAGGATTATTATTTGAATTTGCAGAAGTGTGTGGGCACAATGACTGATCCTCAGCTGACAGCGCTTCAGCCTGCGATTGGGAACCCTAGTCTTCTAATCCAAGGGCATCTGCTGGCTTTTCAGAAAAATATCTAGACATTTTCTTTTCTCTCTGATTTCTGATAAAAGCTTAAGTAGCTTTTTTTCTTCTCCCTGTGTAACACTTAATAACGCAGAGGGAAATTTAATCATTGGAGATACTAGAAAGGGTTTAAGTATTTATCAGAATGCTGCGGAGTGTAGATAAGAGATATTGGGGTGGAAAGATGTACAGAACAGCCACCAAAGATAATGGTGAAGTTGTACGAATGTGGAAAATATGTTTAAAAAAATGTTGTGGGCCTAGCCCTATGATAAGCTGTTGGTAATATAACGGGAACTGTTATGAGTTGGAGGTGGAGAAAACTGCAAACTTTCAGAAAATCTCTATCAGACTTCTACATTCAGGACTTCTAAGGATCTCTGTTATACAATGGCATCAGATAAGAAGCCGAAAAAAACAGTAAAATGTACAGAATTAAACAGTGATCGATGCATAAATCTTGATTCCACTTCAACCACATTAATTATCTTAATAAATCAATTATTGAACACAAATTTAGAATAAAGATAAAATAGGCAATGCCTCAATTTTAATGTTAAACTATTTGTCAGGTAATGAGAGCTATTTGTAAACAAAATTTAAAATTGCCATTTGTGGAGTACTGTGTTTTAAATACAGCACAGCTATCTGCTGGACCAGTGAGCCATTCCCCATCCGTAAAACCATGAGACATAGACTACTTGGCCCATTGAGTCTATTCTGCCAAATCCTCATGGCTGATTTATTATCTCTCTCAACCCCATTCTCCTGCCTTTTCCCCCTAACCTTTGACACCCTGACTAACCAAGAACCCGTCAAACTCTGCATTAAATATATTCAAATATTTGGCCTCCACAGCTGTCCATGGCAATGACTCCCACGGATTCACCACTTTCTGGCTAATTAAATTCCTTCTCTATTCTAATTGGATGTCCTTCTTTTCTGAGATTGTGCCTCTGGTCCGAGACACGCCCACTATAAGAAACTTCATCTCCACATCCACTGTCTAGGCCATTAAATATTTGATAGGTTTCAATGAGATTCCACCCCCCCCCCCCCATTCCTCTAAGCTCCACCAAGTACATCATTCATGTGAATCTTCTCTGGACCCTCTCAAATTCCAACACTTCTTAGATAAGGGACCCAAAACTGCTCATAATAGTCCTAGTGTAGTCTGACCAAAGCCTTATAAAGCCTCAGCATCACATCCTTGCTCTTATATTCTAGTCCTCTTGAAATGAATGCTTACATTGCATTTGCCTTCCTTACTATCGACTCAACCTGCAAATTAATCCCTGCACAAGGTACTCCCAAGTCCTTTTGCACTTCTGATTTTTGAATTTTCTCCCCATTTTGAAAATAGTCTACACCTTGATTCCTTCTACCAAAGAGCCTGACCATGCACTTCCTACACTGTATTCCCTTTGCCACCACTTTGCCCATTGTCCCAATCTGTCCAAGTTTCTGCAGACTTCCTGCTTCCTCAATGCTACCTGCCCTTCCACCTAGATTTGTATCATCTGCAGACTTGGCCACAATGATATCAATTCCATCATCCAAAGCATTAAAATATAATGTGAAAAGAGGTTGTCCCAACAACAGCCCCTGTGGAATACCTCTTGTCACCGGCAGCCAACCAGAATAATCCCACTTTATTCCAACTGTTTGTCTCCTGCTAATCAGCCAGTCTTCTATCCATGTTCGTATCTTCCCTGTCATAGCATGGGCTCTTGTTAAGTAGCCTTGTGTGTGGCAGCTTCTCAAAGGCCTTCTGAAAATCCAAATAAACAGCATCCACCGATTCTCCTTTGTATATCATGCCCATTATTTCCACAAAGAATTCCAACAGATTTTTCAGGCAACATTTTCCCTTAAGGGAACCATGCGGACTTCGGACTGTTTTATCATGCACCTCCAAGTACCCCGAAATCTCATCCTTAATAACGGATTCCAACATCTCCCAACCACTGAAGTCAGGCTAACTGGCCTATAATTTCCTTTCTTCGGCTCCATCTTTTAGAGAGTGGAGTGACATTTATGATTTTCTAGTCCTCCAGAACTATTCCAGACTCTAGTGATTCTTGAAAGATTATTACTAAAACCTGCACAATCTCTTCAGCTACCTCTTTCAGAAACCTGGAGTGTAGTCTGTCTGGTCCAGGTGACTTGTCTACCTTCAGACATTTCAGCTTCTCCTTGGTAATAGCAACTACACTCACTTCCTCCCCCGACACTGTCGAATTTCTTGCATTTTGCTATCATTTTCCACAGTGAAGACAGGCGCAAAAAACTTATTAACCTCCTCTGCCATTTCCTTGCCCCCCCCCCCCCCCCCATTACTACCTCTCCAGCGTCATCTTCCAGTGGTCCAATATCCACTCTAGTCTCTCTTTGACTCTTTATTTATCTGAAAAACCTTTTGGTATCCTCTTTGATATTTTTGCCTAGCTTACCTTCATGTTTCATTTTTTTTCTCTCCTTATGGTTTTTTAGTTGCCCTCTGGTTTTTAAAAGCTTCCCAATACCCTCAACTTCCCATTAATGTTCGCTATATTATACAGTGGTGCTAGAAAGTTTGTGAACCCTGTAGAATTTTTTGTATTTCTGCATAAATATGACCTAAAATGTGATCCAATCTTCATGTAAGTCCGAAAACTAGATAAAGAGAACCCAATTAAATAAATAACTTAAAATTTTTATTCATTTATTGAGAAAAATGATCCAATATTACATGTATTTGTTGGAAAAAGTATGTGATCCTCTGGAGTAATGCCTTCTACAAAAGCTATTTGGAGTCAGGTGTTCTAATCAATGAGATGACATTGGCGCTGTGTGACGGAGAGGTGCCCTGCCCTATTATAGACAAAGACACACAAAGTCAGGTTACTGACAGTCTGCTCCTCTCAAAAAAGATCTGTTTACGTGCACCGTGCCTCGATCTAAACAACTTGTAGGGGACTTCATTAGAAGGCTTGTAGAGATGCATGAAGCTGGAAAAGGCGACAAAAGCATTTCTAAAGACCTGAGTGTTCATCGGTCCACAGTAAGAGCAATTGTCTACCAATGGGGGAAACTCAGTACTGTTGCTATTCTCCCTTGGAGTGGGCATCTGCAAAGATCACACCAAGAACACAACGTGCAATGCTGAAGGAGGTGAAAAAAAAACCCAATGGTGACAGCAAAAGACCTGCAGAAATCTCTAGAACCTGCTGAAGTCTTTGTTCATGTGAAAACTATGAGAAAAGCACTGACCCAGAATGGTGTTCATGGAAGGACACCACAGAGGAAACCACTGCTCTCCCAAAAAAAAATTCATTGCTGCCCGTCTCAAATTTGCAAAAGGCAGATGCGACAAAGTTGAACCTTTTGGCATAAATACACATTGCTGAGTTTGGAGGAAAAAGGGCACTGCGCACCAACAGCTAAACCTCATCCTCTCTGTGAAGCATGGTGAAAGGAACATTATGGCTTGGGGCTGCTTTGCTGCCTCAGGGCCTGGACAACTTGCAATCATTGAGGGAACAATGAATTCAAAATTGTATTGAGACATTTTACAGGAGAACGTCTGGGTCGCGGTCCCTCACCTGAAGCTGAATAGAAGTTGGATAATACAACAAGATACTGATCCGAAAGACGAGTAAATCAACAACAAAATGGCTTAAAAAGAGAAAAAAAATTGTGTTTTGGATTGGCCAAGTCAAAGTCCTGACCTTAATCCCATAGAAGTGTTGTGGAAGGACCTGAAGCAAGCAGTTCATGCAAGGAAGCCCACCAGCCTCCCAGAGTTGAAGCAGTTTTGTGAGGAGCAATGGCCTAAAATTCCTCCAAGCCGATGTGCAGAACTGATCAACAGTTACCGGTAACTTTTGGTTGAAGTTTTTGCTGTACGAGGGGTCACACCAGTTACTGAAAGCAAAGGTTCACATACTTTTTCCAACAAATACATGTAATATTGGATCATTTTTCTCAATAAATAAATGAACAAGTATAATTTTTTGTGTTATTTATTCTCTTCGTCTAGTTTTAGGACATGCATGAAGATCTGATCACATTTCATGTCATATCTAAGCAAGAATGAAGAAAATTCTACGGGGTCTGCAGACTTTCTATCACCACTGTACGCCATTTCTTTTGCATTTATGCTGTCATTGACTTCCCTTGTCACCCACAGTTGCCACATCCTCTCTTTAGAATCCTACTTCATGTTTGGGATGTACACTGCTGCTCAAAAGTCTTAGGCACCCTAGATTTTTTTAATATACAATTTCAGATAGTATGGCCTCCACAGAGCCCTAATCTCAACATCACTGAGGCTGTCTGGGATTACCTGGGAGAGAGAAGCAAGCGATACAGCCAACGTCTGCAGAAGAGCTGTGGCAAGTTCTGCAAGATACTAGCCAATTTTCTTATAAAACTGCCTGCCAGTGTATCTAAGATAATTGATGCAATTTTAAATGCAAAAAGGGAGGTCACACTAAATATTGATTTGATTTAGTTTTCTACTGTTTCCTGCTCTTTATGGTGAAATTTTTGATATTTAGAAACTTTTCATTTCATTATTTATGAAAGCATCTTCGCTTTCCAGAATTGTTTCTTACATGTGCCTAAGACTTTTGTACAGTACTGTATCTATTTTGTGCCTTTTGAATTGCCCCCAGCAGCTCCAGCCATTGCTGTTCTTCCATCATTCCTGCTGGTGTCCCCTTCCTTTCAACTTTGACCTCGCTCCTCGCTCATACTTCTGTAATTCTCTATACTCCACTGTAGTACTGATACATCTGAATTTATCTTTTCCCTCTAAAACTGCAGTGTGAGTTCTATCATATTATGATCATTGTTACCTAAGAGTTCCTTCACCTTAAGCTCCCTAATCAAATCTGGTTCCTTACAGAACACCCAATCCAGAATAGCCTTTCCCCAATTAGGCTCAACCACAAACTTCTTTAAAAATCTTGTAGACATTCTACAAATTCTCTCTCTTATCCAGTATCAACCTGATTTTCCCAATCTACCAGCATATTGAACTACCCCATGACTATCATAACATTGCCCTTATAACATGTCATTTCTATTTCCAAATGAAATTTATATCCCACATTCTGACTACCGTTCGGGGAGTTGTATATAACTCCCATCAGGGTCTTTTCACCCTTACAGTTTCTTAATTCTATTGAAACACTAATAAGATCATGACTTTTACAAAAAATGTTTAAAAGCTATTCTTCTGAACTTGCATATTGACATTTCTTTCCTTAATTGAATTGAATTGAATTTCGGTTTATTGTCATTTAGAAAACACAACTGCAATGCAGTTAAAAAATGAAACAACATTCCTCTAGAATGATATCACAAAAGCACACGACAAAACAGACTACACTAGAAAATCCACATAACATTTGGCAATCCCCAAATCCAGAGGCTGGAGAGGCTGCTGCGTATTAATATCGCGCTACCTTCTTAGCGCATTCCCCGGAAAGGAGCTCCAAACCCACCAGACAAAACAAGACTACCCAGACACACCAAGTCAGGAGACCAACTCTACCACCCAACAAACCAAAAACTAAAGCTACAAAACCTACACAAAACCACATAGTTACAACATATAGTTACAACAGTGCAAACAATACCATATTTGATTTTTAAAAAAACAGACCATGGGCACAGTAAAAATAGTCCAAGATGTTAAAAGACTATAAGTTCGAAAGAAACCACCACACAGTTTCCACAAGTCCTCAGGGTTTTAAAAGCAGTGCTTGAAGAGTAAAGCTGTCTGCTTTGCTTTGCTATTTGGTTTTGCTTCAAGTTGCGATTTTGAAGCTCCCTGTAAAGTATCAAGAAATGCTGCTGCCGGCCATATTGTCTTTGATGTGGGAGTGAAATGGCCTTTGAGTCACAGGGCAGGATAGGAGCTCATTCTACCCATCATGTTGGTGCTCATTCTTTCATGGAGCATCCACTTAATCCCACTCTCCTCTTTTCCCATATATCTGTAAAATATTATCCTTCCAGTGTTTTAGCAATTGTTTCAAATCTGTATCCACCTTTCTCATTTGGCAGCAAACTAGAAATCCCAAACACATTGCATCACGCTTTTTCCTCATGTTATCTCTAGTTCTCTTGTCAATCACTTTGAAACCGCACCTTCTGGTAAACATCCCTAAAGGCTCTAGAAGCAATGTCCTTTTATTTAATCAATCTAAATCATTTATAATTTATCCATCAGTATGAATTCTCTTCGTACCAGCCTTTGCTCCAAAATAAACACATTTTGTGCATCTAAATGCAATCCTAGAAAACCTCTTTGTTCTGTACTCTCTCCAATTAAATCATAATGTTCCTAGTGTCATGCAAAGAACGAAGACAGTAGTCCAGATGGGACTCCGTGCCTGACCTGCATCTGTATGCCTGTATTAAACTCGCTAAGGTTATTCACTTTGCAAGATACCTTTTTGATACAGGCACTTTTCATTATTCCTTAAAAGAATAACTCATTATGCATCTAGTTATTTACCAAGTATTCAAAAGCAATTCATGTGTAGTAGGTGTCGTTATTTTTTTAATTTATGTGTACTGTTTGCCTTGGAGTTCAAAAATGTTCTAAAACTTTAAAGCTGCCTATTTGTGTGAGTGGTTTTAGATTGAGTATTTGTGGATGGACGTCTGGCTTGTGGATATTCCTAAGACATTCAGTACATCAAGGCAGGAAACTGGAGTGAACTGGTGCGATTTGAATGCTGATCTGAACTGGGCTGAATTAATGTGAAAACTGAGGGTGCCATGGTAACGTGGCTAGCGCGACGCTGTTCCAGCTCGGAGCACCGGAGTTCAGGGTTCAATTCCAATGCCATTTGTACACCTTTCCCGTGAGTGCTTGACATTCCTCCTGATGTTCCAGTTTCCTCCCGTATTCCAAAGCTGTACCGTTTCATTGGTTAATTGGCTGTTGTAAATTATCCCGTGATTAGGCTAGGATCAAATAGGTGGGTTGCTGGGCATTGCAGCTCATTATCAGTCAATAAGTAAATAAAATTAGGAACTCCTCATAAACAGCTCGAAATATAACCATCTGGATTTAAAGGTTGAATAGAATTTAACTTGCTGTTGTGAAACAGATACTAAAATAATTTCACAAACCCGAGAAAATCTGCAGATGCTGGAAATCAAAATGCTGAAGGAACTGAGCAGGAGAGGCAGCCTCTACCGAACAAAGTAAACAGTCAACGTTTCAGGCCAAGGTCTTCATGATTCTAAAATAATTTAATGTTCACTTTTCTGACCTCGTGGAAGTTATTTGAAGGTTTTTTCCCTCTCAGGCAGTGATTCTGCCATTCAATATTTATATGCACCATGAAGTTATTGCCTTCATAGACAACACAGAAACAGGCCCTACATCCCACCAGGTCCAAGCCAAACCTTTCTATTTACAGTAATTAATATGCCCATGTTAGGTCTGTGACTTTCTATGCCATGTCACGTACCTGTTTTACATGTCTCTCAAGCACAGTAATTGTACCTGATTCCATCACATGCTCTGGCAGTGACTTTGGCCTCTAGTTTTTGATTCCCCTTCCAGGGCAAAAGGATATCTGACTATCTTGTCTATGCTTCTAATTTTTAGGGTCACCCCTAAGCTAGAATTAAACCCCTGCAATTATAAGGTCACACCTAAACCAGGAAAGATAAGCCCAGTTTCTTCAATTTCTCTCCGTAACTAAAGTCCCCTTATCCAGACAACATCCTCGTGAATCTTCTCTACACTCTCTCTGGCACAATCACGTTCTAAACCGCACCCAATGCAGTCAAATCAGAGTTTTGTAAAGTTGTAATGTACAGTATGTCCCAATCCTTACAGGCACTCTGACCAATAAACACCTACATGCCATGTGACTTCTTCACCATCCTATCTACCTACATTGAACTTGAACCCTAAAGCCACTCTGTTCGTCAATATTCCCTGGCACCCCACAGTCCTCGCTATGTCCTACCCTTACCTAATGTCACAAAGTGCATCAGTTTGCATTTGTTGGAATTCATTTATTTATTCATTTAGTGATACAGTGCAGAATAGACTGTTCCAGCTCTTCAACCCCGTGATCCGGCAAACCCCCAACAGCCCCTGATTTAACCCCAACCCAATCACGGGACAATAAACCTACTGACCTGTACACCTTCAGACTGTAGGAGGGAACCAGAGAAAACCCACGTATTCCATAGGGGCAACATAAAGACTCCTTAAAGATTATGCTGGAATTGAACTTCGAACTCCGACCCTCAAGCTGTAATAGTGTTGCACTAACTGCTACCATGGCACCAATTCTATCTGCCTTCACTGCACACAACTGCAGAGAAGCTACTGCAACAGCGTGTTTACGTAACCCTTCATTGCTGCCGTCATCATGCAGGAAATGATGGACCTGGGGACTTAATTAGATGGTTAAATGGTAATTGAAAGCAGTGAAGGTAGGCCAGATTTAAGGGAGAATGGATCTTGCAGTATAACAAGATCTTGTTTGTGATAAGGTCACAAATGAAATTTATGTCAGTTAGGTTTTGTAAGGAATGCTTTGGAAGAGGCATGCTGGGAGAATATGGATTTCACCAGGATTGGTGAAGGCAGCATCGGAACAGATAATCCTGCAAAGATGGAAGTATGTGTTTTTTTTAATGGAGGTGAAAATGTCACAGGTTGTACATTGTTGACTTAAGCCTGATAGAATGGACGTGTAGAGAATTCATTGTACTTTACAGTTTAGTGTCAATGTGAATTCTAGTAAGTTCTGATTCACGCAGGAGAGGAAGTCTGAGTGAGGAAATCATTCCCATAGGTATTCCCAGGATGGGAACATTTATTGGAGAGGAAGAAAACAAATTCTAAATATCTAAAATGTAAGCAGCCAAATTGATGAGCACTTTTGGGTTGCTCCACAGAAATTTGCTTCAGGCAGTCATCACCTGCAGGTGGCAACAAAGAGCCATCAGTAAATCAGTAGCGCACACAAAATGCTGGAGGAACTCCAGGTCTGGCAGCATCTGTGGAAATGAATAAACAGTTGACTTTTGGGCTGAGACCCTTCTTCAGGATTTCTCATGTTTATTAATGAATTAGTGTTATATAGTTGTTTGCCTTCATGGAGCTTGCTCGAATTATCCTATCATGTCAATTGTGGTTACTAATAGACAGTAGGTGCTGGAATAGGACATTCGGCCCTTCGAGCCAGCACCGCCATTCACTGTGACCATGGCAGATCATCCACAATCAGTACCCCGTTCCTGCCTTCTCCCGATATCCCTTGACTCCGCTATCTTTAAGAGCTGTATCTAACTCTTTCTTGAAAGCATCCAGAGAATTGGCCTCCACTGCCTTCTGAGGCAGGGCATTCCATAGATCCACAACTCTCTGAGTGAAAAAGTTTTTTGTGAACTCCGTTCTAAATGGCCTACCCCTTGTTCTTAAACTATGGCCTCTGGTTCTGGACTCCCCCAACATTGCGAACGTGCTTCTTGCCTCTAGCATATCCAATTCCTCAATAATCTTATATGTTTCAATCAGATCCCTTCTCATCCTTCTAAATTCCAGTGTATACAAGCCCAGTCTCTCCAATCTTTCAACATATGACAGTCCCGCCATCCCGGGAATTAACCTCATGAACCTAGGCCGCACTCCCTCAATAGCAAGAATGTCCTTCCTCAAATTTAGAGACCAAAATTGCACACAATACTCCAGGTGTGGTCTCACCAGGGCCCTGTACAACTGCAGAAGGACCTCTTTGCTCCTATACTCAACTCCCCTTGTCATGAAGGCCAACATACCATTAACTTTCTTCACTGCCTGCTGTACCTGCATGCTTACTTTCAGCAACTGATGAACAAGGACGCCTAGATCTCGTTGTACTTCCCCTTTTCCTAACTTGACACCATTCAGATAGTAATCTGCCTTCCTGTTCTTGCCACCAAAGTGGATAACCTCACATTTATCCACATTAAACTGCATCTGCCCACTCACCCAACCTGTCCAAGTCACCCTGCATTCTCATAACATCTTCCTCACGTTTCCCACTGCCACCCAGCTTTGTGTCATCAGCAAATTTGCTGATGTTACTTTTAATCCCTTCATCTAAATCATTAATGTATTTTGTAAATAGCTGCGGTCCCAGCACCGAGCCTTGTGGTACCCCACTAGTCACTGCCTGCCATTCTGAAAGGGACCCGTTAATCCCTACTCTTTGTTTCCTGTCTGCCAACCAATTTTCAATCCATGTCAGTACCCTACCCCCAATACCATGTGCTCTTATTTTGCCCCCTAATCTCCTATGTGGGACCTTATCAAAGACTTTCTGGAAGTCCAGGTACATCCACTGGCTCTCCCTTGTCCATTTTCATAGTCACATCCTCAAAAAATTCCAGAAGATTAGTCAAGCATGATTTCCCCTTCGTAAATCCATGCTGACTCGGACCGATCCTGTTACTGCTATCCAAATGTGCCATGATTCCATCTTTTATAATTGACTCCAGCATCTTCCCCACCACTGATGTCAGGCTAACTGGTCTGTAATTCCCTATTTTCTCTCTCCCTCCTTTCTTAAAAAGTGGGATAACATTAGCTACCCTCCAATCCTCAGGAACTGATCCTGAATCTATAGAACATTGGAAAATGATTACTAATGCGTCCACAATTTCTAGAGCCACCTCCTTAAGTACCCTGGGATGCAGACATCAGGCCCTGGGGATTTATCAGCCTTCAGTCCCATCAGTCTACCCAACACCACTTTCTGCCTAATTTTCCTTCAGTTCCTCTGTTACCCTAGGTCCTCTGGCCACTATTACATCTGGGAGATTGTGTCTTCCCTAGTGAAGACAGTTCCTGTTCAACTCGTCTGCCATTTCCTTGTTCCCCATAATAAATTCACCTGTTTCTGTTTTCAAAGGCCCAACTTTGGTCTTAACTAATTTTTTCCTCTTCACATACCTAAAAAAGCTTTTACTATCATCCTTTATATTCTTGGCTAGCTTACCTTCGTATCTCATCTTTTCTCCCCGTATTGCCTTTTTTGTTATCTTCTACTGCTCTTTAAAAGTTTCCCAATCCTCTGGCTTCCCGCTCATCTTTGCTATGTTATACTTCTCTTTTATTTTTATAATGTCCTTGATTTCCCTTGTTAGCCACGGCTGCCTTTTACTCCCCTTAGAATCTTTCTTCCTCTTTGGAATGAACTGATCCTGCACTTTCTATTTTCTGTAATGGTTCACGTAGGACTTAAGTATGATAAGACATAAGCACTGAGAACTGCCTTTTCCGAATCTGCCCAAGGTCATAGAACTGTATACAATAAACTCTTATGTAAGGAAAGTTGGACGCCACAGTAGTGTCGTGATTAGTGGGACATTATTTCAGCTTGGAACGGCGGAGTTCGGAGTTCAATTCCAGCATAGTCTGTAAGCAACTTGCACATTCCTTCCTGTGTGCTAATGGATTTCCTTCAGCCCTGGTTTCCTCCCAACATCCCAAGACCTGCTGGTTGGTAGGTTAATTGGTGACTGTAAATTGGCCTACAGTTAGGCTGGGGTTAAATGGGTGGGTTGCTGGGCAGTGCGGCTCGAAGAGCCAGAAGTGCCTATTCCATACTGTACCTCTGTATCAATAAAAAAACTAGTTAGAATTGTGTTTTTTAAATGATTTTGTGATATTAAGTGTGTATGCAAAACCAGCATTGATGTCCAGCTGGGGCTTCAGGAATGCTACCGCTCCATCGCAGTAATTATTCTAGTAATGTTGTCAATTGGTAACAAAGTTTTGATTAACAAAAGTGAAAATATAATAGTGTATTTTACCTATCCCTGACTTGTCTATCTTTTTATGGTAAAAGGCATTTATGTTAATTTGCTGTTATCCAGACATTTAAGAAAATGAGACACTGCTGGTTTTAAGCACTTGGCCAAGATTCTTTAATTTTCACATTTAAATAGACCAAAAGTATTTCAGTGCTGGTGCCTGTTTACTATATTTAAACCCCTATGATGAACACTATAAATGGTAAAAGGCTGTCACCAAACTGCATTTACTGTTGATCCAAGTCTGGTAACACGTGCAAGAAGTTTATGACTTATTTGTCACTGGAATTGTTATCATTGGTCAGGCACTGCTCCAGTAATCAGTCAGTGATAGAACTTCTGCTTCTGTGTCTATGCTGATGTCATCTAACTTGACCTCGCATGACACTTCTGCTGTCTCCAAGTTACCAACCTGTCCAACCTACGCCTAACTCTCCCAGAACGTAAACCCAGTTCAGGGGATACAAAGGTGAAGAGTGTTTTACTTGACCAGAATGACTCTTAAATGGAATCACTGATGGCATTCCCTGTGATTATGACAAATATTTTAGCCCTCCTTTTCTGTTTCAACATGTCTGTAGGCTTTTATGCATCATTTATATCAATCCAGGCATAGACAGAAATCATCCAGCACTCACGTTATTGTCTGGTGACTCCCAACAATCTATTCTGACCATCCTTTGCTTCTCAGCCATAAGCTTCTTCTCAACGTCATCTTCATGATGGTCAACACTAAATGGCCACTCTTCATCCTTTTACTGTCTCTAAATTTCCTGCTTATCCAGCCTCTCCTCTCATGGGTAGGCAGGGATTCCTCCAGTTAAAGGTCTGAATTCACTGGTTCTTAACTCTAACCAAACTCCACTTCCTCCATCCTTAACCCATCTTGACTCTAGATTACGTAATGCCTAAGTTTTAAGATTTTCATCCTTGTTTTCAAATCCTTCTTAGGCTGTGCTTTGTTTTCTCTGTCCTTGTATCCTCCCCTTGCCTATAGTGCTTTAAGATAACTTCCAAATCTAGTTCACCAATCAACCACGAATTTAATTGCTTCATAATTTGCCACTGTGCTCTTTGCTGCTAAGAGTTTTCTTGCCCACATCTTGCCATTTTCTCCTGGTCTATTTTCTCCTTCAGTCAGTGCTCGACTGCTCAGAATCTACAAGAGTAGCGTGGCTGAATGGACCAGATATGATCTTGCAGAGTTTGTTGCTGACTCAAGACTATGGTGAATGTGAATAACAATGAGGCATTGAGACCTCAAGGATATAGAAAAGCTGACTGAGCAGTCAACCATCTGGCGGATGATAATGTGGAAAATGTGAGGCTATCCACCAGTAGAGGAAAGAGAAATATTAAGAGTTTGTTAAGTGGTGAGTGATTGAAAAATATTGAAGTTCCAAGGGAGTAGAGATCATTAAAACCTGACTTTCATGTGCAGCAGGCACTTAGGAATGCAAATGATCTGATGGCCTTCATTGGTCATGTATTTGAATACAAGAGTAATGATATTTTCCTGCAAATATAAAGAGTCTTGGAGAATTATGTACAATATTGATCTCCTTATTCAAAAAGGGAGACAGGTGGTCTAGAGTGGTTCACCAAATTTACTCCTGAGATTGTAGGTCCATTATACAAGGAGACATTTCAATACCTGTGTTCACAGGAAATAGAGGGGCATTATTCACCACCTTGCACCTATTCTGCCTTCCAGTGAGAACACAGGTTGATTTTTTTCTACCTCAGCTCCATTTTCTGCATTGATCCCTTGATTCCTCAGTATCAGCACAATTATTTCAAATTTAGAAGAATAAAAAAAACCTTAGTGAAACAAGCAAAATTCTGAGGCCTAACCGGGGGTGGGGGAGAGATTTGGACAGAATGTTTCCCCTACTTGGGAGTCAACAAGGAGGAGCTGTGTCTCAAAATAAGAGCTGAAGTAAAATTTAGGGCTTAACTGAAGAGATGTTTTTCAATCAGTGGGTAGTGAATTCTCCATTCCAGAGGCTGCCGATGCTCAATGTTTTAGATATTGAGGGGATCAAGGCAGAAAATGAAGCCGAGGTTTAAAAAAAAATATCAGCCATGCTCTTTTTGGATGGTGGAATCAGTGCAAGGTGGTGAATAACATTCTGCTTCTATTTCCTGTGGGCACGGGGTATTGAAATTCGATTCGTTCTCCATTTTAAATGTATTTCTAGTCGGGACTCCGACACTAGCTGAAGAAGTTAACAAATGGATGGAGTTTCCACTGGTACAAGAATAATGATCAGTCTTTGTGTTTATAGTGAAAGTGAATATATTTTCTTTACAGCTTTTGGTGGGAAGCTGAAAAATCCTTTGCAGGTTGTTCTTGTTGCCACACATGCAGATATTGTAAACTGTCCCCGTTCATTTGGAGGGGAATTTGGTTATGACAAAGGTCTGTCACTTCTAAAGGAAATGAAGAGCAGGTAAGTTGTCAAAATGTTTTTTTTTAAAGATTCTTCTTTCTTCGTCACCTCCTTCATCTGATCCCCTGGCACTGTTTGAAAAGACATTCACAAAGAATTCTCCTGATGGGTTGGTCCTGATGAATAACTGTAAGGGGAAAATAAATTGTTAGTTCACCTTGTTGCTGATGGTGAAATCTTTGTTGCTCAAACACCTATTACCTTTGCTTCTGTGAAAGCAACTTCTACAAACGTTTTAACGCCATCTTCACCTGCGGCTGGTGCTTCCAAAGAGAAGGTCCTGCATATTGCCACACAGTAGCTGGAGGCAAGCAGGAGGTGTGATGTTGACAAATCCAACATGCTGAACTCAGCACCGAGGCTGGGAACAGAGTATAAATAGAGTCGTAGAGTATTACAGCACAGAAACAGGCCGTCAAGCCCGAGCTAAACTCTTACTCTGCCTAGTCCCATCGACCTGCACGTGGGCCATAGTTCTCCATACTCCTCTCATCCATGCACTTACCCAAATTTCTCTTACATGTTGAAATCAAATCAGCATCCACCAGTTGTAGTTGGCAGTTCATTCTGCACTCTCGCCACCCTCTGAGGGAAGAAGATCCCCCTCCCTCAGGTTCTCTAAATATTTCACCTTTCACCCTTAACTTATGACCTTGAGTTCTAGTCTCGCTCAATCTCAGTGGAAAAAGCCTGCTTGCATTTACCCTATCTATACCCCTCATAATTTTGTATACCTCTATCAAATCTCCCCACATTTTCCTACACTCAATTCAACCTTTCCCTGTAACTCAACTCCTCAGGTCTCAGCAACATCCTTGTGCATTTTCTCTGTACTCTTTTTAGTTTTATTTGTATTGATATCTAATGTATTAATTCAAATGATCATTATTCTGCAAAGCGTTGTCACAGTAATTCATCATTGGCAATATGTTCTGGGAATGGAAGACAGAGCAACGTACAGGAAAAAGATATGTCACAAGTGAAAATTCTGGAGTATGAAATTCATGAAGTTTTTCCCATCAGTAACTGCAACACCCTAAAAAGAAAACTTTCAGTTCTTGTTTGCTTGCATCAATGTTCAATACCTAGATAACAAAATATTTCATCCTTTGAAGAATAGTAGAGAAATGGGTCCCTGGGGCCCATTGAGATCAAAGAAGTTCCTAATAGCATGGAGCTGATTATTAGCAGCTTTTCATACTTAATAAACCAGCAGAATTCAAGTATCACCATCCAGATTCTGTTGTTAATATTTTTCTCTCAGGATTTGAAGAAGGCTAATATATTTTCTTACAGCAGTATGTTTCTAAAGTAATTGGTAAATTATAGTCAACAAAGCAGATTTTTTTTATCATAATCACTATTTGTATTGTAGGTTTGGAAATGATATGCAGATATCTGATCGACTATTTGTTCTTGATGCTGGTGCATCTGGATCTAAAGACATGAAGTTGCTGCGAAATCAACTACTAGAATTGCGAAATAGGATTCTTTCTGTAAGTATGCTTTACCACATGTTATAATTAAATTGATCAACAAAAAAAAGTAACATTAAACTAACCGAGGAAGAGGTTTAGTGCCATTACATGCCTTGGGCAGTTTGCTTTCCTCATTTCCAATACATCTTTGAATCTTTTTGAACTCCATCTTATGGAAAGCAAATGAAGACGTGTTGGTTAACTTGTACTTCCCTCTTTGGATGCAGTGTCTCACTTAAGTCCTAATACTGATTCCTGCTTGATACGATTTTCACCAGTGCTGTCCATCCACATTATTATTATTGTGTGGTAGGATTGGAGCCCATAAGTCCCAACTCCTACCCCCATATCAGACTGCGAAAGATGGATAACTGAGGTTCTGGATCAGGATCCTGAAGTTTCATGAAAATGTTCTACAGAGTTATACTGTAGATTACAAGTAGGATAGATAAAGGGGATGCAATGGATGTTGTATATTTGAACTTTCAGAAGGCCTTTGACAAGGTACCACAGATGAGGCTGCTTACCAAGTTAAGAGCCCATGGTATTACAGGAAAGTTACTGACATGGTTAGAGCATTGGCTGATTAGTAGGAGGCAGTGAGTGGCAATAAAAGGATCCTTTTCTGGTTGGCTGCCAGTGACTAGTGGTGTTCTACAGGGGTCGGTGTTGGGACCACTCCTTCTTAAACTGTATATCAATGATTTAGATGATGGTATAGATGGCTTTGTTGCCAAGTTTTCAGATGATATGAAGATTGGTGGAGAGGCAGGTAGTGTTGAGGAAACAGGTAAAATGCAGAAGGACTTAGACAGATTAGGAGGATGAGCAAGAAAGTGGCAAATGAAATACAATATTGGAAAATGCATGGTCATGCACTTTGGTAGTAGAAATAAATGTGCAGACTTTCTAAACGGGGAGAAAATCTAAAAATCTGAGATGAAAGGGACTTGGGAATTGTTGTAATGAACACCCTGAATGTTAACTTGCAGGTTGAGTTGGTGGTGAGGAAGGCAAATGCCATGCTAGCATTCATTTCAAGAGGTCTAGAATATAAGATCAAGGAAGCAATGCTGAGGCTTTATAAGGCACTAGTGAGGCCTCACCTTCAGTATAGTGAACAGTTTTGGGCCCTTCATCTTAGAAAAGTTGTGCTGGTATCAGAGATGGTGCAGAGAAGGTTTACAAGGATGATTCCAGAAATGAAGGGGTTATCATACAAGGAATATTTGGTGGCTCTGGGTCTGTACTCGCTGGAATTCAGAAGAATGAGGGGGGATCTCATTGAAGCCTTTCGAATATTGAAAGGCCAGAGTAGATGTGGAAAGGATGTTTCCCATGGTGGGAGAGTCTAGGACAAGAAGGTACAACCTCAGGATAGAGGGGCGCCCTTTCAAAACAGAGATGTGGAGAGATTTCTTTAGCCAAAGAGTGGTGCCATATGCAGTTGTGGAGGCCAGGTCATTGGGTGAATTTAAGGCAGAGGTTGATAGGTTCTTGATTGGACATGGCATCAAAGGTTACAGGGAGAAGGTTGGAAACTGGGGTTGAGAAGGAGAATAAAAAGGATCAGCCATGATTGAACAGTAGAGTGGACTCAATGGGCCAGATGGCCTAATCTGCTCCTATATTTTATGGTTTTATGGTGTTATATTACATATGTAAGCAAGGGCAGCAGAATAAGTTCAATTTTCCATATAGGAGACAACATCAGGGAAACATTGTTTAATGCATGTTGTTGCTGCCCATTTAGTGCCTTGTCTGCTGAATAATCTGTTTCTCTCAGGGAACCAGTTACATCCATGTTACCCCCTTCTCCCCATTTTCACTAATCTAATTTAGAAACATAGAAAACCTACAGCACAATACAGGCCCTTCAGCCCACAAAGTTGTGCCGAACATGTCCCTACCTTAGAAATTACTAGGCTTACCTATAGCCCTCTATTTTTCTAAGCTCCATGTACCTATCCAAAAGTGGGAATGGGAAGGAGAATTGAAATGGATGGCCACCGGGACATCCTGCTTTTTCTGACGGATGGAGTATTAAGTCTCGGCGAAACGGTCTCCCAATCTACGTCGGGTCTCATCGATAGACGAGCAGCCACACAGGGAGCACTAGGTACAGTGGATGACCCCAAAAGACTCACAGTTGAAGTGTCAACACACCTGCAAGGACTGTTTAGGGCCCTGAATGGTCATGAGGGAGGAGGTGTAGGGGCAGGTGTAGAACTTGTTCTGCTTGCAAGAATAAGTACCAGAAGGGAGATCAGTGTAGAGGGATGAAAAGACAAGGGAGCCGCGTAGAGAGCGATCCCTGAGGAAAGCAGAAAGTGGGGGGAGGGAAAGATGTGCTTGGTGTTGGTATCCTGTTGGAGATGGCGGAAGTAATGGAGGATTATGCGCTGGAAGCAGGGACTAGTGGCCCGTAGAGGAAGAAGGGAGTGGGAAGGAATTTCTTTGACCGGAAGGAGAAACCAATATTCATGCCATCAGGTTAGAGGCTACTCAGACAAAATATAAGCATGCTAGAATTCGAGTAGGGAAGTATTATAGTTCTAGCTCATGATCCGTGACACTTAAAAGAAGTTTGTTACTCATGATTCTACTTAATTGTTGTGCAAATTACATAGCTAGCTGTGACCTGTTGAGCCATAAAGCTCAGAAAGTTTTGAAAACTATGTCAGCAGGATTTCTGTATGCCTGCAAACATACGTGAGGAAGCTGTTTGACCTATGCAGTTCTTCCGATTGAGAGACTGTCCTGCTCCAATATGATGTGTGTTTGTGCAGTTCCCCATCACAATTAATTAGACAACAGTAATGTATAGACCCCTGTTTAGCTTCTCGTACTCTCCACTTTTATTACACAAATGGTGGGTGGCACTGTAGTGTAAAGTTATTACAGCACCAGCACCTTGGATTCTATTTCCGTCACTGTCTGTTAGGTGTTTGTGCACTCTTCCCACCACCACATGGGTCTTCTCTGGGAGCTCCAATTCCAAAGTTTCAAAGGTCCAATTTATGTCAGAGAAATGTTTACAATATACATCCTGAAATGCTTTTTTCTTCGCAAACATCCACAAAAACAGAGAAGTGCCCCAAAGAATGAATGACAGTTGAACGTGAGAACCCCAAAGTCCTTCCCCCTCGGCGCGTAAGCGGCAGCAAGCACTGATCCTCCTGCTTTCCAAAGATATACGGGTTAGTAGGAGCATTGGTCATGTATGTGTAATTGGGCAATGCACACTTGGTGGGATAGAAGGGCTTGTTACAGTGCTGTCTCTAAATACAGATGTTGAAAGCATTGTCATGATTTCTTGGATGTAACTAGTATGGAAATGGAAGTCATCCAAAGAACAAGGGGTAGATCTGTATTGAAAACCATGGCCACCAACGTCCGCATCAGATATGGTACCTAGAAAGACAGACAACTAGTATGACTCAGCCATTTCCAAGTAGTGCATCCAACAGTATTCTGATGAAGAACCATTTATTTTTAGTTTGTTCAAAAAGAAACTCAGTGTTTGCACGTGATAATCGTCATGTGGTTTATCATGAAACTGCCTTTAAAACTAAAATATCCCTACCTTATGGGGAGGGAAAGACCTCAAGAAAAGTGATCTTTTCCCATTGCAAAACCCCTCAACAAAGGATTGACAAATTTACTGATGCTGCCAGTCCATTTCTTTGTGTGAATATTTCACTTCCTAAGGTCCTAAGCCATAGAAATCAGAAAGGCAAACAGAATTAAGGATGAAGGTTAAAAACAAAGTTTCCGGCTTCTGAATGCCTTTTGCTGATTGATTTGAGGAAACCTGAGGCAGCAACATGGGATTGCCAGACTGAACACTGCTTTAATACCCAAGCAGTGGGTGAGATATGAGAGAAGTTCACTACCTAAATTCTCAAGTATAAGGGAGTGACATCTCCAGAACTGTCCTGATGTTGCTGATGAGAATAATGAAAATTATCACCTCAAGGACAATGGTGGAATTAGAATTTTAAAGAACAATATGATTTACATTGATTTGTTTCAAGTCAGTTGTCAGTGTATGGATAAACTAAAATATTTGTTTCAAAATCTGCTTACAATGTTCTAAAATTCTGATAAACATTGACACAGCACTGTGCTTTGAAATTTTGTTTTAGGATTGCCTGCCCTTGACCTTCCTTTGTGAGAAAATCATCTCGACGTTACCTTCCTGGAGGAAGCAAAATGGGCCAAACCAATTTATGTCATGGCAACAGTTTGTGTACGATATTCAGGAGCAAATTAACCCGTTAGTGACTGAGGAGGACCTGAGGGAGATGGCTCAGCAGCTGCACAGTTTGGGAGAAGTAAGTATGTCCTCGTAGGTGAATCAAGTCTAGAAACAGTGAACTTTATGGCTAGTTCATGGTTTGAAAACTGACTGAGATTTTCTACCCACCTACTTTCCCATTATTGCAAACCTAATTGATGCATATACTCAGTGGCCATATTATTAGGTAACCTCGTTGATGCAAATATATAATCAACCATTAACATAACAGCAACTCAGGTCCTAAAAACATGCATATATATATATGGTCAAGATTAACAGTCGGTGTTCAGACCAAACATCAGAATGGGGAAGAAATGTGATCTAAGTGAATATGACTGTGGACTGATTGTTGGTACCAGACGGGGGTTTGAGTGTCCCAGAAACTGCTGATCTTCAGGGATTTCCATGCACAACAGTTCTCCAGAGTTTACAGAGAATGGTGTGAGAAACAAGAAACATCCAGTGAGCAGTAGTTCTGTGAGTGAAAAGGCCTTGTTAATGAGAGAGTTTAGAGAAAAATGGCCAGACTGGTGCAGGCTGACAGGAAGGCGACAGTAACTCAAATGACCATGCATTACGACAGTGGTGTACAGAAGAGCATCCCTGAATGCACAACATGTCGAACCTGAAAGTGGAGGAGCCACAGCAGCAAAAGACTCATAAACATAGACTCAGTGGCCAGTTTAATTGGGTACAGAAGATGCCTAATTAAAATAGACACTGAGTGTACTGTAGAAATTTATGGTACGTAAACAGCTGATAAAATTAAGTTTCAAAAGTGATTCATGTTGCCATTTTAAAATGTCGAAGAGTCGGAGCAGTGCGGTACGGTTACAGGCCCTTCAGCCCACCAAGTCTCTGCTAACCTCAGTGTCCAGCCAGCTGGTCTCAAATTCCTGCATTTACCCCTATCCCTTGAACCGCCACCCCTCCACGTACTTATCCAACTGCTTCTTAAATGCTACTATTGTCCCTACCACAGCCATTTCTTATGGTGGCTTATTCTATGCACTCTCCACCCTCTGTGGAAAGCATTGTCCCTCATGTTCCTTTTAAATCTTTTCTTTCTCACCCTATATCAATTCCTCCTAGTTTTGGACTTGTTGACCATGGGGAGCAGTTGATTACCATCCACCATGCCTCTCATAATTTTTAGTATTTCTACAATGTGCCCCTGATTTAGGAATGAACCCCTCGCCAGGCCAACCTTTCCCTGCAAACGGAGGCCTCTTAGTCCTGGCATTGTCCACTCTTCCCAGCTTAACTACGTATTTCCTATAACAAGGTGACCAAAATTGTACACAGTACTTTTAACTATGACTCAGACAACTGCAATGTACTTTCCCAAATCCTATATTCAGTGCCCCTGCCAATTTAGTTTAAACCCTCTTGCGTAGCACTTGCAAGTTATTCGTCTCTCTCTGGCTCAAGTGCAATCTGTCCCTCTTACGTGGGTCACCAGAGGAGATTGCAGTGGTCCCAAGAACCTGAATCCCTGTCCCCTGCTCCAGCTCCTCAGCCACAAGTTCATCTGGCATTTCTGCCTACTTCTGTCCTTGCCACCACATGGCACTGGGAGTAATCTGGAGGTAACTACATTCAAGATCTTGCTTCTTCGAAGTTCATAGACAATTTATTATCAAACGCTGAGATTAATTTTCTTGCAGGTACTGATTCAAAGCAATCCTGTAGCCACTCCTCTGCCTGCTGTGGCCACCATTTTGTTATCCTTAATCTCTGGAGTCTGGCTCTTTTGCCTCTGCTTATATGCAGGCAGAATGATGGTCACATTTCCCAAAATGCAGTCTACGGATGCAATAGAGGCGTTTTTAATTGGACTATAACAATGGTCGAGTGTCCTGGGACCTCTTGTACTGCAGGTGATAATTGGGCAGAGATTTCTTCAAACAAGCTTGATTGAAGTCCCTGACGATGATTTGAAAGGCATCTGGGTAGGCTGTTTCTTATTTGCTAATCACTGCACATAACACCCCGAGTGTTCCCTTATCATTAACCTTCTGCTGTATGTAAACGGCGGTCAGTATCGTGGAGGGGAATGTTCTCAGTAAGGAGAATGATCAGCACTTAATCGTGAGATGTTTCAGGTCGGGAGAACAAGAGTGTGACAAGACCACTATGTCCGAACACCACGAAGGGTTTATCATGAATCTCAGACCCCCACCTTTTACCTTCTTAGCCCTTTTAAATTTGTACCTGACTCCCTACACTGATTCTGCAGGACTTCATTCTTCATTTTACCCATACATGTCAGAATCAGAATTAGGTTTAATACAATATGTCATGAAATTTGTTGTTTTGCAGCAGCATTACAGTGCAATACATTAAAATGCTATAAGTTATAATGAGAAATATAAAAATATTAAGTAAGTTGTGCGAAAAGAGAGCAAGAAGTTGTGAGGCTGTGTTCATGGGTTGGTTCATTGTCCGTTCAGATATGTGGAGGGTTAGAAGCCATTCTTAAAACATTGAGTGTGTGTCTTCTGTCTCCTGTACCTCCTCTTTGGTTGTAATAAGAAAGGAACAGGTCCTGGGTGTTGGGGTGCTTAATACTGGATGTTGCCTTTTTGAGGCTTGGCCTGTTGAGGATGTCCGCGATACTGTGGAGGCTCATGCCCATGATGGAGCTGGCTGAGTATGCCAACCTCTGCAACTTCTCCAATGTTGTGCAGTTGCCCCCCCCCCCCACCCATACCAGACGGTGATACAACCAGTTGGAATGCTTTTCACGGTACATCTGTAGAAATTTGCTTGAGTCTTTGATGATGTACCAAATCTCCTCATAGTTCTTATGAAATAAAGCTGCTAGCATACCTTCTCCGTAATTGCATCAATATATTGGGCCCAGGATAGAGCGTCAGAGATGCTGACACCCAGAAAACCTGAAGCTGCTCACCCCTCTCTGAGAAATGGTTTGTGTTCCCTCAACTTCCCCTTCCTGAAGTCCACAATCAGTTCCTTGGTCTTAAGACTTTGAGTTGCGACAACACTCAACCAGCTGATCTCTATCGCTCCTGTATGCCTCCTCGTCCCCATCTGAAATTCTGACAAGAACAGATGTGTCATCAGCAAATTTATAGATGGGATGTGAGCTGTCCCTAGCCACATAGTCATGGGTGCAGAGAGAGTAGAGCAGCAGGTTTATGTGAGGTCAGCCGCTGTTGATTGTCAGCAAAGAGGAGATGCTATTTCCAGTCAACACTGCCTGAGGTCTCCTGATGAGAAGGTCAAGAATCCAGTACAAAGGGTTATCCAGAGGCCCAGGTTTTGAAGCTTGTTGATTAGTACTGAGGTGATGATGGTGTTGAATATTGAGTTGTATGTAGTCAATACACAGCCGGCTGACATAGGTACTGCTTTTGTCCTGGTGGCCCAAGGCCAGGTAGAGAGCCAGTGAGATAGCATCTGCAGGCAGACCTATTGTGGCAAAAGGCAAATTGCAGTGAGTCCAGGTCCTTGCTTGGGCAGGAATTAATTCTAGCCATAACCAGCTTCTCAAAGTACCTCACAGTAGATGTGAGTGCAATTGGGCGATAGCCGTTGAGACAGCTCACCCCGTTCTTCCTGGGCACTGGTATGATTGATGCCCTTTTGAAGCGGGAGGGAACCACCTCCTGTAGCAGTGAGAAGTTGAAGATGTCCTTGGACACGTCCAGTTGGTTGGTACAGGTTTTCAGTGCCCTACCAGGTACGCCATCAGATGTTCTGACTTCAGCCTCTGGACATAACACAGGGTCGCCAGGATTCGCATAATTGTCATTTCATTCTCCCTTTCAAAGCACAAATAAAAGGCATTGAGCTCATCTCGGAGCGAAGCTTCGCTAGCCATTCACGATGTTAGGTTTCACCTTGTAGGAAATAACGACCTGCAAATGTCGTGGTTACTTGAAATGACCTGGAGACACAGACAATTCTTCAAGAAAATTAAACCATTATTTGCAAACAAAGGCTGAGGCAATCAATGAACTTGTCACCGAAAGCCCACCGAGCTCCAGTGTACAGCATTCTTTATAGTCATTTCTTATCTCAGTTACATTTCGGTTTTATCAGCATACCCAATCAATTTTTAGTTGCATATCATCTATACATTAACTAATCAATCGCTCTTGCCTAGCCCGCGGTACGTCACCATTATATTTCACCCGTTCGCATTGGGGCCTTATTCGTGGCCAAGATTATGTTTTCCAGACAACCTCCCTCACATTACATTCCTGCTCGCAGCATCCTGTCCGCCACCGTTATCTCGTACTAAACAAAGGCTGAGTGTAATACATGGGGTACATCGCAGCTAATAGTGCTGCTAGCTAAACAGGTGTTCTGTAAGTGCCACAGTATGCAGCTAAGAGAGTACAAAGTATCTAGTGAAAACAACACATAGCAAAATGTGTCTAGTAAAATAATACATATTAATATTCAGTACCTAGAAGTGATTACATAGTATAGTAAATAGCTAATACATAGTGATTATATTTCAGGTATATATAGTGATTATGTCAGGTATATTTCTCAATATAATCCCAGCCAAAGCTGACGGGCTTCCGATTCCTAGCCCCTGAAAGAACATCTACATCATACCTAACAGGTATCCTCCCAACCCTGGGGGTAAACCTGTTAGTAAGGGGAACGGCCACACAAGGACCAGCACTGTCTGCTCCCTTTGCCGTTACTGTGGTTACACATCGATCAGTGAAGTGGCCACTTCAGTAAAGGTCTCCTCTATGGCGTTCTCAGCCTCCCATTGGGCCCTGAGGGTCTTTAAGAAAAGGCTCTCAAGTCCTTTTCCTAATTTAAACTTTGTTTATATCATATAACTATAAATTGATCATTTTGCACTGCTTTTGACTTTAAAAGCTCAGGCAAGATATAGGGGATGTATAGGAAAAGTTGAATAGGTTAGAACTTTATTCCCCAGAACATAGAAGATTGAGGGGAGGTTTGATAGAGGTACAGTATACAATATTATGAGAGATATAGATAGGATAAATGCTACCAGCCTTTTTCCACTGAACTTGAGTGCGACTGCAACTAGAGGTCATGGGTTAAGGGTGAAACGTTTAAGGGGAACATGAGGGGGATCTTCTTCAGTCAGACGGTACTGAGAGTGTGGAATGAGCTGCTAGTGCAAGTGGTGAATGCGGCGTCAATTTCAACTTTAAGGAGAAGTTTGGATAGAGAGTTATGGTCTGGGTGCAGGTCGATTGGAGTTAATGATTCGGCATGGACTAGATGGGCTGAAGGGCCTGTTTCTGTGCTATAGTGCTCTATGATCCAAAAATAAAAACACTCAAAACTGTGATTCACTTCTTAAATCAATCAAATACATGCTTTGAGTACCAAATATATTTGATGGGCTGAATGACTGCTTCCTAGGTAGGTGTGAGCAATGTTTTCCTCTTGCCCAATTAAACCTCGGTTAGATGGAGACAAGCAAAAAAAACCTCCCGGTTTGTAGACACTGGAGAAAGCCATATATTGTGGCGACACACTTTCTGCGCAGGGGAACCGGCTCACAAATAGCCAGCGCACGGGGGTGGGGGGGGAGACTTTGGTAATGCACCTCTGATGTCATTTCCGGGGCGCTAGGGATTAAATGCCAGCGCCACAAAGTTTGAATAAACTAGTCTCGAAATGACTTACTGACTGCGTGTCGTTATTTCAGCGCTGTGTGTAGCACATCACTACATTGGTGACCCCGACGGTCCAAACGGGATTTGGACCAAAGATGACCGACTCTTCATCTGTTCACGCAGTTTCGCTAAAACTGCCGACTTTCTGGACGCTGCGACCAAGCGTGTGGTTTAGCCAAGCAGAAGCCCAGTTCCAGATTCGGCAGATATCTTCTGATTCCACGCGTTACTACCACGTGGTGAGCGCCCTTGACCAGGAGACAGCCGCCCAGGTTGCGGATTTCATACAGTTGCCCCTGGAAGAAGGCAAATATGAAGCGTTCAAAGCGCTGCTCTTTGGAACTTTGGCCTCTCACGGCGTGAGCGGGGTGCCCGCCTGCTTCACCTGGACGGTTTGGGAGACAGACTGCCATCAGCATTGATGAACGAGATGCTGGCCCTGGCTGATGGACACAAGCCCTGCCTCATGTTCGAGCAAGCGCTCCTAGAGCAGCTGCCTGAGGACATACATCTGCTGCTGGCCGACGCAGATTTCAGCGACCCCCGGAAGGTGGCGGCCCGGGCAGACGTGCTGTGGAAAACCAAGAGGGAGAGCGTGGCGTCCGTCGATCAGATAACCAGGCCACGCGCCCAACAGCAGACCAGACCAGGCCTGGCAGGGGGGCGCACACAACACAGAGGCAGGAGTGAGGAGGCCAGTGAACAGTGGTGTTTCTACCACCAACGGTGGGGCACAAAGGCATGCCGTTGTCACCCGCCCTGCAAGGGCCAGGGCCAGCTGCCGCTAATGACTATGGCGGCTGGCCACCAGGACAGCCTCTTGTACGTCTGGGACAAACAGTCGGGACGCCGCTTCTTGGTCGACACCGGAGCGGAAATCAGCGTCTTGCCCCCGACGGGGTACGACACCCGCAACAGGAAGCCAGGACCCACCCTGAGGGCCACAAATGGCAGCACAATACGGACCTACGGCACCCGCACAGTGCAGCTGCAGTTCGGCGCCAGCCGGTTCACGTGGGACTTCAACCTGGCCGCGGTGGCCCAACCACTCCTGGGGGTGGACTTCTTGCGAGCTCACAGCCTGCTGGTCGACTTGCAAGGGAAAAGACTGGTACATGCCAAGACTTTCCAGACGTTCTCCCTAGGTGAAGCCAAGTTGCCGGTCCCACACCTGGACTGCATCACACTGTCTGACAACGAATTCACCAGAATCCTGGTGGACTTTCCATCGATTCTGGCACCGCAGTTCCCAGCCATGCCCAGACACGGGGTTCAGCACCACATCCCGACCAAGGGACCACCCCTCCACGCCCGCACACGAAGGCTCCCCCCGGAAAAGCTCCGCCTGGCAAAGGAGGAGTTCAAGAGGATGGAGAAATTGGGGATCGTACGGAGGTCCGACAGCCCATGGGCCTCCCCCCTGCACATGGTGCCCAGAACAGCTGGGGATTGGAGACCATGCGGCGACTACCGCAGACTGAACGAGGCTACAACTCCAGACCGCTACCCCGTGCCGCACATACAGGACTTTGCAGCAAACCTGCACGGGGCAAGGATATTTTCCAAAGTAGACCTCGTCCGGGGATACCATCAAATCCCGGTGCACCCTGAAGACATCCCAAAACAGCACTTATCACCCCATTCGGCCTGTTCGAGTTCCTCCAAATGCCGTTCGGCCTGAAGAATGCCGCACAGACATTCCAGCGGCTAATGGATGTGGTGGGACGCGACCTGGACTTTGCGTTCATGTATTTGGACGACTGTGCCAATTTGGACCTCCGCCAGCTCTACTCCCGCCTGAGTGATTTCGGCCTCACGATCAACCCGGCCAAATGCCAGTTCGGTCTCGATACTATCGACTTCCTGGGTCACAGGATTACCAATGACGGGGCAACACCTCTGCCCGCCAATGTAGATGCAATCCGCCACTTTGCCCGGCCCAACACGGTCAAAGGCCTACAGGAGTTCGTTGGTATAGTGAACTTCTACCACCGTTTCCTCCCCTCAGCAGCCTGTATCATGCGCCCTTTGTTCACCCTGATGTCGGGTAAAGGCAAGGACATTACTTGGGACAAGGAGGCTGCGGCCGCTTTCGTTAAAGCCAAGGAAGCCTTGGCAGATGCCGCGATGCTGGTGCACCCCAGAACGGACGTTCTGACCGCACTCACGGTGGACACATCCAACACAGCAGTCGGTAGGATGCTGGAGCAGCTCATCGAGGGGCACTGGCAACCCCTGGCGTTCTTCAGCAAGCACCTACGACCACCTGAACTCAAGTACAGTGATTTCGACCGGGAGCTGTTGGCACTGTATCTGGCAATCCGGCATTTCAGGTACTTCTTAGAAGGCAGGCCGTTCACCGCGTTCACGGACCACAAACCGTTGACCTTCGCGTTCACGAATGTGTCCGATCCCTGGTCGGCTCGCCAGCAGCGACATCTGTCCTACATCTCAGAGTACACAACGGACATCCAGCACGTCTCGGGAAAGGACAACATCGTGGCGGACACACTCTCCAGACCAGCTGTCTAGGCCCTGTCCCTGGAGGTGGACTATGCAGCACTGGCGGAGGCGCAGCAGGCAGACGACGAGATGCCCAGCTACAGGACCGCAGTCTCGGGTTTGCAGCTGCAGGACTTTCTCGTAGACCCAGGTGAGAGGACCCTCCTGTGCGACGTGGCTACTGGCCAACCTCGCCCCATCGTCCCGGCAGCCTGGAGGCGGCGGGTTTTCGACTCCATACACGGTTTGGCGCATCCATCTATCAGGACAACCGTCCGGCTGGTCTCCAGCAAGTTCGTGTGGCACGGACTTCGCAAGCAGGTCAGTGAATGGGCCAGAACGTGCACGCAGTGCCAAACAGCCAAGGTGCAGCGGCACACTAAAGCCCCGCCGCAGCAGTCCGAACCCACCCACCAGAGGTTCGACCACATTCATGGTCGAACCACATTCAACCTACCAGTGTCCCGAGGAGTGCGGTATGAGGTGGCCAGAGGCGGTCCCGCTCACCGACACATCTGCCGATTCCTGCGCCCGAGCACTGATTGCAACCTGGGTAGCACGTTTTGGGGTACCGGCCCATATTACCTCCGACAGAGGCGCCCAGTTCACCTCCAGCCTGTGGTCGGCTGTGGCCAGCCTGTTGGGAACGAAGCCACACCACTCTACTGCCTACCACCCACAGTCGAACGGATTAGTGGAACGCTTCCACCGTCACTTGAAGTCGGCTCTCATGGCCCGCCTGAGAGGACCTAACTGGGTGGACGAGCTTCCCTGGGTCCTGCTTGGAATTCACACAGCGCCCAAAGAGGATCTGCACGCCTCATCGGCCGAGTTGGTATACGGCGCACCCCTGGCTGTCCCGGGAGAGTTCATACCAGCCCCAAGGGGGCAAGAGGAAGAACCCGCAGCAGTCCTGGACAGACTACGCGAAAGGCTCGGCAACCTGGCCCCAGTATCGACTTCACAGCCCGGACGGACCCTGACCCATGTACCCAAAGACCTGCAGAACTGTAAGTTTGTGTTTGTACGAAGGGGCGGACACCTGGCACCGCTACAGCGGCCGTTCAAGGTGATCAACAAAAACGGGTCCACGTACGTTCTGGACATTGGGGGGAAGGAGGAGGTTTTCACAGTGGACCGACTCAAACCAGCCCATGTTGACTTGGTGCAGCCGGTCGAGGTTCAGGCACCACGGCGCAGAGGCCGACCTCCCAAACAGAGGCTGATCCAGACTGTGGACATTGGGGGGTGTATCGCTGGTTCTGGGGGGGTGGGGGGTTATGTGTCGACCCACTTTCTGCGCAGGCGAACCGGCTCACAAATAGCCAGCGCGCGGGGGGAGACTTTGGTAATGCACCTCTGACGTCATTTCCGCCCGGAGAGGACGGGCACTAGGGATTTAAATGCCAGCGCCACGAAGTTTGAATAAACTAGTCTCGAAACAACTTACCGACTGTGTGTCGTTATTTCAGCGCTGTGTGTAGCACATCGCTACAATATAAATATATGTTAATTCCTTAGAAAGTAAATATTATTATTCACTTCAATTTGGACTGATTTATCAACACAATTCTTACTGTAACTAAGCTAAAACAATTTTTAAATGTTGATTGGTTATAGACACTGTAACTAAATTTTCACCTCAAGGCCACATTTTACCTGATATTCTCTACAGAGTTTAAAAACTCCTCTGGTTTAAAGAAAACATACTGATGTTTACAGTTGAAGGTTTAACCCATTGTATTTTGTTCAAAAAAAGCCTAACATTAGGTTTCTTGTCTCCTTTAACAACGTCTGGGGCTTGATATCTTTCAAATCAATTAGAAACCTGAAACATGATACACAGATCCAAAAGATAAGACATCCCTGAACAGAGATTAGATAGAAAATTCTGCCAGCATTTTGTGTTTTTTATCTATTTCCAGCATCTGCAGATTCACTCGTGTTGCCTTTGAACTCACTACTGCGAAGCCTCTTCCAGTGATGCCTACACTGAAGAAATTCAGATCTTCTCTCCGACTCCTGATGAAGGGTTTCGGCCCGAAACGTCGTCACTACCTCCTCCCATAGATGCTGTCTGGCCTGCTGGGTTCTGCCAGCATTTTGTGTTTGTTATCTATTTCCAGCGTCTGCAGATTCACTCGTGTTGCCTGTACAGAAATTAATATTTTATGCAACAGATAAAGGATCAGTATAAGTAACTGACACTGAGCTGAGTTGCAGATGCTTGTTTAAAGACACCTCTCACACAAGAGGCTGATCAAAGAATATTCAAGTTCTCTTGCTCATGAACTGAATTTCATCATTCTTTAACCCAGTTGTGAAGTGCTTTCACTCACCCACATGCCCACACTAGTGCATCACAGGTGCATGTTTGCAGGTGGTATTTAAAAGATAAACTTGCCCTAGCAATACATCAAATCTGCCACATATCCACACAACATGAAGATTTTGATGACTATGCCAATATGCTCTGTATATGATAACCGACTTCAATGACGCAGTTCAGAGGGAAGCATATTTATAAATATTTCAACCGCCAAGAAAGAAAGGAGCCTAGACACCTTACAGATATGGTCCATGCACTCTTCATTTGTGCAGAGCATGGCATTTTTATACAGACTTTGGAGCAAACGTACAGTTCTTCCCTTGCCTGGAGACTCAGTAGTTATCTCTTAATCGATCTGAGCAAGAAAGTGCACTATTTGAGCTTTCGATCCGTATCCAGTCCCTTTGATACCAGGATGAGCTCGGAGGTGAGGCCTGTTAGTTCTTGCCACACTGCATCTAGTGGCTGACTATGTTGCCTTACTCTGTATTGAACGCTTTAGGAACAATCCTGACTGGGCTTTGATTTGTGTCCATAAAGGAATTATATTGAGAAAAATCCATTATTTTAAGCACCTTCTGTCTTGGGAACAGCTTCTTACCCAAAGTTAGTGTGTTCTGAGTATAACTTTCGTATTATTGACTCCAATTATGGTAATTAAGTTTCCCTGCATGTCCTCGTGATTCCCATGGAGTTGGTACAATCCTGTGACATCCTCTGCAGAGAGATAGTCTTGAGAACGATCCAGAAGACTCTCTATTCTGTATTTGACTAGCTTTGCCTGGCAATCGTTGTTGCAAAGCTGGAATAGTGCAAACTCCGGAGGAAATACCTGATCATTTCACTGCTACTGTTCCATAAAGCTTTTGCACACACCACTGCGTCAAAAACTGCTGGGAGCTACGCCCTACCAGAAAGCAATGATATTTCTGAGTTTGATGCATTCCACTTTTGCTCGTAGAAGTAATTACAGTTGTACCTGTTGTCAAACAACAAATGCTATCACTTCCCATTTTGAAAGCGCTCAAACCATCATCAAACATGAGGCAGTCTGAGAAGGAGATGTGGTCTCTGAAGTACCTTGAATATTCAGATTCGAGATTCAGTCCAATTTAAACAGACTGGTCTGTTTTCCTCCCCACTCAGACTGAGGATTTCTGGTTAGTGTCAGATTCAGGCTGAGCATTAATATAATTTAGAATGGGTTACTGCAAACAGTAGTTCATGGCTGTTAAAGTGAAATTAGGATGTGAGAAATTAATTAAGGAGGTCATAGGGAGATGAAACAAATGGATTGGTAGAGCAGACCAAGCATGAATTTAGTGAACCAAGTGACCTATACCTTAATATCCTCACTCAGGCCAGAATCCTTAGGTCACATTGTTTGCATACCTGATACGGTACTCCTGAAAGGGGTCTGTCTATTCCCACAGTACAATCATGGGAAGTTACCAGGGAGATAGAGGAAAAGTGTAACACGCAAAATGCTGGAGGAACTCAGCAGGCCAGGCAGCAGCTATGGAAAGGGATAAACAGCCAACGCTTTGGGCCGAGACCCTTCATTGGGGGTAAAGAGCCAAGGATATGGTCGAAGCTTTCATGAACATGTGCAACATCCCCTTTTACTCCTGGGAGTCTTTGGCCCATGACTGAAAGTTTATCAGATATGTTCAGGAAAGTTTCCTTCATCAATACATAGCGGTCCCAACTAGAGTGAGCGCATAACTGCATTTCCTTTTCGGAAATGAGACAGGACGGCTGAAAGAAATGTGTGCATCTAGTGATCATAATTCCACTAGTTTCAAGATAATTATGGAAAAGGATGTGTCTTGTCTCCAAAGAAAGACCAATTTTGATGGTATCAGAAAGGATCTGAACAAATGTGGATTAGGACAGGTTTTTTTTCTGGCAAAGGCATGCTTGATAGTAGGAGGCCTTCAAAAGTGAAATGTTGAGTGTTCCTTTCAAAATAATAGGCAAGGCAAACAGGTTTAGGGAACCTTGGTTTTCGAGAGATATTGAGGTCCCGGTTGAGAAGGAGGAGGTGCATAGCAGCAAGGAGCAAATGAGATTGTTGAACAGTGTGGAACTGCAAGGTAACTGTTAAGAATGAAACCAGGAGGGCTAAAAGAAGGCATGAGGTTGCTCGAGCTAGCAATGTGATAGAGAATCACAGGGTCTTGTAAAGAGATATTAAGAGCAAAAGGATAGCAAGGGACAACGTTGGTCCTCTTGAAGATCAGTGTGGTCATCTATGCATGAAGCCAAAAAGAGATGGGGGAAATCCTAAATGGATTTTTTTTTTGCATATATGTTTATTCAGGACACAGACACAGTCTATAGAACTGAGACAAAACAGCAGTAAGGTCATGAACCAAATCTGGATTACAGAAGAGGAGGCACTTGCTGTCTTGAGGGAAATTAGGGTAGATAAATTCCCAGGACTTGAGAGGCGTTCCCTCAGACCTTGTGAAGGCCAGAGCAAAAATTGCAAGATCTGCAGTAGGGTCATTCCAAAAGTCCTTGACCATGGGTGAGTTGCAAGAAGATTGGAGAATACCTGATGTTGTTCCAGTGTTTAAAAAAGGCTCAAGGATAAGCTTGGAAGTTAAAGGCAGTAATGGGCAGGTTTTTAGAAGGTATTCTAAGGGAACAGTGTATAGTTAGGTAGACAGGGACTGATTAGGGGCAGTCAATATGACTTTGTGCATGGTAGGGCATGTCTAATCAATCTTGGAGTTTCTCGAGGTGATGAAAGCTGATGAAAGAAAGATGTTGTCTAATGAACAAAGGCCCAGGTAGGAGGCTGGTCAGGAAGCTTCATTCGCTTGGCATTTATACATTCATTGGAGAAGCCAGAGAGTGGTATTAGATGGTTGTCTCTCTGACTACAGGTTTGTGACTGGGTGTGCCGCAGGGATTGGTACTGCATCTGTTGTTATTTGTGATCTGTATCAATAACCTGGATGATAATATGCGGTAAACATATCAGAAAGTTTATGGATGACATCAAGATTGGGGGCATAGTGGACAGCAAGGAAGGCTATCAAAACTTGGCAGCGCGTTGTGGACCAACTGCAAAACTGGGCTAAGAAATGGTGAGTGCGTGGAACAAGCTGCCAGCAGAAATGGTGAATGTGATGTCAACTTCAACATTTAAGAGAAGTTTGACCAAGTGCATGGAAGGGAGGGGTGTGGAGGACAGTGCTCCAGGTGCATGTCTTCCTCGTCGCATCGACTGATAGTTCAGGACAGAGTAGATGGGCTGAAAGACTTGTTTCTGTGTTGTAGTTAACTATGACTGTTCAAAGTGGAAAATGAACATTTGGGCAGGCACTGAGAAACCTTGAAACCATGGATCGAGAGCACACAGAGTCCCTCTGTAAGAGGCAAAAGGAATATGTAACTGACAAACACAAAATATTCTGCAATGATGGGGTCAAAGCAACACGCACAACACGCTGGAGGAACTCAGCAGGTCGGGCAGCATGGAAACAAGCAGTCAACATTTCGGGCTGAGACTCTTCGTCAGGAATATGTATCTGCCTGCCTGTTACTACCAACTGCCCCAATGTAGAAGAGTCAGCAATTCCCATGTTGTCTTTATCAGCCACCTCAGAACCAACAAAGCCAGAGTGAAAGCAAGTCATCCTTCACCCCAGGGATTGCCAACAAAGGAAAATAGTTGGGCAGCAAAAGTAGAGCGCATTTTTGCCAATTACGAATTTTCTATTTAGAAGTAGTTATATGGGAGAACATCAGTGTTCTAGTCTGTTAAATATGCAGGTCACGGTTATAGGGGAAGATGAAACAATTATACAGCAACACACACAAATGCTGGTGGAACGCAGCAGGCCAGGCAGCATCTACAAGAAGAAGTACAGTCAACGTTTCAGGACCCTTCATCAGGACACAATTATACAGTATGACTTTTATTTCCAAGCCTTGACACTCAGCAGCAGACAATGTAAATGCTGCGTGTAATCCCGTCTAAAGGAAAATTATATTATTGAAGAAATTCTGCAGTTAAATAATTCATCTTTATTCAGTCTCTGCTAAACAGCACCTGACTATCATGTGCTTGTGACTATTGTAAATCGAAAAAGCAAAGTGATAACAAACTCTTGTGATCTGAGAGCAGAGTAGATAAGCAAGATAAAGATGGCTTATGCAAGGTGTAAACACCAATACATTGACCCATTGTAAAGTTGATACGTTATCACCCAAGTACAGTATTTCTGTTGAAAAATTAAATCTATATATTACCCTTTTTCAGAAAACTAGTTTTACAGAAAAATGTTTGTTTGATAAATGTTTGATAAATTTGATAAATGATAAATGTGACGGCTGCTAGGATATTGATGATATGATACCTTAGTTATATCAGTGAATGGGAAGGATAGTGTTTTCGATCTGGAATGAGGTTGTTCAAGGTTGTCTGTTTTATTCAGTGTCCTTATACAGAATGTGATACATGCTATCAAAAGCAACATTTGCTGCTGTGCGTGCTAACCATTTCACACCAATGACAGGTTGTAGCGCGAATCAACTTTGCAGAAATGACCTAGCCACATCCCCTTAAATTTGCATGACACGGCCACGGTCTCCATTCTGTGCTGGAGCATCTGGGAAATACAAACGCATATATCAGGCTGATGTTTATGGTCGTTGACCATCAGCAACGCATTAGACAGACATACTTTATTGATCCCGAGGGAAAATGGGTTTCATTACAGCCGTGCCAACCAAGAATAGTGTAGAAATATAGCAATATAAAACCATAAATAAATAATAATAAGTTAATCATGCCCAGTGGAAATAAGTCCAGGACCAGCCTATTGGCTCAGGGTGTCTGACACTCCTAGGGAGGAGTTGTAAAGTTTGATGGCCACAGGCAGGAATGACTTCCTATGACGCTCAGTGTTACATCTCGGTGGAATGAGTCTCTGGCTGAATGTACTCCTGTGCCTAACCAGTACATTATGGAGTGGATGGGAGTCATTGTCCAAGATTGCATGCAACGCTGGTCTTTCTGAAACAGCAATTTATAAATATTAGTGGTTGTGAGGCTTGTATCACCACTGTCTACAGCCAGTTTCTTCCTGTGTGTTGAAATTGTCATACTAGGCCATGATGCAACCAGTCACTATTGACAATAAACCTGATTCTAATTCACGATGACAATTCCAAACACACTTTGCTTAATCTTTAACAAATAAAAATGTCCTGACTTGGTTACTAGCAATTAAGGATCACCCAGGTTCCACATTCAACTGATTATCCATCAGTTTTGTGAATTGTGTACATATGGTTTTCCATCTTCAATGAGATTCCAGCACCAGACACACCTACCCCTAACACACCCCTTTTCAGCATTCCAAAGAAATTGTTCTCTCTTCCCACCCCTACCCCAATCCCTCCACCCGTCCTTGTTTACGCTGCCATCTTCACCGAACACTTGCCTTCACGTGGCGTTTTCCCATCAAGAACAGGAGATGTTATACTTGGCCCTTTTGCACCATCCAGCAATCTTCCAGATGAAGCAGCAATTGAATTACATTTCTTCAATTTAGGACACTGCATTCACTCCTCCAAAGGGGTCCCTCTACATTGGAGAGAGCACATGATAGACACTCTGCAGAACAAAGATCAGTTTGGTCTGCAAGGGAATACTAAATCTCATGTCACTTTATTTCTTCATCTCTTTTCTCTCTCACTTCACGGATGTTGCTGGTTCCACAGTTAAGTAATCTGCCTGATGTAGTTCCCGGGGCATTCATGTCCATTGTTACTCAGAGAAGGTAGTGTTTGACAGGTTTAAATAATAAAATTATTAGTCAATGCTTTTTAAAGGAAGATAATCACAGATGAACAATTCAGATTTGAATACAAAAGATAGTTGGCATAACTGCAATCATTTAGGCTTGATAAAAGCATTTTTCAAGCCATATTTATTATTATGAATATCTCTAACTTGTTAGTGTATCATATCCTGGTGGGGAAGAAAAAAGAATTAATTTATACAGTTCAGTTAATCCAATTTTGACTCCTGAAGTAAATGAACTGTCACACAACAAAAGAGCTGGTTTAAGCAAAGGCTGAGAATCCTCACCTGCGAATCAGAAGTCACGCGTACAATCTGTGTTCTTAGTTCAGTGGATTATTGAAATGATGCTGCATCATCAGAGGTGTTGATTTTCAAATGAGTCATTAAACTAAGGGTTAGAGCTGTGTATAAATCCTGACTCTATGGTCAGTTTTTATCTTTTGATTAATACTAAATCAACGATTTATGCATAGCCTTGGTGCTTTCTGTATATTGTAACAGAGATTACATTTGAAAAATACTTTATTACCATAAAGAGAATTGATTTATCTTGCCATTGCGCAAGATGCCGTATGACTGCAATCTTTTCCTTTATTGCTTCAACTGTAGTGCCTTCTGCCTCTAGATCATGTATTGTGTTAAGAAATTGCTAAACTGGCAACAGAATGCAACACGAGCCAAAACTTTGTATTCATCATCATGTCAAACATCGTAACTTAATTATTCAACAAAATACCTCTGAGCCTAATGAATCAGTAAACAAAAATAAATCTATTTCTGTGAGCTTTTATAATGAACCCATGAAAGATGAATAACTTCCTCATTATTCATCTTTTCCACTATTTTGTAACTAATAGCAATAATAAAGTTCATCCATTCATTTAGTAATTTACAAACACAAAAACAGTAGTTGTGCAGTGTTTTATAGTTCTACAACAAAAGATTCTTAGTTATGTATCCTTTTTCCTGTGATGTGCTGGTCTATGAAACAATAAATTGAATTTTGCACTTGGCAAGTGTGACAAATAATAAACCACAGTATCCTGAAACTTAACGAATTGACTTTGATAAACTACAACTGTCGAGGTTTGCAGGTATACCACATGATATTTAACTTGTAGTGACTGTGCTTCTGGAGATATTGAAAACACAAAGTTGTCCTATTAGTTGCAAGCATTTAGTAAAATCATTTTGTCTAAATGTGAGGTATTGCAGTGGGATCTAGTGTATGATTTGCAAAAGGCTGCGAGCAGGTAATTCACATAAATGAGAAATCTTGACAGAATGCTATTGTTTGCTATGAGGAAAATTAAAATGCAAAAGTGATGAGGCTAAACATCAGTTATACAGGGTGCTGATGAGACCACATCTTAAATACAGTCGGCCCTCCTTATCCGTGAGTTCCGCAAGCCCAAATTCAACCTACCGCGAATCGAGAAAAACGGAAGTGCTCTTCCAGCACTTGTTGTTTGAGCATGTACAGACCTTTTCCTTGTCATTATTCCCTTAACAGTGCAGTATAACAACTATTTTACATAGCACTTACATTGTATTAGGTGTTATAAGTAATCTAGATGGTTTAAAGTATACAGGAGGATGTGCGTAGGTTATCGTGGATAGGGATCGAAAAAAAATCAGAAGTTCTGTTACTAAGTAAGTCGGAACAGGTACATCCGATATTATTTAGTGTCAGTTAGTCAAATGTTTGTCTTAGTATATAGTATATATTTTATATTCCTATGCATATAAAACACTTAAGAACGTATGTTTCAGCGCTGGGCTCGGGAACAGAAGTTCCGAGTTCGATCCAGTGACAGATCGCTCCCGAGTGCGCTCTCCATCCGTGCCTGGTTGATGTGGAGGATCAAAAACCCAAAACCTAATAATTAAACCACTGTCTTTCTGAGTTTGTACCACTGGTTTTTTCCACAAGAATTTAGAAGAATAAGAGGTGACTTGATTGAAACATGAGATTATGAGAGGACATGCTGGATGTGGAGAATCTACAACTATAGTCCACTGTACATCATCTTCTTTAGCAAGGCAAAGGAAGTGCCGTGGAATTTTGGAAATACTGAGATTTTCACAGTCACGTACTTGTGTGTGATTCCTGAATTTGCTGACTGATAAATGACAAAATGGTAACAGGATTTTCCAGAAAATTCCATGCCAAATTCTCATCATTATCCAATTACTGCATATAGGAGTTTTGCTGGGTGCTAACTGATTTCTATGTTATAATTGTTTCTGTACTTCAGATGTTTAATCTGCTGTCATGTGCTTCAGGTTTTTCCCAACAAAATCTGAAAGGTACTACAGTTTAAGTAACTGGTAGCTACAAATTGCTTTGAAGTGCAATTAATATTGCCTAAACAAAGTTGTGTAAAGCCTGAATGTTGAATCATCCAATTCAATGTGTGTTGTGCATATTGCTAGTTCATCTATTTAGCTAAAATTTGTATATTTTGGATGATGGCTTTGAACTGGATGTAACTTTGAGATCCAAGTAATTATGATTAATGCTTTATCCAATTTGATCATTTCAGATCCATTAATGGCCTTCCTTTAATTTTCTCTGCCTTTGCCAGATTAACATATTTCAAAGTGAAACTATCCAAGACGTTGTGCTTTTGGATCCCCGATGGTTGTGTACCAGCGTACTTGGAAGACTCTTGTCCAATGAAAATCAAAAGGCTTTGCACCACTACAGAGGCCGTTACACAATAGAAGACATACTACACTTGGTGTCAGAGCGTGATGTAGAGGAGTTGCTGCAAATTCTTGATGCGATGGACATTTGTGCACGGGACTTGACCAGTGGATCAATGGTGGATATTCCAACATTGATTAAAGTGGAAAACCTGCACAGATCCTGGACTGATGAAGAGGATGAGTTGCTGGTTTATGGAGGAGTCCGCTTTGTGCCTGTTGAACATGTCACCCCGTTTCCATGTGGAATTTTCCACAAAGTACAAGTGAACCTCTGTCGATGGGTACATCAGCAAAGCTCTGAAGGAGAGCTGGATTTGAGGTTATGGACCAACGGATCAAAAATATCCAACAAAGGGACTGAAGTCATGGTCCTCCTGGTCAACCATGGGCAAGGTTTGGAAGTACAAGTAAGGGGACCAGAAACAGAAAAAATAAGGTGTTGTTTATTTCTTGATTCCATTTGTAGTATCATTGATAATCTAATAGTGACTACTTTACCTGGACTCCTGACTGTCAAGCATTATTTGAGTCCCCAGCAGCTCAGGGAACACAGTGAACCTGTAATGGTTTACCAGCCTAGAGACTTCTTCAGAGCTCAAGCTCAGAAAGAGACTTCACTCACCAACACCATGGGTGGCTATAAAGAGAATTTCAGCAGCATTTTGTGCTTCGGTTGCCTTGATGTCTATTCCCAAGGGAACCTAGGAATGGATATCCCCGTGTCAGAACTAAATCTACTTACAAGACGTAAGCTTAGTCGCCTACTGGACCCTCCTGATCCCATGGGAAAAGATTGGTGCCTCTTGGCTACAAACTTGGGTCTTGTTGATCTTGTTGCAAAGCTTAACACTCAGAATGGAATTTCAACAAATGGGAGGTTTCCAACTAGTCCAACCAGTGCTGTATTGACTGAGTGGGCTGCTTCGCCAGAGAATACCGTGGGGCTTTTAATATCAAAACTAAGAGGATTGGGTCGCCGGGATGCTGCAGACTTCCTTTTAAAGGCCTCTACTGTTTTTAAAGTTAATTTAGATACCAATGGACCTGAGAACTACATATCCAATTGCAATGGCGGGACCTCTTATAATTCAATCAGTTCAGTGGTTTCAAGATAAGAATGTTCTGCAAAACTAGTGAGAGGTGCAATTTTAACTGAATTCTCACTTTATGAAATGTATTCTTTGTGTACAGATATTGTCCGGAATAGTTGTGGTAACTTGCTTCCTTTATCAAGGAGACAGCAGTGAAATTCACTGAACTTGTTTACTACCAGATGATAAACCACCCTTCTTTGGTACCTGCTGATTAAATTGGTTGTCAGCTCTAATCTTTCTTAAAATGCAAGATGGTTTTTAACTTTAAAAAAAAGAATGGAAATACATTTGTCATTTATGCATTAGCAAATTGCAATGTGTAACATGTATGATTTGTAAGGACTATCTTTATTGTGCCGTTAACAAAAGTGAGTTTAGCAGAAACCCTCCACAGGAATGTGAATTTTATTGCAGGTTTTTCATCATCTCACCCACTTTCTTGCTTCTCAATGAACATGGGGTAAAGGTGAATGTTTGCTTTTGACAATATTAAATTTGTTATGTAAGTCAACAACCAAATGTGAGTGCCTTTTTCAGGGTTTCCTGACATAAGTAGACCAATAATTGTTAAAGCTTTTAAATAGGAATTTTCTACCTCCCCATTACTCTTCACTAAGGAGCATGCAGATTAGTTACCATGAATGGCTTTTGTGTTTTCCTACTGTATACTTCATTTTGGGCCAACTTCTGTTCATATTGATGTGGTTTATCCATTGTTTAAAAGGGAACAAGGTCTGTGGTAGTTTCATGTGCATTGATAATAAAAATTTAGTGATGTACAGCAAAATTTAATAGTGGGAAATCTTTACAATTTTTTGATCTATTTATATGCAGTTATAGGGGAGCATGCTATTTTAATGCTACATCTTTACAGTCGCATTCTTATTAGCTTTTTAGTATAGTATTATGACCTGAAGTATTTTTAATAAACAATTTCATTATGAAAAATGGACTTTAAAAAGCAATTTGTATTTTTAAAATACTGTTGGTTTTCATGTTAAGGAAGTCTTTGGGCTTTTGGTTCAGCAGTGCTCTGCTCCGATTTTGGGCACTTAAGCAGTAAGGCTTTCAATGTTACAGGTGAGACGCATTGTTGCTTGCTGAAAGTGAATCGAGGGAATGCATGGACCACGGGAAATATCTTTGTTCAGGCAAGACCAAATGAGTTTGCTGAGTTGGGGGCAATGAGAATAGCAAATAGAGAGACAATTATTTCTACCCAGAGGGTAGTTTTTGGAATGAGTTGCCAGAGGTGGTAATGGAGGTAGATACATTACAACATTTAAAAGGCATCTGGTCAGGTACTTGGAGGGATTGGACAAACGACATTTCTGTAGATAGGTACCTTGATCAGGATAGACAAGTTGGGCTGAAGGGCCTGTTTCTGTGTTGTATATTTACAACTCTAAAGCAGGTTTTGGATTGCTTGCAGCCACAAGTAAGTCCTAACAACTGTTCAAAATCTGCAATGTGGTATGAGACTGCCATCTTCCTTTTCTCGATCGTTACAGCCTCTCTCAGGATTAATGTGAAGGCTCCTGCAAGCAATCTGCTCTCGAAGCTGAAAACCACAGTCAGCCCAGCAAGATGCCTGCAGGTTCTGGTAAAAAGGGCTGAAGGCCAATTCTCAGTACAGGGATCATTCCCCTACACCTGGTTCAAACTGCTAATTTCTAGATGTATGTATCCATGAACAATTATCTATAAGCATAAGATTTTTAGAAATCACATTGGAAATGTGCTGTAGGTATACCAATTGGAAAGCAATGGATGAAAGACCAGTGAGTCTTGCATCAATGGCTGGAAAACTAATAGAGAGGGTTCATAGGGACAGGATTTAGAATCATTTGGAACATCCTTATTAGAGATAGTCAGCATGACTTTGTGAGGAGCAGGTCATGTTTTACAAGACTGATTGAATTCTGTAAGGGTGTGACAAGAAGTATGTGGTAACTTACCTCCATATCTATCATCCAGTATTACTTACATTCACTGTTTAGAAACTGTTTTTAGAGTTTGTCGTGAAGCATATCAACTCCTGCCTGAGGAGTGACTTGGATCTGCTCCAATTTGCCTCGGTCACACGTGTCTACAGCAGATGACGTTGCACTCAGCTCTGGAACAATGAAGGTGGATACATTAGGTTGCTTTTCATTGACTACAGCTCAGCATTCAACATTATCATCCCCTCAAACTATGCTCCAAGCCCTAAGCCTCGATACCTCCCTGCCCAACAGGATCCTCTATTTCCTCATATGCAGACCCCAACAACAGATCAGCAACAACATCTCCACAATCACCATCAGTACAGGTGCACCGCGAAGCTGTGTGCTTAGGCCCCTGCTCTACTTTTATATTTATAACTGAGAGATTAAGTACAACTCCAATGCCATATTTAACCTTGCTGAGAACACCACTCTTGTTGGCTGAATCCAATTGGCATATTGGAGAGAGATTGAAGATCTGGTTGAGCGGTGCCACCACAACAACCTCTCACTCAAAGTCAACAAAACCAAAGAGCTGGTTATTGACTACACAAGGAAGAAACCAGAGGTCCGTGAGCCAGTTCTCATCAGGGGATCAGAGATGGAGAGGATCAGTACCTTTAAGTTCCAGACTACAGCATCACAGCAGATGACATGCTGAATCTAGGCAAACTTCTATGAAGGTAAGGGTACTGTTGTATGCTCTTAGTAAAGGCACTTGCATGCTGGCCCATTATAGATCCTTTGATATATCCTGGGACCAGCACATAAGTGCCATTACAAAGAGGGAACAACAGTACCCTCACTTTCATAGAATTTGCCTAGATTCAGCATGCCATCTAAAACTTTGACAAACTTCTATAGATGTATTCTGGAGAGTATCTTGACTGGTTGCATCTCGGGCTGGTATGGAAACACCGATTCCCTTAAATGATGAAACCTAAAAAAAAAGTGGTGGATTCAGCCCAGTCCATCAAAGGTCAAGCCTTCCCCACCATCTACAATGAATGCTGCCACACGGATTCATCAAAGACCCCTCCTATCATCCAGGCCGTGCTATATTCTCACTGCTAGGTAGAGCAGTGGATGTGGTGTGTATGGATTTTAGTAAGGCATTTCTTAAGGTTCCCCATGGTAAGCTAATTCAGAAAGCCAGGAGGCATGGGATCCAGGGAAAGCTTGGCCGTGTGAATTTGGGAACAGCTTGCCCACAGAAGACAGGGTGATACTGGAAGTGTATTTTGCCTGGAGGATGGTGACCAGGGGTGTTCCACAGGGATCTGTTCTGGGATCTCTGCTCTTGGTGATTTTTATAATTGACTTGGATGAAGAAGTGGAAGGCTGAGTTGGTGTGTTTGCAGATGACATGAAGGTTGGCTGTGTTGTGGATTGTGCAGAAGGATGTCATAGGTTACTGCCAGATATAGACAGGACGCAGAGCTGGGCTAAAAAGTAGCAGGTGAAGTTAAATCTAGAAAAATGTGAAGTAATACACTTGGGAAGGTCAATCTTAAAAGCAGGGTACAAGGCTAATGGCAGGATTCCATTGGCAACACACAGAAATTTAAGGGATCGGAGTGCCCCTAACTGTACTTCCAGCTAAAGCAACACTTCACTTGCAAATCTGCTGGGGTCATCTATTGGAACCGGTGCTCCCGGTGTGACCTCCTCTACATTGGTGAGACCCAACGTAGATTGGGGGGCCACTTTGTCAAGCATCTTTGCTCCATTTACAAAATTCAGGATATCCCAGTGGCCAACAATTTTAATCCCAATCCCCATTCTCATTCCAACATGTTGGTCTGTGGCCTCCTCTTCTGCCATGGTGAGGCCACTCTCAGGTTGAAGGAGCAACACCTCATCTTCTGTCATGGTAGCCTCCAATCTGAGGGCAAGAACATTAATTTTTCCAACTTTTGGTAAGGCTCCGCCCCCTCCCCTTCTCTTTCTTCAATTTCCCCTCTCTAGGCCACTCTTTATTCTCCTCCTCACCTGCCTATCACATCCTCCTGGTGCCCCTCTTGCTTCCTTTTCTCCAATGGTCCACTCTCCACTCCTATGAGATCCCTTCTTCTCCAGCCCTTTATCTTTTCCACCTATCATCTCCCAGCTTCTTACTTCATTCCCCGCCTCCTTCACCCACCTGGCTTCAGTTATCACCTTCAGGCTTGTCCTCCTTCCATTTCCCCACCTTCTTATTCTGGCTTCTTCCTCAGTTTTACAGAGCTTTTAAGCGGGCTGCATCAGCACAAGAGGTCATTCAATGGCAAAGCAGCACGAGATTTTAAAAGAGCACAGATGCTTTCAAGACCTTTCAGTAAGCTGCAATTATAATGGTCTATTGGGCACTTGGCAGCAGCCAATAAAAAGAAGTGGGATATAAGTAGAGTGGCCATTGTGTGATTGGACAGTGTTAGAGTGGTCAGGCTTTTGCTCAACAGGTTTGGGCAAACACAGGCAGAGGTTCTAAGTAAGTTTTTTTTTCCCCCCAGTAGTACATAGTACTGAGAACGGGTTAAAGCTAGTGGTATGTTGTTTTGTGAGATGCAGGAGCTCTGGGAGACCCTGATAACTACATCTGTACAAAGTGCACTGAACTGCAGCTCCTTCATGTTAAGGAACTGGAGCTACAGCTGGATGACCTTTGGCTAACACAGGAAAGTGTGGAGGTGATAGATACAGTGGGGGCTACAGAGAGGTAGCCACCCCAAAGTTGCAGGTGCCAGGTGACTGTCAGTGCAGAGTACCCTTGGCCATTCCCCTCAATAATAAGTAAATTGCTTTGGATGCTGTTAGGGGATGACGCAGCAACCTGATCTCTGGCACTGAGACTGAATCTGTCTGTGGCTCAGAAAGGGAGTAGGGAAGAAGAGGGGTACAGTAGTGAAAGGGGATTCCATAATTAGAGAAGCAGACAGCAAATTCTTTGGACATGAAAGAGACACTTGGATGGTGTGTTGCCTCTTGGGTGCCAGAGACAGGGAAGTCTCGGATCAGGCCGACAACATTCTTAAAGGGGCGGGTGAACAGTGGAAGTATATTTTGGCAAAAATGATACAGTTAGGAAAAGGGAAGAAGTCCTGAAGAGAGAAAATAGGGAGTTGGGTAGAAAAGCTTTTGAAAGACCTCCAAGCTAGTAATCTCTGTTTTGCTGCCAGTGTGGGTAAAAATAGGATGATTTGGAAGATGAATGTGTGGCTGAAGAATTGATGCAGGAGGCAGAGTTTCCAATTTCTGGATCGTTGGGATCTTGTCAGAGGAAGGTATGACCTGTAGAAAGAGGATGGGTTGCACCTGAACCCAATACCCTCATGGGCAGATGTGCTGGAGCTGTTGGGGAGGGTTTAAACTAATTTTGCAGGGCTATGGGAACGAGAGTGTAGGGCTGAGGGTGTGGCAGTTGATCTACAACCAGACGCAGTGTGTAGTGAGACTGTGAAGAAAGACAGGCAGATGATAGGGGAAAATTGCAGTCAGTAGGATGGGTTAAAAGTGCAACAAGGCATCAAAATCAAAAAGAGTGATGAAGACAGGACTGAAGGTGCTATATTTGAATGCACGCAGTACACAGAATTTGGTAAATGATCTTGTGCTGTTGTTCAGATATGTTGTGGGTATCACGGAGTCGTGGCTGTAAGAAGATCATTGTTGGGAGCTTAACGTACAAGGATACGCATTGTATCGAAAGGGTAGGCAGAGGGGGAGGACATGGCTCTGTTGGTAAAAAAAAATGAAATCAAATCCTTAGAAAGATGACGTAGGATCGGGAGGTGTAGAATCCTTGTGGGTAGAGTTAAGAAAATGCAAGGGTAAAAAGACCCTGATGGGAGTTGTATATTGACCTCGAATAGTACCCAGGATGTGGGCTACAAATTACAATGGGAGATAGAAAATGCATGTACAAACGTAGAAAGGGCAATTTTGCAATAGTCATGGTGCATTTCAAAATGCAGGTAGATTAGGAAAATCCGATTGGTGCCCGATCCCAAGAGAAGGAGTTTGTAGATTGACTATGAGATGGCTTTTTGGAGAAGCTCGTGGTTAACACCACCAGAGGAAGAAAATTTCTTGATTGGGTATTATGTAATGACCCAGATTTGATTAATGAGTTTTAAAGTAAGGGAATTCTTAGGAGATAGTGATCATAATATGATAGAATTCGCCCTGCAGTTTGAGAAGAAGCTGAAGTCTGCTACAGCAGACAATGGAGTGTTACAATGGAGTAAATTGAATTGCAGAATCATGAAAGAGTAGCTGGCCAAAGACGATTGGAAGGAGACACTAGCGCAGATGACAGCAGAACAGCAGTAATTGTAGTTTCTGGGAGCTATTCAGAAGATGCAGAAAAGATGAAGTAGCATTCTAGACGGAGCATGTGGCTGACAAGGGAAGTCAAAGGCAGCATAAAAGCAAAAGAGAAGGCAGATAATATAGCAGAAAATCATGGGAAGGTGGAGAATTGAGAAGCTTTTAAAAACTAACAAGGCAATTAAAAAGTCGGAGAGAGAAGATGAAATATAAACGTAATCTGGCCAATAGTATAAAAGAGGATACAAAACATTTTCTCTGATGTATGAAGGGTAAAAGAAAGACAAGAGTGGATATCAGACTGCTGGAAAATGATGCTGAATAGGTGATGGAGATCAAACAAATGGTGGATGAACTTAATAAGTATTTTGTGCCCGTCTTTGCTGTAGGAAGAAACTAGCAGTATGCCAGCAGTTCAAGAGACTGAGGGGGCAGAAGTGAGTGTTGTTACTGTTTCTAAGAAGAAGGTGCTTGGGAAGCTGAAAAGACTGAAGTTAGACAGTCACCTGGACCAGATGAACTACACCCCAGGGCTCAGAACATGGTAGCTGAAGAGATTGTGAAGGCATTAGCAATAATCTTTCAAGAATCACTAGTCTAGAATGATTCCGAAGGACTATTAACATTGCAAGTGTCACCCTGCTCTTTGACGGGGGGGGGGGGGGGGGGGGGAGGGAGCCAGCAGAAAGCTAATTACAGGCCAGTTAGGCTGTGTTCAGTGGTGGGAAAGATGAATTGGAGTCTATTATTCAGGATAAGGTCTCAGAGTACTTGGTGGCACATGACAAAACAGGCCAAAGTCAACATAGTTTCCTTAAGGGGAAATCTTGCCTGACAAAATGGTGGAATTCTTTGAGGACATAACAGGCAGAGTTAGTGGATGCTGTATATTTGGATTTTCAGAAGGCCTTTGATAAGGTACAGTACATGAGGCTGCTTAACAAGGTAATAGCCCATGGTATCACCGGAAAGAGACTAGCATGGATAGAAGATTCGTTGGCAGGAGGCAAAGAGTGGGAATGAAGGAGTCTTTTTCTGGTTGGCTGCTGGTAATTAGTGGTGTGTCACAGGCATTATGTATCTAATATTCCAGTAATATTTGAATAATATTGTAAATATACTGTGATTATGCATTCATTGTTTACATCATTCATTATGTGTAAGTACATGAACAGCATACGTCACTCCGCCACCATGTCATATGAGCAGAGCTCACTAAAGTAAAGAATAAAACTAAAACACGTATCCCTCGGATCCCCATGTTTTTCTTTCAATTAGTTTTTGGTTTGGAGTTACAAACCATAACAGTGGTAACAAGGAAGTTTTGAACAGCCTTGAGAAGACTACCTGCCAGTTGAAACACAGCGAGACGTTCGTGTTTTAAAAAAAGTTCTGAGACATTCAAGTTCAAAAAAATTGCAGCATGTGTTCTTCAGAGGGGAAGAGATGGCTGAGTTTAACAAAGGGCAGAAATTCGGTGAAATTCACAGTTTCATAAACAGTGAGTTCCAGCTGATAATAACAATTTTTTTAAAAAATAGAAATGCCCGGCTATATCAGAAAGATAGTTGCATTCAATTGCACAAGAGATGACTGGATATCATATACTGAACAGTATTTTGAAGCAAATGAAATTGCCAACGAAAACGAGTGCCAGTTATGCTGAATGCAATGGGTGGAAAAGCATACAGTTTGCTTAGAAGTTTGACTAAACAAAGCAGCTGAAATGAACTCTGCTGATATCATGAAAGTAATTCGGGAACATTTAGAACTCAAATTGTTGATTTCAGAATGCTTCAGGTTTCATAAGTGAAATCAAAAGGAAGAGAAGTCAATTTCAATGTCTGTTGCTGAATTGAGAGATTGAGCATTGTCAGTTCAGTGATGATGGGTTTAATGATTCACTGAGAGATTTATTTTCCAGAATCTTTCAAGACAGCATTCAGAAATCTATTGTAACTGAAGCACAACTTACATTTAAAAGAGCAGTTGAAATCACTGTATCAATGGAAACAGCAGCCAGAGATGCAATTGAGTTGCAGTCAGGATTGAAAGGGAGCATGAACAAAATTGCAGCGTCTAGCCAAATGACTGCTGGCTGAACAATTTGTGGCAGGGGCTCACATACCCCAGACAAATGCAGATTTAAAGGCAAAACTTGCAGAAAATGCAACAGTTAGGACATAAACAAAGAGTATGTCAGGCAGACGAAAATAATTGGACTGCACAGGGAAGAGAAAAAGATTAAAAAGTCAAGTTGCAGTTTCAAAAAGAGCATTAATCATGTTATTGATGGAAAAATATGATACTGATAGGAGTGACAGAGGGCTGCATAGTCTTGAAATTTATAATGTGGAAACTAATGAGAGACAGATAATATGGTTTACACCAGAAGTGAACCAAATTAATTTAAAATTATATTGGATACTGGATTGGCTGTTTCAGTCACTCCACAAAATAAGTTTGAGTGGCATTTTAAAGATACTTACCCGAAGCCTGCAGCTATCCAACTAAGAACATATACTGGAGAAAAGGTAACTCCAATGGAAGTGACATCCGTCACAGTGAAATACGACAACCAATAAGCCATAATGGGCTTGTAAGAGGTAAAAACAGAAGGACCACCATTGTGGGGCCATGATTGGCTGAGTCAACTACAACTTGATTGGCGATTCATTCATTATGTGCATGCCACACCTCCTGCAATAGAGTCTACTGAAGGCAAATTAAGAGAGTTACTGGATGATGCCACCACAGTGTTCCAGGATGGCATTGGAAAACTCAAGTATATCAAGGATAAAACAGAGTTAAATGAAAATGCCACACCAAAGTTTTACAAAGCCAATCTGTAATTCTAATATCCACGATAAAATAGCCAGTGAGTTAGATCGCATGGAGGCTGAAAGAATTTTTTTTCCAAGGTTGAGTGGAGCCAATGGGCAATGCCAGTGGTCCCAGCAGCCAAGAAGAATGGGTCTGTCAGGATCTGTGGTGATTTTAATGTCACCATCAACCCAGACTGAAAGTAGATTAACACCCTCTGCTCAGAATAGAGGATATCTTTGCAAACCTGTGCACTTATCTGAGGCCCACCTACAGATGGAAATGGAAAAAGATTGCAAAGTGTTTCTTACCATAAACGCTCATAAAGGGCTTTATCGCTGTAATAGGCTTATTTTTAAGTAGTATCTGCATCTGCACTTTGGCAGAAAGCTAAGGACCGTGAAAGCTATTTTGCAAGGCTGCACAGACACTCAGTGTTACCAAGATGACATCATTGTTACTGGTAAGGGTGACGAGGAACATCTCCAAAGTCTCCAGACAGTCTTAAAAAATATTAGAAGATGACGGGCTCAGAGCACGACACAACATATTGTGAATTCTTTAAACCAAACGTCACTTGTTGTGGTCACACCATAAACACACAATGATTACACAAGTGTACTGAGAAAATTGAAGCAGTGGTGGATGCCCCAAGGCCAAAGGATGTGTCACAGGTGCGATCTCTTTTAGGATTTGTCAATTACAATAACAGGTTCCAGCCAAACCTGGCAACTGTGCTCCACCCCTTGAACTCATTACTACAGATCAGGAAGAGATGACAATGGACAAAGCAGTGTGAGGTGGCTTTCTGAAAGGCAAGAGAAATGGTGACCACTGACACTGCACTCACCCATGTTAGGAGTGATGGGAATGAGCATCTCATAGCCTTTGTTCTTACTGCTGCAGAGAAAGATTACTCACAGATTGAGAGAGGGTCCTTGAGTCTGGTTTGGGGTGTAACATTTTTCAGCTAGGACTTGTATGGGAGAGAGTTTACCCCATTACAGGTCATCAACCACTAATCTCTCACAGAATGGTGTTCATCTAACAGCAGCAGCAGAAATGGGCTCTTTCTTGGAGGACGCAACTACGAGGTAGAGTTCAACAGGGTAACTAATTATGAAAATACTGATGGATTGTCCCATTTACCCTTGGAAAAGAAAATACCTGAAATATTTACAAAGCAGGACACTTTTTTTGATGTATTCTTCCTAATGCAAATCCAAAGTCTCCCTTTAACAGCAGAGATGATCCAAAGGGAAATCAAAACAGACTCCACACTGTCTCAGGTCTCCATGGCAACCCAAAATAGCTGGAATATGCAGTAGAAATCCAGAACCCCTTTTTGTCAGCACTGGGATGAAATTGCCCTTAACAGAGGTTGCCTTGTGTGGGGATTGAGAGTGGTTGTACCATCCAAGCTGAGAGCTAAAGTGTTGGAGGAGCTACATGCCGGTCATCTAGGCATGGCCAAAATGAAAATGTCGGGTCAATACTTCGTCTAGTGGCCTGGGATAGATCGGCAGATCGAGCAAGATGCCAGCACGTACAGAAGAAAGGTATCCAGAGCTGTCAGAACCACTTGCTGCAGTCCCAGAGATAATTCTTACACCATCACCGAGGAGGCCCCAGAATCTGATATTGCTTCATAGCCACAAGAACACCTGGCAAGCAGAGTGGCTTCCCTTCTACCCTCCATCAAGAAAGACGTTATCCCACAAGAAAGTAAGAAATCCTCCACAACAATAAAACCTTTAGGCTTAAGTGGGACTACCTAAAATTTACTGTGCTCTGGATATTTATACAGTAGCTGTATTATATAGTATACTGTGTGTAATGAAGTACACTTCATTACAGGTTATAAGTAAAAGTATGTGAAAGTCATATGATACATCATTATGTCACCTTATATATGCTAAAAAGTAAAAACAAAATTAAGGCAGTAAACTAAAACCCTTGTTTTTCTTTTGGAGTCACAAAACGTAACAGCAGGGGTCGGTGTTGGGGCCATCTCTTTTCATGTTATACTGTATATCAATGGTTTAGATGAAGGGATTGGTGATTTTGTGGCAAATTTTGTGGAAGATGTGAAGACAGGTGGAGGGGCAGGTAGTGTTGAGGAAACAGGGTGTCTGCAAAAGTATAGGGAAAGTGCATGGTCGTGCACTTTGGTAGAAGGAATAAAGGTGTGGACTATTCTCTAAGTGGGGAGAAAATTCAAAAATCAGAGGTGCGAAGGGACTTGGGAGTCCATGCAAGATTTTCTAAAGGTTAAGTTGTAAGTTAAGTCAATGGTAAAGAAGAAATGCAATGTTAGCATTAATTTCGAGAGGACTAGAATACAAAAGCAAAGATGTAATGCTGAGGCTTTATAAAGCCTTGGTTGCACCGCACTAGGAGGATTGTGAGCCGTTTTTGTGCCCTTATCTTAGAAAAGATGTGCTGGCATTGAAGAGGGGCCAGAGGAGGTTCATGGGAATGATCCCAGGAATGAAGGGTTATGATATGAAGAGCATTTGATGGCTCTGGGCCTGTATTCGCTTGTGTTTAGAAGAATGAGGTGGGATCTCATTGACAGCTATCCAATATTGAAAGGTCTAGATAGAGTGGATGTGGAGAAGATATTCCTATAGTGCAAAAGTCTAGGACCAGAGAGCAGTGTCTCAGAATAGAGGGCCATCCATTTAGAACAGATGAGGAAAAATTCCTTTAGCCATAGGATGGTGAGGCTGTGGAATTCACTGCCACAAGCAGTTGTGCAGGCAAAGCCATTGGGTACATTTAAGGTGGAGGTTGATAGGTTCTTGATTAATCAGGCCATCAAAAGTTACGGGGAGAATGCAGGAGAATGGAGTTGAGAGGGCTAGTGGAATGGTGGAGTAAACTCGATGTGCCGACTGGCCTAATTCTGTCTGAAGGACTCAGCCTGAGACATCAACTGTTTATGCAATTTCATAGATGCTGTCTGACTTACTGAGTTCCTCCAGCATTTAGTACATGATGCTCAGGATTTTCAACAAAAAAAACTTAGAGATTCCACGAGCCAGCACCACCCAATTACACCCTATTAGCCTACTAACCCATTGGTCCTTGGAATGTGGGAGAAAACAGAGCACTTAGAGGAGACCCATGTGGTCACGGGCAAACATACAACTGCATATAAACAACAGCAGAATTGAACATGGATTGCTGGTGCTGTAACAGCATTACACTAATTGGGGATCTTGGGGTCCACATCTATAGAGCTCACAAAAGCTGTCATGTATGTTGATAGGGTGGTTAAAAAGGCATATGGTGTGCTAGCCTTCATAAATCAGTGAGGTAATGTTGCACTGGCTAGACCACTGGTTATTGTGTTCAGATTTAGTCTTCTCAGTTTAGAAAGGAGATTGACCAGAATGCTATGCTGATTAGAGAAAATGTCTTGTAAGGAAAGGTTGCGTGAGCTAAAGCTTTTTCTCTTTTGAGTGACGGAGGATGAGAGGTGAATTGATAGTGGTGTGTAAGGTTATGAGAGACGGACAGCATCTTTTTCCCAGGACAGAAATGGCTAATATGAGATGACGTAAATTTAAGGTGACTAAACAAAAATATATGCCGATGTAAAACAAATCTACTTCTGATGCTAAGGTGTATGGAATGATGCACTGCTGGGGTGGTGATGGATCTGATTCAATAGGGATATTCGAGAGACTCTTAGGTATGCACATGAATGTAATAAAAATGGAAGGCTGTGGGCTGTGTTAAGAGGGAAGGTTTTGACTGATAGTAGAGTAGCTTTGTATAAGTCAGCACAAGATCATGGGCCAAAAGACCTGTACTGTGCTGTAATGTTCTATGGTCTATGCTCTATGTTGAACCAGTGTTAAGAAAGTTCATTCAGCAGCTTGTGTGTGTTTATTTGTTCTTAGCCCAGCCTGGGCTCTCATAATTCTGAAACCATTCACTTCCAGTTGTCTCTCATCCAAAAACAGGATTAAAAAAATCACCTGCCCTTACACTTCCTCCCTCACCACCATTCAGGGCCCCAGACAGTCCTTCCAGGTGAGGCGACACTTCACCTGTGAGTCGGCTGGTGTGGTATACTGCATCCAGTGCTCCCGGTGTGGCCTTTTATATATTGGTGAGACCCGGCGCAGACTGGGAGACCGTTTTGCTGAACACCTACGCTCGGTCCGCCAGAGAAAGCAGGATCTCCCAGTGGCCACACATTTTAATTCCACGTCCCATTCCAATTCTGATATGTCTATCCATGGCCTCCTCTACTGTCAAGATGAATCCACACTCAGGTTGGAGGAACAACACCTTATATACGGGCTGGGTAGCCTCCAACCTGATGGCATGAACATTGACTTCTCTAACTTCCATTAATGCCCCTCCTCCCCTTCTTACCCCATCCCTGACATATTTAGTTGTTTGCCTGTTCTCCATCTCCCTCTGGTGCTCCCCCCTCCCCCCTTCTTTCTCCCGAGGCCTCCCGTCCCATGATCCTTTCCCTTCTCCAGCTCTGTATCACTTTTGCCAATCACCTTTCCAACTCTTAGCTTCACCCCACCCCCTCCGGTCTTCTCCTATCATATCGCATTCCCCCTCCCCCCACTACTTTCAAATCTCTTAGTATCTCTCCTTTCAGTTAGTCCTAAAGAAGGGTCTCGGCCCGAAACGTCGACAGCACTTCTCCTTATAGATGCTGCCTGGCCCGCTGTGTTCCACCAGCATCTTGTGTGTGTTGTTTTAAAAACAATCATCTTACCTTATCAGGAAAATTTAAAGATAAGCACTTCTCATGCCCGTATTTTTCACATCACGTAATCCCTTCACAGGATACCTATAGTTTGTTCATATTGCTTTTTGTGGTGCAGTCACTTAGTTGGAATGCTGTCTCAGCTGTGCTCTTTCCAGGTGTCAATCATGTGACCTTCCTCCTCTGTACTTTGTTCTGTGGTTCCCAGCTTATCTCACTCTCTATCGCTAGCTGGCAGCCTATCTTCTCAGTCCATCAGCATACTTGATACCTTGTCTCCAGCTACACGTTGTATCATTTCTTAATGCATGCGTTACTAAATGACAATAAACGATGACTGAGTGTCCTCACAATCTAATCTAATCCATGGAATAATAACAGCTATTTCCCTATTCTCAGAGTTCCTTCTCTGCTAAATACCCCTTCATAAGATGCACCTCAAAATAATTTTTCACCAAGTTGTGTTAATTATTTTTATGTATTTTCTTGAAGCAGTCCTTGGTTCAATGGATGTTCAGTATCTAAAGTGAATTTTTATAACACGGGATAAATAAGTAGGATAAATAATAGAAATATATCCAGGTCTGTACATCAGGACAGAACAGGGCTCTTTAGAAATGTTTCTCAGCCAATACATACTGCAAGCTCACAGTAAAAGCTCACTTAAATTTTCAAAGTGTCCATTACTCACAATAGGGAGAAATTGAAGCAACACACACAAAATGCTGGAGTAAAGCTGAAATTGGGTATGTGCACTAACAAGGAGTCATTGTGTTTAGGTAAACTGGGAAGGGAAGCATCTCAGAAAGTCTAACTGCCAATTGAGGGGAACAGCCACGTGCCAATAGTCCTAGGCCATCATCTAGTCTGTTGTAATCAGCACCTCCAAAGAAACTGCAGAGGAAATTTCCAAAGAAAACCTGAAAATACTGAAAGTGTGAAACAAAAACAAAATACTGGAACCACACAGCAGGTCAGGTAAGACAGAAGAGCAGACGAGACAATTGCCAAATGAACAGTTCATTTGAAATGCTGAAAAGTGAGGGTTGATGGGGGATGTAATTGTAGAGCATTGTGGCAGTAATTGCAAAGGATGCTCTATTGAAATTGAAGGCCATTGAAGTGGAATTTGAGAATTGACGATTTAATTCTTGTCCAAGAGGAGACGATGTCAGAGCAGAGTTTCAAAAAATAGTCAGGTATAGTCAATGGCTCTGTCCACTATGGTATTAGGGGTTGGGAACCTTGAGTAAGGAAGAAGAGAAATATTTCAGAGGCACGTGTGCAGAAAGACTCATCATTGGCATAAATACAACAGAGATGGATCTCCTTGGTACACTCCTCCAACCCCACACACCAGTTCCATACCCACCGCACTTCCTTATACAACCACAGAAGATGCAACATCCATTCTTTCACCTCTTCCCTTCCCACCATGTAAAGACACCAAGCTGTCCTTGTAGCTGCAATAGTGATTTACTGCATTTGAAATTCTTAATGGGGTTCCACACACTATTGGAAAAAAACAGACATAGATTGGGTGACCCCCTTTGTGAAGCACATGTGTTCAATTTGTAGAGGCAATCCTGATCTTCCTATTGCCTATGATTTTAATTTGCCATCCCACTCCCTCTCTAACCTTTCAGACTGTGGCCCCTGCACCATTACAATGAGGTGAAATGTAGGTTTGAGGAACAATGTCTTATCTTCTACCTATAGGTATTGTTATGCCGTTGGCCCCCTCCTTTGTGAAAATCGCAAGAACTCTAGTTAAGGGGGGTCAACTGACCCAAGAGAGAGAGACGTGCGAAAGACCACGTTCTCCCAAGAAGCAGAATAAAAAGTGACTTTGACTATTGTCTCATGGAGACCACCTGAAAAGCCCTCAGGCAAAGTGGGCTGGTTGAGAGAGAGATCGCATTACCTGCAACTTGATTGACACCTGCGATCCCGTGAAGAAGTATAAAGGCGGGTCTGAGGGGAGGACCCTCAGACGCACCAAGGAGACACCAAGGAAGCATGATACCGATTCCCGTGGGAGCGGGAAGCCATTTTTTTTTAGGAGGCCATGTGCGTCAGATTCCGGATCGGGAATCTGTGGCTGAAGCCAAAGGAAAATCGCTTTTAGCTAACAACTGATTCCAGGGAATTGTTTCGCAAAGACAACGGGCAAGTGTTCTTTCTTTCACCAGTCCTCTCTCTCTCCAACACGTGAAATGCCAGCGGTTCCCAAACGGAAAAGACTGCAGATTTCTAAGTGACTTTAATATTCAATTGGACTCAGTATTACCCCTAGACAACTATAGAGCTTATTTCTGATTAATTATTATTACACCGGTGTTTTAGATTGAGTATTGACGACGTATATGATCTGAATGTTTGTATTAACCTTACGTTTGTGCCCCTTTTTGAATAAAACGTTTGAAAATAGTAGCATCCGACTCAGCTGATCCATCTATCTTTGCTGGTAAGTTACCTGGTTACGGGGTTTTCGTAACAAGTGGGGGCTCGTCCGGGATTTGAAACCAAACGGGAGGGTCAGTGAATCGGGCTGTAAGTCCAAACGTAAATCTGGTTACGCAGGTAGCCAGACAGGAAACCAGCAAAGATGGACGTGGGTGAATTTATGAAAAGCCCAACTATGGAGGCGCTAGAGATGGCCACCAAATCAGACTTGTTAAATTTGGGGAAGGGGTTAAACCTCGCAGAGGTGAAGTCGTCCATGAAAAACCGGGAGGTGCGAAGGGCCATAACTCAGTATTACATTGGGGAGAATGTGTTTGAAGCAGAGGAGTTGGAAAATATCCCTGAAAAAGTACCCGCTGGTACGACGGATCAGTTAGAGATAGAGAGATTACGGTGGGAACATGAAATTAAGTCAAAAGAGCTAGAAGTGGTCGGGAGAGAGAAGGAACGAGCAGAGACAGAGAAACAAAGGATCCATGAATTGGAGCTGGACAGGCGAAGGCAAGAGCGAAGAGCTCAAGGGATAGAGAGAGAGGAGGGGTTTGATGTTAGTCGGGAGCTGAGATTAGTACCTCCGTTCGAGGAGACGGATGTTGATAGTTATTTCTTGCTTTTTGAAAAGGTGGCAGTGAACCAGAAGTGGCCACAAGAGCAGTGGGTCGCGTTGTTACAAAGTGTGTTAGCAGGAGGGAGGATTTGGGCAGCCATGATGCCGACCCGCCGACCGGCGAGTACGGTGGCCCCGCCCCTGGAGTCCCAAAGCTGTCGCGCATGCGCGGTCACTCGCAGCCTGTCGAGAAAAGCAGCTGAGAACGAGAGCAGTTTAAATCGGGCCAGTAGTGATTTGGCCAAGACGTTTTTACCGACCCTATACCACGAGGGTTCCGAGGGTGGTAAAACAGAAAGTAGTAAAGTGAAATGGGGTAAGGGTAAGGAGATAGCCCTCCCCTTAGTGAAGAGAAAGGTCCTAGAGGTAGGAAATAAACGGATAAAGCTGTTAAAACGTCCAGAGTTGGACGTGGTTGATCTGTCTGGTTTGGCAGAATTGTTTGGAGAAGTTGAGAGTTCTAAAGATGTTCTCGATGGTCCCGAGAGTGAAGTGAGGGCAGTCTTAGAGAGGAAGGGTATCCTTGCTGTGGAGAAGTCAGCTGAAATGGCCGAGGAGGTTGTTTCAGCTCGCAGGGTTGCGCCTTCCCCAACGGGGGGCTGCCTAGAGAGTAACTGGAAGGATCGGGGGACGTTAGAATTTGAAAAAGGTACGGGTGTTGAAAGCCTGGAAGAGGCCAATGTCCCGTTTGAGTGTGTCCAAGATGGGGATGCACGTGGTGCTGACCCTGGTAACGAAGCTCAGGGGAAGTCTGAGGTATTTGATTCGGGGGAACGGGGCGGCCGTCCTCGTGAGTCAGATAGACCTGGTTCGGGGAAAAAGGGGTTAACCTTGGGAAGTGTGAGTTCCCAGAGGGTTGTACAGAAGGGGGTCTTCAGAGTTAATGTGGAGTTTACGAATGGGGAGATAACTGTTGTTGTGGAGGGAGACGGGAAATCTGTAATTCCCAAATCGAAGGAAGAAAATTTAATGTCTGGATTGATGTCAGAAGCAGCAACCAGGCTGCAGAGACAATGGCTTGGTAACACGGTGCCTGCGAATCAATTACAGGTTGATTTGGAATGTAAAGGTGCCCCACACGCTATTGTTATTCAAGAGGGTGCTGTGAAAAGGCAGAATTTGAAATGCTGTTTGGACCAAGAGTTTAAACTGAAAGCTAATAACATGCAGGGTCCTGAAGATAAAACCAACAACTTGCTTAAAATTAAAGAATTGTGTGGAAAAATCGGAAAATGGTCTAAGTTTGGAACACATTGTTGATAAAATAACTCATATGAAAGGAGCAGGCGAAAGCCTATTCCACACTGGTGCACAAGCTTAACTGGAAACGGGGCGAGGGTTGACGGGATGCCATTTTAAATAACAGGATCTGGTTTTAAGGGATTTCGACAAAGTATGTGAATAATAGACAACCCCATGGAAGATTGACTGTTAAGTTTGAAAGTAACATAAAAATTTGTCTTTTGCATGAACCTTTGTAGATGTATGAAAGCTAAGATCACACCTCCTTAGTTATGTTGCTGAAGAAAGCAAATAAATAAGGTGGTTATTGAGCTGAAGTTTGATGCTACCAGGCGTTAGTATGGCACATGAGGTTAAGGTATTAAAGAAAAGGGGCACTGTACTTGTTACCTGTTTAGATACTGACTTGAATGTATAACAGTAGTACTCTGTGAAGAGAAAAGCTTGTGTAGTATGTAGATTCAAAAAAAATAAATTCCTGTGTCAACCTGGTTTTAACCGCTGGTTAAAAACCCATTATGGGGGGAGGTGTTATGCCGTTGGCCCCCTCCTTTGTGAAAATCGCAAGAACTCTAGTTAAGGGGGGTCAACTGACCCAAGAGAGAGAGACGTGCGAAAGACCACGTTCTCCCAAGAAGCAGAATAAAAAGTGACTTTGACTATTGTCTCATGGAGACCACCTGAAAAGCCCTCGGGCAAAGTGGGCTGGTTGCGAGAGAGATCGCATTACCTGCAACTTGATTGACACCTGCGATCCCGTGAAGAAGTATAAAGGCGGGTCTGAGGGGAGGACCCTCAGACGCACCAAGAAGACACCAAGGAAGCATGATACCGATTCCCGTGGGAGCGGGAAGCCATTTTTTTTTAGGAGGCCATGTGCGTCAGATTCCGGATCGGGAATCTGTGGCTGAAGCCAAAGGAAAATCGCTTTTAGCTAACAACTGATTCCAGGGAATTGTTTTGCAAAGACAACGGGCAAGTGTTCTTTCTTTCACCAGTCCTCTCTCTCTCCAACACGTGAAATGCCAGCGGTTCCCAAACGGAAAAGACTGCAGATTTCTAAGTGACTTTAATATTCAATTGGACTCAGTATTACCCCTAGACAACTATAGAGCTTATTTCTGATTAATTATTATTACACCGGTGTTTTAGATTGAGTATTGACGACGTATATGATCTGAATGTTTGTATTAACCTTACGTTTGTGCCCCTTTTTGAATAAAACGTTTGAAAATAGTAGCATCCGACTCAGCTGATCCATCTATCTTTGCTGGTAAGTTACCTGGTTACGGGGTTTTCGTAACAGTATCAATGCCTTCCACAAGTTCTGGTAACCTGCTTTCTGTCTGTGGCAGGACTCTGATATTGGCTTCGTTTTGCTCTCCATTAACATAGCCTGACTTGCTGGCATGTCCAACAGTCCTGCATTTTGCAGCATTTTGCATTTCTTTGTCTACATTATTACAGTCTAACTGCTGCTATTAACCACTTGGATACTGCTCCCCAATCCTGGCCTTAGTCTATCAAGGATGTTCTCATTGTCCGATTTGTCCTTTCTGACTCACACTGCTACATAAAACCAATGGGTTTTTTTTCTTGCTCCCAGCTCTGAAGTATTTTTTTACCTGAAGTATTAATTCTATTTCTGTTTGCACAGGTGCTGTCTGACCTGCTGCACATTTACCGTTTTGGCTGTGTCTAATGCACGTTATCTTAGTTCAGAAACTTTTATCAATTCTCCATAAAAGCAGTTCCACAAAAATTAAAGATGAAGCCTATAGAAAACATTGTCACCCGGCAACGATTATGGAAATAATGAAGAAATTCAGTCTCAGTAAAAACCTTTGTGTTGATTCTTCAGGACTGCCAGGACCAGCTACAGTCCTAAGACCCATTTGGCTGAGAAGGAATAATGCAAGAGATTCATTGAAGCTTGAGATGAGATCAATGCCTGCTGGAAGGGGCACTTCGAAGACTCTCCTTGGTACAAGCCTTCTTCCAAACCATGGCAGGCCACTTGATCCAACCTCACTTCCAGCTCAGACTGACAGAGAAGATGAGAAGACTTAGAGGACAACAGGAAAACAACAAGGTCTTTGGAGCAATTGATATGCTGTTGGAGTTCTAATACTTGCTGGTGAGTAACTTCTGATACAAATTCACAGCCCCATCTCCCATACCTTTCAGATGCAAGAGGAGGAGAGACTTAGAGTTGTTGTACTTTGTAACTATCTTCAGGAAAAGAAACTGAGTTGAATGCTATAACTACTAAGGGGCCCCCTGCTATATAATCAAGGGAAGTCATTGCCAGAGACTTACTCTCCTGCACACTTCCCAGTGTACAAAAGTTGCTTCCTAGTTACCTACACTGTGGACATGATATTCTGTGCATGACAACTCCAAAAGGAATACAAAGGACAGTCGTTAGAGGGGGAAAATAGTGTTTGAAGATCAGGATCTCTACTCCAGCAGAAAGCTGTCTATTGAGCAGCACTGAAGAGCTACGATTAAAACTCTCCACAAAGTCCTCCTGATGATGTCGGTGTTCTCCCCCAGGCCAAAATCCTTGGCAACTTAAATTCATCCAAATCCAATGGGCAGGCTATGGCTTTCTGTCAGCAAGTTTGTTGCTCTAAACTCAGCCACAGCAGAATATTGCCAGGTTGGTGGAGGAAAGAAATTCAAGGATGTTCTCACAGCATTCTTGGGTGAAAAATGTTCTGCTGTAATGTGTGGGTTTCCCTGGCCCACTATCAAGTACACAAGTTAATGGAAAAGATGTACTTGGGTTAGTCTTCAGAATGAACCTCAAACCCCTTGCAGGGCACACAGGTGAGCACTGAAAATGATAGCTGAACCACATGATCACCGTGCACCCTCCTGCACCTCCAGCTTTACCTGTACCAGAATCTTAGGTCCCATATTAGCCTATCATTTCTTAATCAATGCTGCAATTTCTAACAAAAAAAAGCTTTCAAATGAACTGAGGCAGTAATGGGGAGAAAATTGGTGGATAACAATATAAAGATCTATACATTAACATTTTATTTCTCTGAACATAATGCACTGTCCCCATGAACAAGGAATCTGCAAAGTGTGTCCTTGTTTTGGAAAGCACAGTGATCCTTTACCAGAATTCATTAAAAGTTCAAATCACAGAATGCAATCAGAAAATTGTTTCAAATCTACAGAATTTAACAAGATCTTACAAAATGTACTAAGAACCATTTTCCAGAGCTTGAAAACATTAACGAAGTAATAGAGATGAGGTGGAAGAGATCTTTCTAGATCTCTGTTTTAACATGTTTAAACATTTTTTTAACAAAAATAACAAGCAACTAAATTAGTTTAATCTAATCCCATCATTACATTGTTTGGTTCTGATAAACAAGTAAGAAAAATAATTCACAAGCAAGACTTCATACCCCCTTTAACAGGAGCTGACTTTTGTCAAAGGGACTATCGGCATATGTGCATGTCAATACCTCCAATCTCCTGTGTTAATGGGTGACTAAGTACACTTCAAAAGAGTAGGCAATGGTTTTAGATCATACATCTTATTCAGTGCATAACTCAATCAAGTGGGGTGCAAGGGAAGGACAAAAGGAAAGAATGTTAATGGTCAGTGGAATCAGGCAGTACCGAACTTTTCTTTCTTATTTTTCCTTTTCTTCCAGGATACAGATGCACCTGTTGAGGGAAGCAGTAAAGATTAACAATTTGCTTTACTAATCACATGTACATTAAAATATTGAAACATACAGCCGAAATGTGTCATTGCTTCAGCAACCAACACAGTTCGAGGATGCACTGGATGTAAAACATTATGCTAACTGTTATGGCTGATTTATACTTGTGTGTACGGGCTACGCCATAGCCCTGATTTTCACTTCTGCGTAGCTCTACGCCATAGCGAGCATGCGTTGGTGTGCGCCTAAATGCTAGTAGGCGGTGGGGTTTCTATGCCACTGTTTTGAGTTTCTTCATGAGAGACATGGACGAGGAAATGCATTTCAAACATTTTCACATGTCGGCAGGTAGATTTGACAATTTGGTTCATCTATTTCGCATCGGTGTATGCACAGCCTACGGACATGGCGGAGAAGAAGCAACCGGAAATGTGTAGGAGGAAGTGCAATTCTACCAAGCGGACCAATCACAGTTGTTGCGGTCTGCATCGCTGTGACGCGTGAGTGAGTTTTTTGGGGAGGTGCACGCCACCCTACAACGTAGGGTACGCGGTACCTACGGCGTAGATGTGATGTACAAGTATAAATCAGCCTTTACACTATCATGCTGCCCTTGAAGAAAGTGGTCGTGAGCCAGTTATTAAACAGCTTCAGACCTTCCAGGCGAGGTGCAAGTCCCCAAGCCAAGGTGGTTTTGGGGATTTGTACCCTGTAACAAGGAAAGCACAATGATACTTTGCAAATCAGGATGGTGTAAGGCCTGGGGGGAAATCTGCAGGAGGTGGTGATCCCATGCATCTGCTTTTGGTGGGAGTGATTGTGAGCTTGAGAGAACATTTCGGGTTAGCTTTGGCAAGTAACCACAGTGCATTTTCAGGGTTAGGTTTATTATTACGATCTGACTTGAAATTTGTTGTTTTGCAGCAGCGGTATAGAAAATGCAAAAAAAAAGGAATAATGAAGTTGTTTCAATTGGTTCATGGACCCACAACTTAGAGATGCTCATACCTCCAACAGCTGACCCCTCATTTTGTGGAATTTACAATACTGTAGCCACAACACAATGGTAATGGTAGTGCACACACAAAACGCTGGTGGAACACAGCAGGCCAGGCAGCATCTATAGGAAGAAGCACTGTCGACGTTTCGGGCCAAGACCCTTCGTCAGGTAACGGTAGTGTGATGATGATGTACTGGTCGTGCAGACTGGTATGGAGATTCTTGTTTGTTATTGGATCTGCACACATCCAGGCAAATAGAGTATTTCATTATGTTCCAGATTTGTACTTTAGAGTCTGCACCTTAGGTTATAAGGGGGTGTAAGGGGGTGAGTTACGCACTACAGAATACCCAATGTGTCCTTGTAGCCATCATTTTCTTCTGTGAGGGGTATTCTCTTGGGGCACTGGAGTTGGTCGTATTTTGGTTTTGCTCCGTTCATTTTTCCATTTCTTTATCACCCTTTCTCTATTTATATTAAAGTGTTTATTTTCTACTGTGAGGTATGACGTCATTCTTCTCTTTCTCTGTTTCAGTCATATCTGGCCTAATGCTTTTGCCTGCACATAGCATTTCTAGTTATTTTTTCACAATTTTGTCATCTCAAAGAATCCCAACCCCCTTCCCACCACAATGGTTAATTGGGTCTACTTGCTAACCCAGAACATGCCTTCTTCTCAATAATATCACCAAAGAAGTAGTACAGGAACCTGAAGATGCCCTCAATGTTTCACGAACAGCTTCTTCACTTCTGCCACCAGATTTCTGAAGGGATAATGAACACGTACACTACCTCACTGTCTTTTGGTTTTTTTGTTCTACTTTTTTTATTTTTAATATATGTTTCTTATTGTTATTTTAAAGTAATTTATTATGTATTGCAATGTACTGCTGCCACAAAGCAACAAATTTCATGACATACGCCAGTGATGTGAAACCTGATTCTGATTCTGAACTCTTTTGCTCCTCTATGTCACCTCTCATCTCCAACACTCCGTTTGCCAGCCTCTCTACATGGCTCAGACCCTTAAGTCTGTGCAACATCTTCGTAAATCTCCTCGGTGTGTTTTTCAGCAGAGTGACCGAAGCTGAAGAAAACACTCCAAATTAACTTGTTAAAAAATGGATAATCATGTGCAGGCAGAAGAGATTTAGTTTAAACTGGCATTACGTTCAGCAAGATGTGGACAGAAGGGCCTGTGCAGTTTCATGTTCCATGTGCCATGTTCTATGTTTTGCTTGTATCATTCTCCTCCTAATTACAGTGATGGGCATCTTATACTCTCAATACTTTCCACACTGAAAACAAGCACATATTCAGTCTTAGCCATTTCTGCCGATCTTAAGTGTTGACAAAATATTTTCTTTCCAACAGCTAGTGGAACAGGACTTACCAAAATATTGGCTCTTCAATCACCCCATTGCTTTTTTTCTCTTCCCCTCTCATCTTCCCTCCTAAGCACAAAAGATACCACATCTTCCCTTTTACATCAATTCGTTCCACTAACCAAGTCTCCAGGCACTTCCAGGAAAAACAGCAAATTGCCTGTACTTCAAGCAATGTTGAAGTTTCTTTATTTGATGGCTTCCTTCATTTGCTTTGCAGGCACCTCAGTTTCCTCTGCATGCTTTACCCAGAAGTGTTGGTTGCCTTTCGGTTTCTTTTCTAGTCTACCCCATTCTCATTCTCTGGTTTGAGTGTGCACTGCTCGAGTGAGGTTTGACTGAAGCTTAAGGATAAACACCAAATCTTTCAATTGTATACATTAGAGCCTTCCAGACAAAACAGTGAGTTCAACCATTTCAGAAAATGAATTCCATTTACACTTCCTCTAGACTAGGGGTTCCCGACATAGTTTTTATGCCATGGACCAATACCATTAAGCAAGGGGGTCCCTGGACCCCAGGTTAGGAGCTCCTGCTCTAGACCCATTTTACATTTCTATGATTACCCCGTTTTGCCTTGCACCAACATCCTGTTCTGTCCCACAAATCCTCCCCAAACATTCTCTACTTCAGAATTCAAATTTCAAAGTAAACATATTGTCAAAGTACACATATGTCACCATAGATTCATTTCCTTGCAGGAATTCACAGTAAATACAAAGAAACACAATTGCATTAATGAAAAGTCACAGACAAGACAACAACCGATGTGCAAAAGAGATCAAACTGTGCAATACAGTAAGAAAAGAAACAATCAAAATAGTAATAATAAATAAGTAAAAATATCAGATGGGTCCTTTAAAGTGAGTCCATAGGTTGTGGGAACAGTTTAGTGATGGGACAAGTGAAGTTATCTCTTCTGGTTCCAGAGGGTGTAATAACTGCTCCTGAAGTTGGTGGTGTTTGTTCTGAATCTCCTGTTCCTCCTTCCTGGTGGCAGCAGAGCATGACCTGGGTGGTGGGGATCCCTGATGATGGATGCTGTTTCCTGCAACAGCGCTCTTTGTAAATGTGCTCAATGGTAGGGAGGGCTTTACTCTTGATGGACTGGGCTGTATCCACAACATTTTGTAGGCTTTTCTGTTCAAAGGCATTGATGTTTCCATACCAAACTGTGATGCAACCAGTCAGTATACTCTCCAGCGTAGATCTATAGAGGTTTGCTAAAGTTGTAGATGATGTGCTGAATCTTCACAAACTACGAGGAAAGTACAAGTGCTGCTGTGCCTTCTTTGTAATAGCACTTGCATGCTGGATCCAGGATAGATCCTCTGAAATTATAAGTTCAGTGATGATATTTCTATATATAATTTTAATTTCTTAATATATTATTTATATAATTATTTTCATTTCTTCGATCTGTCAAGCTGGACTGTTTCTCTTTTCACAGACAGTGACTGCTCTGAGAACTTCTAACATTATCTATATTTTAGATTGCCTGAATCTGCTGTTTTTGTCATCAATGTCAACAGCAAGTGGGCACTGAGTCAGAAGCAAGATTTTTTTTTAAAAAGGGATTGGGAAAATCAGGTTGGTAATAGGTCTCAAGAGAGTGAATTTGTAGAATGCCTATGAGATGGCTTTTTAGAGCAGCTTGTCGTTGAGCCTCCTGGAGGATCAGCTATATTGGATTGGGTGTTATGTAATTCCTAACAAATTTTATGTCTTGCCATGCACCACTGTCAAAAAACAACAAATTTCGTGACATACGTCAGTAATAATAAATCTGATTCTGATTCTTATCCCATTTCTTAAATGGAATATTTTCAAACTTTGCCCAAAGTTCAAGATTTCTCAGCCAGGGAGAAACATTCTCCCTGTGTCTAGTATTTCAAACCCTTTAAGAAGTTTATAACTTTTGATGTCATTTGCTCTCATTCTTCTAAATGCTAGAGAATACAGTTTCAAATGACACAATTTTCCTCACACAGTACACAGCCATCACTGGAACCAATATAGTGAATCTTTGCTACACTTCATCTATGGCAAATGCAATATTTCTTGGGGAAGAAGTCACAAGCTAAACATTAGATATCCAGATGCAATCTTGCTAAGGCCCTATGCAATCTCATACTTTGAAGTCTCTCCTCATAAGAGTTGATGTATCATTTGCCCTATTGAACTGCACCTGACATTAGCAATCATACCTAGGTCACACTAAATATTAACAGAGCCTAATCTCTCACCATTTAGGTTCCACTTTTCTGAAACATGCATCAAAAAAGGATAATTTCATATTCCACACAGGTTCTAACTTGTCTTTGAATGTAATATTTACATTATAAGAGAAACAACGTAAGCAGTTAAGCCTGATGCAGTGAAACAAGAAGAGAGTCTTCACCTCACCAACCCAATCACCATTCACAAACTTAACTAATCAGAATCAGAAACAAAAAATCAGGTTTATTATCACTGGCATGTGACATGAAATTTGTTAACTTAGCAGCAGCAGTTCAATGCAATACATAATCTAGCAGAGAGGAAAAAAAATAATAATAAATAAACAAGTACATCAATTACATACATTGAATAGATTTTAAAAATGTGCAAAAACAGAAATACTGTATATTTTTTAAAAAGTGAGGTAGTGTCCAGAGATTCAATGTCCATTCAGGAATCAGATGGCAGAGGGGAAGAAGCTGTTCCTGAATCACTGAGTGTGTGCCTTCAGGCTTCTGTACCTTCTACCTGATGGTAACAGTGAGAAAAGGGCATGCCCTGGGTGCTGGAGGTCCTTAATAATGGACACTGCCTTTCTGAGACACTGCTCCCCAAAGATGTGTGATCCAATTTCATTGTAATATTCCCCTCAAATCCCCCACATTCTACCTCTTCCCTACATACCTAGACAGCTCAGATGGCAAAATAACTTACCAACATACATGTTTTTAAAATATAGAGGGAAACTGGAGCACTTGAAGGAAGTCTACATTGTCACAGGAACATCATGCAAACTCAGTAGAGAGAGAATGGAGGTTATTGGAGCTTTGGTTACTTATTTGCACCCTTGGAGGGCCTCTGTTGGATATCACCCAATCACATTTTAGCATCTTAGAGTTCTGCATGAGTGTGGTGAAAGTCAGGTATCCAAGGTCTGTTGGACAGCAGATTCCTGCACACACTTCATGGCCAGATGCACCACTGCTGAAGAGATGTCCAGTCATGTCCAGTCCTCAACTCTATACCATGGAAAGCTGGCAAAGGAATTTATTTTACTTCATTTGCATTATTTTTAATATTTTTATAAATTTGAATGTATTTTTAACTTCATCAGAAACATCCTAATATTTTTTGTCAAGTAGCAAGCTGTTAAAAACTGTGGGGGTGTTCTGCATTAGTGTTTCAGACATATATCGTACATCAGGCTGCTGTGCATTGACTACAGCACAGTGTTTAATATAATCATATCCTCCAAAGTTATCACCAAGCTCCAGGATCTGGACCTCTGTACTTCTCCTTGCAACAGAATCCTTCACTTCCTCATCGGCAGACCACAATTAGTACAGATTGGTAACAACATCGCCTTACTGGCCATCAGTCTAGGTGTACCTCAAGGCTGTATGCTTGGTCCCCTGTTTTAGTCTCTTCATAGCCACGGCCGTGTACTAAGCATTTTCGTCTTGGATGACCAGTCTTGTGCTCGGATGCAATCACTAACAAGGTGCATCTGCTCCTCTGCTTTCTTCCAAGCTTAAGGAGATTTGGCTTGGCGTGTCATCAAATACCCTAGTAAACTTCGACAGATGCACTATTGAAAGTATCTGGACTGGTTGCATCATGGCCTGGTATGGCAATTCCAATGCACGGGAAGGAGAAAGCAAAGCCTCTGTACAAAGCAGCGAAGATTACAGGCGGTCAGTCCATGCTGTGGCTATGTCCAAGACAATCTGGTCTATGAAGGACAATGAATTGCAGAATCTTTAAAATATTGGTGTGTTTATTGTGAGGACAAAGTGCATGTGGGCACAGGAACAATGAAAAACTTACTTGCAACAGCATTCACAAGGAAAACTAATTATACACAATTTTTGCAAGGAAAAGTACACAGCTAGAACATAAAACACAAACATGACAAAACCTGCAGGTGCTGGAGATCCGAAACAACACACACAAGATGCTGGAGGAACTCAGCAGGCCAGGCTGCATCTATGGAAAAGAGTAAACAATTGACATTTCGGGCCGAGACCTTTCTTCAGGGCTGGGAAGGAATGGAACATAAAACACTAAGTCCATTTTAGTGCAAAGTGATCAGAATAGTCATAGTTTTTCTAAAGTGTAATGGTAATTAGGGTTTTGACACTGGTTCAAAATCTGAAGGGAAGTAGCTATTCTTGAACCTAATTGTATAGAACGTTGAGCTTCTGTACCATGATTGTAGCTGTGAAAAGATGGCATGGTTCAGACAGTGGGGATCTCTGTTGAATGATGTTTCCTGCTTAAGGCAGCACCTCCTGTAGATGATACCAGTGGTAGAGAAGGGCCTGTCTGTAATTGACTGGGCAAACTGCACTACTTTCTGCATCTTCTTAACATCACGTGCATTCGAACTTCCATAGCAGACCATGATACAACCAGTCGGGATACATTCAGCTGTACATCTGTAGAAGTTTGTTCGTATTTGGAAACAAGCTAAACTTTCTTAACCTCCAAAGAAAGTAAAGACATCGGCTACACTAGGTCTGTTAGTGAAAAGTGGCTCCAGGTGCAAGTAGGAAATAAAACAAAAGTGAAACAAATAGAAACTTTGAAGATTTAATTAAATTTTATTTTAAATGCTGTAACTTCTACAACAGTAAAACAAAAATAGATTGTCTCTTTTTCTACCATGTTTAGAAAAAGGAAAGGAAATACCTGACATATTCATAGATACATTCTTTGCTCACTGCTATCACAAAATAAAAGTATTTTTTCTTAGCCAGTTTTTAGGGTTGGGGAGAGATGCTTCATATCAGCACGTTGCTTCATGTTCAAAAGTCACAGCTGTTTACCTACGTTCAGAAACATGAACAACTTCAGTCACTTACTCAAGAAACATGTGACATCAGTGGCAGAGCCAAGAAATCTTTCTGTTACTATTGCTGAGTAATTTCCCTTCCTATCCTTCAACTTCAATTTCACAACTTTAACTACATCAGACACAACCTAAATAATGCAATCAATGCACTTTCTTAGAATTTCTTGAGTGTAATGCTGTTTTTCTGCAGAGCAAGGGATTGGGAAAACTCTTCCTCAGATACCATAAAAACAGAAGGTATCTCTGGAAATTGAACCTTGAAATGACATTTGAATGAGCATACCTTTTCATTTTTCAGTGATGTATTTTCAAAGTAGAATTTTAAGGGCTAGCATTGACTCAATGGGCCAAATTGCCTCCTAAGCCATTAAAAAAATGCAGAACAACCTTTTCTGTGCTGGGTGAACTCAGTTTTTTTTACATCATGCAAGATAAATCTAATTGGTTGAAGACTGGTTTCTCTGATGGTGGACCTTCAGGAGAAGCCAATGAGAGAAGATCCATCAGGCACTTCTGGCAGAAGATGGTTGAATGCATTTTACCCCATCTTGTGCTGTCATTGAAAATGCAGATGTTAGGGAGTCTCCTATCACCATTCATAACTGGATGTGTCAAGACTGAAAAACTTTGTCTTGATCTATTGATTGTGGTTCACTTTACTATTGTGTGCCAATTTTGCTGTTCTGTATGAAGCTAGGATGAGGACATTTGAAGATGATTTACTGACTGGGTACTTCATTTGGTGCCTGATGCCCAGTGTACTGTTCTCACACCTTGTCAAAGTAGGATTGGTCTCATGATTTAATATTAATAGTAAAGGAAGGTGACAGGTTGTAAATTGCAGCAACAAACTTTGTTGCATGCTGATGGTTGCTTTGATCTCATTATTCAAAGTTTATCTTATCTGGCATGATGATAATGGCACATATCACAAGGGAGGCTCCATTCTGTGGGAAGATGTGATTTTGGCTTAGAAATCTATGTGTAATGATTTTCCAGCATTAGTAATCTTATTGCTTTGAAATGCTCTATAATGCGGGTTCCCAACCTTTTTTATGAGGGGTGATTTATAAATTCATGACCTAAGGTAGAAGAAGTCAATTATAGAAAACATAACACATTTATTTTTCCTACATTTACACACTTAGTCCAGCGGTCGTGGAGCATACTGATCCGTTCTTTGAAGAAGTCGACATCTTGGACGTCCAGAAGTGGTCCACAGCATAGGGTGATTCATAAGTTCGAGGCCTATGGCAGAAGGAGATGTTATTAACTTCAAACTTTCTGCATTTTCACTCAAAGAGTTGAACTGCACACGCATGTAACGAGAGCTGTATAACTCATCTCCTTCCACCTTAGGCCATGAACTTATCAATCACCCCTGCTGTGGACCACCTGAGGGTCCAAGACTCTCTCAGTACATGCACATGCACATTTAACTCTTTGAGTGATAATGCAGGAAGTTTGAAGTTAATAACTCATCTCCTCCTACCTTAGGCTACGAACTTATCAATCACCCCTGCTGTGGACCACTTCTACAAAGAAGGGATCTGTATGCTCCATGACCGCTGGACTAAGTGTGTACATGTAGGAGGGAACTATGTTAAAAAATAAATGTGCTAGGTTTTCTGAAATTGACGCCTTCTAGCTTAGGCCACAAACTTATCAATCACCCCGCGTATGTCATGGGTTTCTTCCGGGTGCTCTGGTTTCCTCCCACAGTCCAAAGACCCACTGGCTGGTATGTTAATTGGTCATGATCAGGCTACCATTAAATCAGGGCGGCACAGTTTGAAGGGCTAGAAGAATCTATTCTGCACTATATTACAAAAAAAAATCAATCAATAAATGTCCATTTAGAAATTGGATAGCTGAGTGTGTACCTTCAGGCATCTGTACTTGCTTCCCTATGGTAACAATGAGAAGGCGGCATATCATGGGTAGTGGGAGTCTTTAATGATGGACATCATCTTCCTAAGGCATCACTCCATGAAGATGTCTTGGATACGATGGAGGCTAGTACCCACGATGGAGCTGACTTATCTTACAAGTTTCTGCTACTTTGATCTTATGCAGTAGCCCCCCCTTCCCACCCACATACCAGACGATGATGCAGCCAATCAGAATGCTCTCCAACAGTACATTTGTAGAAGTTTTCAAGTATTTAGTTGACAAACCGAATCTCCTCAAATTCCTAATGAAATATAGCTGCTGTCTTGCCTCCTTTATAGCTGTATCAATATGTTGCATCCAGGTTAGATCCTCAGAGATATTTAATACTGTACCCAGGAACTTGAAATTGTTCACTCTCTCCAATTATGATCCCTCTGTGAGGATTGGCTTGTGTTCCATTGTCTTACTCTTTCTGAAATCCACAATCAGCTCTTTGGCCTTGCTGACGTCGAGTGCAAGGTTGTTGCTGCGACACCACTCAACCAGCTGGTATATCTTGCTCCTGTACACCCTTTCAACACCATCTGAAATTCTGCTAACAATCATCAGCAAATTTATAGAAGGCATTTGAGTTATGCCTACCCACAGAGCCATTGGTGTAGAGAGGGAAGAGCAGTGGGCCAAACACACCGCCCTGTAGTTCACTAGTGTTGATTGTCAGCGAGGTGGAGATGTAATTTCCAATCCACCCAGATTATGGTCTCCTGGTTAGGTAGCTGTGATCCAGTTGCAGAGGGAGGTATGGACGCCTAGATTCTGAAGCTTTTCAATCAGGATTGTAGGAATGATGGCGTTAAATGCTGAGCTATGGTTGATAAACAGCATCCTGACATGGGTATTTGAATTGTCCAGGTTATCCAAGGCTGTGTCTGCGGTAGACCTATTGTGGCAATAGGCAAATTGCATTGGGTCCAGGTCCTTCCTGAGAACGATTCTAGCTTTGACCAACCTCTCAAAGTGTTTCATCGCTATAGATGTGAGTACTATTGGACGATAGTCATTAAGGCAACTCGCGCTGCTCCTCTTGGGTACTAGTATAATCGATGCCCTTTAGAAGTAGCTGGGAACTTCCACCGTAGCAATGAGAGATTGAAAATGTCTTTGAATACCCCCACCAGTTGGTTGGTACAGATTTTCAGAGCCTTAAAAGGTACTCCATTGGGCCGTGTCTCCTTGTGAGGGTTTTCCCTCTTGAAAGACAGCCCGATGTTGGGCCCTGAGACAGAGGTCACAGGGTCACTGGATGCTGTAGGGATCCTCATAGCTGTAATTTTATTCTCCCTTTCCAAGCGAGCTTGAAAGGCATTGAGCTTGTCTGGCAGAGAAGCATGATGTTAGGTTCTGCTTGGTAGGAAGTAATGGCCTGCAAACCCTGCCAGAATTGACGTGCAACCAATGTTGCCTCCATCTTCTCTCAGAATTTTTCCTTGGTTCTTGAAATAGCCCACCGCAAGTCATACCTGGGTTTCTTATACATGGTTTCATGGTTTGAAAAGGAAGAAAATTGAATTGCCATTGTAGACAAATTACTAGAAAAAAATCTGGGAAATAGTATTGAGTATATAATTTAGAAAGATGGTTTAATACAAATGAGAAATAAAAACCATGCTGAATTACTCAGTAGGTCAGGTAATATCCATGAAAAGTGAGAGATGTTTCAGGTTGGTGCTGTATGACCCACTGTGTTTCCTTACTTTGTTTTCATTTAAGACATCGAGTACTTGCAGCTTTATTAATCTGAAATTTCTATTTTGCATTACATTTTCACTCCTCCTTACAGTATTTACATAAGACTGCAAACTTTATGCAAACAGTATTTCCATAAGACTGTTTTACAGCTCTACCTGTTCTAGTCACTGATCTGAGATGTCGCCTGGTCTGGCTCCTGGAGTAATTGTTTTCGCGTTGAAGTGGTTGAGGGTAAAAAAAAAATTCTCATCCTACACTTAGATACGGTGACCGTCGCTTGCGGACTAACCCCCTCCCTTCCCCGAACCGAACTCCTCGGCTCAGCATCATGTGAATGGACAGCCCAACCCGAGACTGGGCAGCTCGTGACGGCGCTGGGGTCACGTGCTCCGGCGCCCGCGCCAATCAGCGCCGAGCCTGCTCCGGGGCTGCGACGCCACCTCCAATAAAGGAGAGCTGTGCCGGTGAGCGGAATCGGGTCCGGCCGCCGCCGAGCGAGTGGTACCAGGCATCGCCAGTTACATCCTCCCCTCCTGGAACAGTGCATCGGAAGAGGTGAGCCGGTGCTGCTGGGCTTTTCTTTTGCCTCGTTTGCCGCTGTTCGTCCCGATATTTTAACCGGGTGGGTGCTGGAATTGTGGCTTCGGGAAAAGGCTGGAATTGTGAGATGTTTTGATCCAAGGGTGGCCTTGGGGGAGTACCTCACGTTTAATGCAGGCCAGGTTTGTTTGTTTTTTAAACGAATTTTATTTCATCCCTTTTTGGTTTCTCGCCCCATTGAATGATGCAGTGACGAATGGGTTTCGGGCGGATTTCCAAAATAAATTCTCTGGGAGTGCTTCCCCCTAACGTTTCCAGGCGTACTTGCCATATGCCAGTAACTGTTCGAGTCTTGTGATCTGACTCAAACAATCAAACGGGAAAATAGTCTTACTTAATGTTACACGTAAATGGAACTGGGTGGTGTTCCATAAACTTTTGTAAACCAATTTAAAATAATTTGATTCGAACCCCCCCACCCCAGAGACATTGTGTTGTTACAGTGGCCTGCATTGCTGAAGTTTTAATCGAACATTTTACTTAAAAGGATAGGAAAATATTTTGTCTAAGTTTGCACGCATGTAAGCAATTGTTCTTTCCAATTTCCCAGGATGAAGATTTACTGTATACTCTCTTTATGCCTGACTGGAATCTTTGCAGCCCCAAGCTTGGACCCTGAACTGGACGAGCCCTGGCAACAGTGGAAAAGTTGGCATCAGAAGACCTATGGACGAGTAATGTGACTAATTTCTATATGAAGAAGTGTTTCAAGGTGAAATGCACAGATTTTTGAGTAAGTTTTTTTTCCCCCTTCAGAATGAAGAAAGCTGGAGGCGATTGGTGTGGGAAAAGAACCTTAAAAAAATTGAACTTCACAACTTGGAACATTCGCTTGGCATTCATTCATTCAAGCTAGCCATGAACCACTTTGGAGACATGGTAAGTAAATAAATATACTGCTAATAGAATTGTAATAACTTGTGAAGAAGCCCTGCTGTATTCAATCAAAAAGATCAAGGACATGTTCCTACAAAAAGTAAGATTTAAGTTTTGGATCATTTGTTTTCAGTGAAATGCACTTTTTGTTTAAAATGAACTAATTGCTTGAAAATGGCAGTGGCAGCATCTCTTGCCAGGTGTCTATGTACCTAATGGGGTAAGGGTCAAGTTATGAAGTTGATTAGGTTGGGTTAGTTGTTTACCTAGCTAAAAGGTGTTCTGTATCAAAAATTTTCTATGAAGCTAGTTGGTGCTCTGGGGGTCCTAAAACAAAATATTTATGTTTTACTAAATATGTTTTCCCTTGCAGACAAGTGAAGAATTTAGACAGATAATGAATGGATACAGGCATACAAAACAGAATGTTAAGACTCAAGGATCCCTCTTTCTGGAGCCCAATTTTCAAGAGTTGCCGAAAGAGGTAGATTGGCGTGAGCACGGATATGTCACTCCAGTTAAAGACCAGGTGTGTTTTTATCAATATCACAATATAAGTACTACCAATGTAGCTTAAAATGGTTAAATAATGTCTGCCAATTTCCACCGCAGGGGCAATGTGGCTCATGTTGGGCTTTTAGTGCCACTGGAGCTCTTGAAGGTCAACAATTTAGAAAAACTGGCAAGCTCGTCTCTCTCAGTGAACAGAATCTTGTGGACTGCTCAAAACCTGAGGGAAATGAGGGCTGTAATGGGGGACTGATGGATCAAGCTTTCCAGTATGTGCAAGATAATGGTGGAATTGACTCAGAAGAATCTTACCCTTATACTGCCAAGGTAAGGTGACAATGCCTTGTCCTGAAGCTTTGTATCTCATAGTACCAGTTAGGGACATCTAGTCACAGAAGTTTGCCCAGAGAGAATTTGCAAAACACTAATCAATAATTTTAAAATGGCAAATAAAACTGGGAGGTGGTGGAGGATGAAAAGTAAAGATGCTTTTTTCAAACTCGCTTCTTGGCACATACTGGGTGACCTTATTATTTAACGTAACTTCGTGATGCAACTTCCCACTCCCACTTTGCTTTCTTTTTCCCCTTTTTCCTCCCCACCCCACCCATTACACAAGCTGCCTGTAAACTGTTTGCCTCTGTTACAATGCGCCTTAAAAGTATTAACTCCCAAATATGTTTGAACCGTAAACCTGGAGAGATTGTAATATCTTAAGTAAATTCAGAGACAATTTAATTTACAAAAAGATTACCAGTTTATACACTGGCCTAATTTTTGCCACTTCAAAGTTGGATTGAGTGAAAATTTGGTGGCTCTGTCACGTGAGTGCTCATGTTTTATATTCCTCATTGGGCCCTTCCCTTTTACTACAAGTGTAGTTTGCTTTGTAGTGGTGGGAATTTTTAAGCTGGTGTCTGCACAAGTGACTTCATAGTATTTTGTAAGTATGGTGACTTTTTTTTGTACCATGTTACCTACACTTGCTGTTTTTCCTTGCATTCAGTGGACAAACGATGACCCAGGAAGTGGCTGTAGGGCCCACTAGGTCTGTACTAACCATAAGAAGTAATCCTATTAGTTCCCTTACCCCTGCAAATTTATTCCTTTGTTTCCATCAGCTCCTTTTGATTTTTGTCACTGACAGACACTTAAGGGGTAGTTGACTGCAGCTAATTAACCTACTATTTTTGAGAATTTTTGTTAATTAACCTACCAGTTTTTACTAATTAACCTACAGGTGCATTAAAGTTCAAGTCATGTGGGCACAATAAATTTGTCTCTTTAATGGCAAATTGTGACAATATTCCTAATTCGATTTTTCTTTTGTCAGGATGGCGATCACTGTCTTTATGATCCAGCTTACAATTCTGCAAATGATACTGGTTTTGTGGATATTCCAGCGGGTAAAGAAAGGGCCCTGATGCGTGCTGTTGCTTCTGTTGGACCAGTTTCTGTAGCTATTGATGCTGGCCATAGTTCATTCCAGTTCTATAGTTCTGGTAAGAATCTTGATCTTCTCAAAGCTGAGACTATTAGAAGAAGTCATAAATTTTATGTGCAGATGCTTGGCATGTCTGACTGGTGATACTAGCTTTCCATTTAGGCTTTCTGTTGTGTTGCATGCTGGTTAGTATTTGTGGGTTCAAGAATGTGTGGTTTTAGTGCCAAAGGATAGGGGGACAGGCTGGAGCAGAAAACGTAAACAAAGATTTTGCAACACAGCAAATTGAGTGGATTGTTTAAACATTGCTTTTTGCTATGTAAAACTAATGTTAATGGACTTCAATGGAATGCATGTAGTATTTGCAAAGAGAAGTTGACTACACTAATAAGTTTATGTTCCCATCAATAATGGAAATAAGGTTAGAGGGCACTTAATTTGCAGGTTGTATGATCTTTTAAGATTCATGAAACCTGGAATATTAAGCATTCACTTGGGTGGAATTGTTGACCAAAGAAGGTAAGGTAACGTAGCATTCAAAGTAGAGGCACTTTGAGTTGTGATCATGAATTTGGGGGGGGGTGGGGATACATAGTTGGAAGAGTTGATTGCCACTTAAAATGTGGCATCTGAATAGGATGGAGAATAAGTTTGAAGGGAACTGTTATTATCATGGGAGGTCTTCATTCGTGCCTTAATTACATGAACAAAACTGGCAAGAGTATTGTGGCAGAAACTTGCCAAGATTGCTTCTTAGAACATTGTTGTCAAACCTATCCAGGAACAGGGCATTTAAGATTTGCCCATGGATAATGAAGCAGTAATGGGTTAAACTTGTGGATAAAGATACACAGAAGATGGCCACCAGAATATGACAGAATTCAAGATGCAGTTTATGGGTAAATGCTGGGCCAAAGTTATTAATTTTTCAACTTGAATGAGAGCAACTATAATGGAATGAAGGTGGAAAACTAACTAAAGCAGAAGAAACAGTTAATTATTTAGGAAAGTGAATGTAATAAGATCTAATCAACACCATTTTATGAAAGGTAAATTGTGCTTGATAGTGTATTTAGATTTCCAAAAGGTGTTTGACAAAGTGCCACTTGAGATAGTTGCAAGAATATTAAGAGCCCATGGTAAGAGGGGTGATGTGGGAGTTTGCAGGTATGTAAGCTGATTTTAAAAACTGGCTGCTGCCTAGAAAACAAAAATTGGAGTAATTTCTCCAGTCCAGGGCGGCCCATTTATTAACTAAATAATAAGAATGATTTGGGTGTAAAGTACTGAAAAACCAAATGAACAAGCAGACCCAAATAGCACTTTAAGGCATGTTGGCATTTAGAACAAGGCAGCTGGAGCATTAGGTAATAACTACACTACCAGGACTGTGTCTCCTGTAAGGCATTTGGTATACAAAGAATTTGGAGCTTTGAGTCTAGCTCTTAACATGCACATGCACAAGTTTAAGTTTGCATTTTGTTTTGTTGAAAGGTGTTTACTATGAAGAAACATGCAGCTCCACAGAACTAGACCATGGTGTATTAGTAGTAGGATATGGCTTTGAGAACGAAGATGCTCATGGAAAGAAATACTGGATTGTTAAAAACAGGTATGCAACATTTCTGAATTCTTTTCCAATCTAATTGGTTAAATCTTTTATGAGCCTTTTCTGATTATTTTTCGTTTGTGTTTTTAGCTGGAGTACCCAATGGGGTGAGGAAGGTTACATAAAGATGGCCAAAGACAGGAACAATAACTGTGGAATAGCCAGTGCTGCCAGCTACCCTCTAGTATAAATTGCACTACTGTTCAAATAACTTGAATATGTGTAAAAACTAGGTCATTGCACCTAGACTGCTAAAGCAGACTGCCTCAGTGATATGGTCCAGAACTTTGAGCAGACCTTCAAATTTATTTTCCCAGAATATGCTTTGATTTTCTTTTTGATAGACTATCAACATTACATCTTGCCACTGGGTTAAGTGACCAAGAAATTGAAGTTCCTTGGATATGTTAATCAATTTGTATCATTGGTTTTTTAAAGTAATTGTAGTTCCAATAAGCTTTTTAATGAGGAAATTGATGTCAATTGATTTCCAAATATTAAGAATTTGTTCCACTTATTGTGCACTGCTTGATTGGTTCTAACTGTGTAATTGCTGTGCAATGCACAATGTTTATTCAATTTTTTTATTTGTAATCACAAATAAAGTTTTCTTGCTCCCAAGACCTGCAGCTTCTGTATGTGGTTCTTAACAGATGGTTAATCAAATAAGGAGCTCCTTGAGTGTGAGTTGGGTCTGGAAGCTGTTCTGTCCTTTTGAGAACATTGCTATCCTTTAAAGGTGGCCTCTTAACTGAGTTTGTGTAATTCTTGATGTCTCAAGACTTTTGTTTACCTGGTTTGTAGGGAAGAAGGCAAGCACAACAAATGTTGAACTCTTCTGATTATATACCCATATTAAGAATAATTCAGACCATAAGACATAGTAAAATAAAGCCACTTGCTCCATCACATCTGCTCCATCATTCACTCAGAGCTGATCCTTTTTTCTTCCACCGCCTCTGCCCCATTACCTGGCCTTTACCCTGTAATCTTTGACACAGTGGCCAGTCAAGAACCTATCTATCTCCACCTTAAATACACTGAGCAACATGGCTGCCTGTTGTAACAAATTTGCTACCCTCTGGCTAAAGAAATGTATCTGTTCTAAATGAATGCCCTCTTGTCCTAGATTTCCCCCACCATGGGAAACATCATTTTCACATCTCTATCTATGCTTTTCAACATTCAAAAGGTTTTAATGAGATTCCCTCCCCATCCTGAATTCCAGTGAGTACAGGCCCAGAAGTCGTCATAACTCTTTAATTCCTGAAATCATTCTTGTGAACCTTCTCTGAACCCTCTCCAATGCCAGCATACATTTTCTTGAATAAGGAGTCCAAAACTGTTCACACTACTCAAGGTGAGGCCTTCACCCCTGCCTTATAAAGCCTCAGCATCTCATCCCTGCTCTTGTATGCTAGATCTCATGAAATGAATGCTGACGTTGCATTGGCCTTCCTCACCACCGACTACCAGCAAATTGATCTTTAGCATGTTCTGCAAGACTCCCAAGTCCCTTTGCATCTGTCTTTTAGATTTTAAAGTCTGCATATTAAAGTCTTCCATGACTATCATAACATTGCCCTTTTGATACGCCTTTTCTATTTCCCATCGCAAACTGTTGTCCACATCCCAGCTACTGTTTGGAGGCCTATATATAACTGCCAGCAGGGTCCTTTTACCCTTGTTTCATAGCTCAACCTACGAGAATTAGCAACATTTGATCCTATGTCTCATCTTTCTAATGACAATGCCATTGTTTACCTGCAGAGCTAGCCATCCCCTCTACCTACTTAACAATCCCTCTGATAAAACTTGGACATTCCACTCCCAACTAAAACCATCCCTTAGCCACGATTCAGTGATGGCCACAACATCGTACCTGACAATCTGTAAAAGTGCAACAAGATCATCCACTGTATTTGCAGCTCTTTTTGATTCTGCATCCCTAATGCAATGAAACTCACCCTGCTGTCTGCAATTTTATCCTATCATTTGTCTGCCTTTCCTGATAGTCTGACTGCACAGTATTTTTTTTTAACCATGCATTCTTTTCTGAGTCCCGTCACTCTCAGTTCCCATCTTCCCTCCCCCTGCCAAAGTTGTCTTGTAATGAAGACATTATTAAGCATAAATACAGTAGCCTAGGTCATCCAAGCCATCATGTATTGTCTTTTGCCAAATGTATGAAATGCTATTTCCTCCTTTTCTGTATTTTCCCTTCAGCTATTTTATGCTCAACTTAATTCTTCCATACTAAAGGTGTGAATTGTATAGTTTGATTTTAATTCACAAGGTTATTTCACACTTAATTGTACTATACAGTAAAATGTACATGTCTATACAGTGAAATGTCATTAGGTTAACAACCTACGAAATCTAAGATTTGCTGAGGGCAGCCTGCAAGTTTTACACTTCGTTTTAGTTCTACATCTCTCATCCTAACGCTAATGCAGAAAAGTATATAATGTATAATGTAGCAAATGTAATGGCACATTATTTAAATTAAACTTTTGATGTACCATTATGTAAGTAATGCACCAAATTCATCCTATTGGTACTGGGTTTTGCATCTAACTAGTATTGATTGCTTTGGTTTGGGCCTGATTTGTATAGGTAACACTAGCTAAAATGTGAATGTGTTTTAAAGCAAGTCCTTCAGTGAAAAGTTATATTGTGCCTTCAAATGCAGTTGTTATCTGTCAGCCAGTATACATTACAGGCATATTTTATCAGAAAATAATCCCAACAACTTGCGAATAGAAACTAGATGCGTCAGTGCTGAGAACCTTGATACATTGTCATAAGAGATTTTGCATCATTTGTACAACTAATGGTTCTTAAATCAACCTCTCATGCTACTCTGCTCCACATTCCTGTCAATTATCTAATAACAAACTTACTAGTTTGTACTTGCTATTCAACTTCACTAATCAAGCATTTGTTTGAACCCTTAAGCTGTAGATTTTCCCCATGTTGCAAGCTATACAACCAGAATAGCCATTTCAGCTGTCATTTACACAGCAGCTGTCCACTTTGTCACCCTTCACGGGACAAGCAGGTTCAGTAAGCTTGACTAGCAAGGCACTGGGTACGGCTGATGATGCAGTGCTTGCTGATCAGCATGAATGTATTTAGTAAGATCGTCAGTACTGGCTCTCTGGGTTGTGTCGACTAGTATACTGAGATGGTTCTGACTAAATGTGTAAATGAGATCCTCTAAATAAGGAATTTTAAAGTAGATTTCATCCATCTGACTGCTCCATCTCTTCCCTGGTCATTTGTCTCAGAACTGAAGTGATCGCACACCAGTATTCTAATTAATGAGCTCAGTACCTACATTCATATCCACTGCACTGGTTAATGTTCCACTTGTTAACCTCAGGTATGTAACAAAGTTATGCCATCTCCCCAGCATTTCTCAATATTTTCTCGACTCAAGTAGGAAGTCTCACTTCCATGGGAGTAGAGCTAATCATCTTAACTGCATCATCTTACTGCAAATTCCTACAAAGTAACCGGAAGGAAAGGAAAGCTGATGTTGGCATCCTCTGCCAGGCCAACATACACAGTTACTCTCAGTTGACAAAGTTGGTGAGGCCACAGCAAAGGCATCCCCAACCACAGGGTCCTGATACAAGTTTTCTAATCTGATCTCCAGTGTGAAATAGATTATGGGGCAGGCAGAGGAAAAGGTTCAGGAAGAAATGCAACATCCCTAATGACATTGGAACATCTGGTTTGCAACTGCTCAAAGTGGTGATTCAGCACTTGGGGGTGATACTAAGGATCACAAGACCAGAAGTCCTGCCTGAGCAGTGGGTTAGTTCACAAGCTCCTCACTCACCAGCCCTGTCAGCCACCTCCTGCCCCGCCCGTGGGAAAGCTTCCCATTCCCATATTATTCCTATTACACCAGATTCCAACAGACTGATGTGGTAAAAAGTTACCTTTGATCCCAAGGGCCTACAAAAATGCAAAAGGTGACTGGTGAGTGAGAGCAGCTTCTTGGTGCTGTCTACATCATCTTCAATCACTTTGCTGATGAGAATAGACTGAGTGATAAGCAGTTAGATTAGGTTTGTGAACAGGTCATAACTGGCCAGTTGTCTGGTCAGAAAGTCATTAAGTGTAACGATAACTACTGGAATAGCTTTAGTAGAGTGGTGTCCAGATCTGGAGCACAGGTCATCAGTATTACTGCTGAAATTTTAAATCTTCAGCTGACATATTCGTGAAAGGACATGATTAAATAATGACCCCAGTGGCAAATTCCTAAAGGGAGGGAGATCTTAAATAAAGTTGAATTTTAAAATCAATTCAAGGGTGGGAAGTTTGGGACTGAAATTGGGTGCCTTTAGCTCAAGTAAGATCCATGACAATGGTATGAGGGAGGAGTTGATCACACTGGGCTGGGAAAATAGATACAGGGTAAAGCAATAAATCAACAGTGGGATGATTTTTCATAAATCTTCCAGTCTGAAAGAGAGGCTCAATGAGCAGGATGACTCATCCATGACTAAGTAAAGAAGTTAATGAAGAACAGAAAGAAAAGCTAGAGAGTTGCAAATATTAATGGTATGACAGAGTTTGGAAATCTTTGGAAACCAGCAAAGAGTGACTGAAATTAGACAGAAAATGAGCAGATGTAAATGGCAGAATGTCAGAGCTTCTACAGGCATAATGAAAGGAAGAGGGTAACTAAAGTAAACTTTGGTTCCTTGGAGGATGATACTGGAGAATTAATAAAAGGAAATGGAGAATTGCTGAGTTTGTAAAGGATGAAGAAACATAAAGCAATCTCTATCAAGGAAGAAAATATCCAAGGCAAGTTAACAAGATTAGCTGTGAATTAGGCCCACTGGCCTGCATCCAAAAATTCTTAAAGGAAACAGCTGCAGAGATTGCAGCCTTTTTGTAATTTACCAAAATGTTTGGTCCTAGAAGAGTTAAAAATCAGAAAGCTGCATATTTTATGCATTATTCAACGAAGAAGAGAGAGCAGGAATCTGTAGGCTATCTTTCCGATCATTTGTCTCTAATTGTCTTATGATTTCTAAATGCCTACGTTAATGGATTACGACATTTTTCCAGGGACAGATCATAGTGGTTAAGCTTAGAAGGCTGAAATGTGATCTTATTAAGAATCTCAGCAGATTTAACTTGGGAGGAGAATACTTCCTCCAGTGAAGAATCTAACTGGAGAACATAGTTTCAGAGTAAGAAGTTACTTATTGAAGATGGAAATGAGGAATTTCTCTTCATGGAGGCTGTTAACCCTTTGGGCTTCTCCCCCTAACGGTGTGGGGATGGAGATTGACAGCTATGTGAAGTAAAAGGTAATCAATGGATATGGGAAGTGGTGTTGAGGTCTAGGTAGAAGCAGCCATGATCTTATTGCGTGACAAAGAAGACGGAGGTGTGACAGGCCAAATCCTACTGTTGTTTTTCATGTTCTTTACATTGGTGAAACAATCTCTTCCTGCGCTGTAACCTTCTAAGACTGCATAGAAAATAATTTTGAAAGTTAACACCTGGCAGTTGTTTCATTTTAATTGTCTCTAGGGTTTGACATATTTAGTCATTTCAAGAAACATTTAGAAAATGAACGTAGTGAAATACAGACAATATTCTGGTGGAGCTCAGCAGGTCTCACAGCGATGTTTCACATCAAGACCCTTCTTCAGGACTGGAAAGAAAGGGTAAAACCAGAATAAATGGATGAGAGGTGGGGGTAGGACTATGAACTGGCAGGTGATAAGTAAATCAAATAAAAGGAGGAAGGCAGGAGGGTGGGGGGAGGGCATGATGTGAAAATCTGAGAAGTGATAGATGGAAGAGGTAAAGGGCTGTAGAGAAGGAATCTGATAGGAGAGGATAGTGGACCATGGAATGAGGGAAGGAGATGGGGAACCAGAAGGAGGGGGGTGTGGGTGATGGGCAGGTCATGAAGTTTGAGGAGGGGGAAGTGAAGAGGTATTGGCACTTCTTCCAGTAAACATGGCACTGAGATGCAATATCCTTTGAAGCCATGGCTCGAACTTACAGTTTTTAGTAACGTAGACATGATTTTGGAAAAAGAATGGGAAGTTAGGGGTCAGATTAGGTTTTAGCAAAGAGGGCTCCACGGTCTATAGCCAGCGGTCCCCGTGGATGAGTCCCAGGTCAGGACGTACTGTGGATGAAGGCCTGTGTATGTGAGTGAGTGGTGGGAGGCAGGAAATGGTTTATTTTGCTACCGTTGTTTTGTTGCTGTTATGTTGTCATTGAAGTTGTTTGCGTTACTCTGCCGTTGCGGACACGCACATTAGCGCTGGAATGAGGTGCGTAGGTCAACAGCCGCAAGTCAGCGGGGCCAGATGGCATCCCAAGTCAAGTACTCAAAGTGTATTTACAGGCATTTATGGGCATTTTTAATCTCTCCCTCTTCCAGTGTGTAGTGCCCTCCGGCTTCAAAACATTCACCATTATCCTTGTACCGAAGAAAAGCAAGGTAACATGTCTGAACAATTGGCATCCTGTTGCACTCACCTGAATCATAAGGAAATACTTTGAGGGGCTGGTCAAGGACTACATTTGCAGCATGCCACACTGGAGCCTTTACAATTTGTCTACCAACACAACTGATCAATAGTCACAGCACTACACACCGTTCTCACTCACCTGGAGAAGAAAGATGCTTATGTAAGAATGCTGTTCTTGGACTGAAGTTCAGCATTCAACAGCATAACTCCCCCCAAGGTTGACAAGAAGCTTGGAGCCTTGGCCTGCAGCCCGCCTTGTGCAGCTGGATCCTGGACTTCCTGTCGGATCGCTGGCAGGTGGTAAGGATGGGCACCGTCACCTCTGCCCCTCTGACCCTCAACACAGGAGCTCCCTCAGGGCTGTGTCCTGAGCTCCCTCCTCTACTCCATACACACCCATGACTGCGTTGCCATGCACAGCTCCAATCTGCTGACCAAATTTGCAGATGGCACAACATTGATGAAACAGCCTACATAGGAGAAGTCAGTGTCCTGACACAGTGGTGCCAAGAAAACAACCTCTTCCTCAATGCTGAAAAAATAAAGCTGTTGATCGTGGATTACAGGAGGAATGGAGACAGGCTAGCCCCTATTGAAGTCAATAAGACTGTAGTTGAGAGGGTGAATAATTTCAATTTCCACAGTATACACATCACCAAGGATCTCATCCGGACTGTACATACTGGCTGTGTGGTGAGAAAAAGCACAACAGCTCCTCATTCACCGCAGGCAACTGAAGAAGATCAGCATGAGTCCCCAAATCCTCAGGACTTTCTACAAGGGCACCATTGAGAGTGTACGGACTGGCTGTGTCATCACCTGGTACAGGAACTGTACAACCCTCAATCGCAAGGCACTGCAGAGAGTGGTGTAGACAGCCCAGGACATCTATGGATGTGAATTTGCCTCTGTTCAGGACATGTACAGAGACAGGTGGGTAAGAAGGGCCCAAAGGATCATTAGGGACCCGAGTCACCCCAACCAGCTGCTACCATCTGGCAAACGGTACCACAGCAGTAAGGCCTGGACCGACAGGCTCCAGGACAGCCTCTTTCACCAGGCCATCAGATTTATCAATACACATTGATCTGACTGTACGTATATGTTTACAAAACAATTATGTATACAATATTAGTGTCTGGGCAATATCCTCCCACATTTCCCCTCTTTATTGCTTGTCCATTGCAATGGAGACACAACATAAAAAATTTTCCTCCCTTGGATGTAAGAATATGTAAATAAAAAACGTGAGGCAACACTTGCAGGCTACCCCCAGCACATCCTTAGGTCGTTGGTTGTGAACACAAATGGCACGTTTCACTGTATGCCCTGATATACACGTGGTAAATAAATGAATCTGATCTGATTCTGATATTGGGACCGGTGGGCTAAGGGAAAACAAAATGGGGGGGTGGGGGTTTGAGGGAATTACACGGGGAAGTGGTTACTGGAAGCTAGGGAAATTGAGGTTGATGCTCTCAGCTTGGAGACTACCAGGATATGTTGCTCCTCCAATCTGCATTTACCCTTAACATGGCAGTAGAAGACAAACCTGTCAGTGTGGGAATGGGAAGTGGAATTAAAGTGGCTGATCACCGGGAGATCTGGCTGCTACAATTGACGGAGTGAAGGTGCTTAACAGAGTGATCGCCCAATCTGTGTTGAGCCTCAACGATGTAAAGTAGGCCACACTGTGAAAAGTGGATGAAATAAACGACACCGGTGGATTCACTTGTGAAGTGCTACCTCTCCTGGAAGGACTGATTAGGAAATAACATCCCAAACTTGGTAAAAGGAAATCAATATATTGTAATAAGCACTCTTCTTCTTTAAACAATTCATTTTCTTATGCCGATATTTTATGCTCTTGTATTAAATACAACTCCCTTTAATTAAGCATGCAGCTCTTTTTGTTAGATTTACAAGATGCATAACTGATAGGATTTGACAGTTCATGAAGTTGTTTGGTGTTTCTTTACAAAGGAGAGAAATTCCTCAACATCATCAGGTGATCCCATAATGAGTGGAACTCGCTGATGAATAGATTCTGGCTTCACATCAAGTACTGGCTGGGTTCCTGTAGTAGCTATGCCGCCAGCTTGTTCCATGATAAAGGCCATTGGGTTGCACTCATACAGAAGGCGAAGCTGTGGTTAAAAAAAAACTAATTTCAAACATAGAACAGTATAAAACAGAAAAGTTCCTGGAAGTTCACATCATGATGACCTCACCTGGTCCCTTAATATTACCTCCCTGAACAAGAGTGAGGTGGAGGATAAATGCATGGCTGGAAGATTGGATCAGGGGCCAGGTATTCAGATATTTTGGACCATTGGGACCTCTTCAGGGGCAGGTGTGACCTATACAAAAAGGACTGATTGCACTTGAATCCGAGGGGGACCAATATCCTGGCAGGGAGGGTTGCTTATGCTATCGAGGAGGGTTTAAACTAGATTTGCAGGAGGGTGGGAACCGGTGAAGAGGCAGAGGATGGGGAGGTTGGAGCACAAGTAGAGAGTTTGTGAGGAAGGATAGGCAGATGTTAGAGCAAAGATGCACTCAGCCTGATGGTTTGAGATGCGTCTATTT